>NC_133154.1:13193846-13522436 GCF_048418815.1 Hemitrygon akajei
TCCTCTTGGTCTTCACTGCTGCCAGCCATGCAGATCCCGGGTGGAGATTTGGGAATACTGTTGCACTCAGTTGCAGAAGGATTCTTCAAGGCTGTTTCCGTGACCAGTCAGGGTTGTTAGCGCTGAGCTGAACCCCCGAACCTGGAGGACCGGTGGACCTAGTGTGGTTTTGCCAACATTTCCTACAGTTGGGACAACCTCTCCAGATGCTCAGCTGAAAACTTCCTAACTGCCCTGGAACGTCAACTTGAATGTAAGAAGCTGCAGAGAGCCGTAGACTCAGCTCAAAACACCATGAGAACATCACTCCCCACTACCCCCCCCCCCCCACCAAGCGGAAACAACCCATAGAGCTGGAGTCAGGGCCTTGTCTTTTGGCTCTTGGTAGGGTCACCAATGCCAAATAGGTCAAAGGGCAGAGGCCAGACTGAGAGTGGTCCACCGGTCCTCCAGGATCGGGGGTTCAGCTCAGGGTCAACGACCCTGACTGATTGTTATGGAAACTGCGATGAAGGATCCTTCTACATCGGAGTGCGACGGTATTCCTAAGTCTCCATCCGGGACTTGCATGACTGACGGTAGTGAAAACCGAGAGAAAGCTACTGACGTGATGAAGGAAGCCCTGATCATTGCCAGAGACGGAGGACCTTCATTGCTGTCCTAAACACCAGCAGTGCAACAGGCAGTAAATACATCACTCCCCACCATCAGTGCTACCCCAAGAAGGCAACGTCCATCATCAAAGATCCCCACCAACCGGGGAACCTTTATCATTAGCAACACTATGACTACTTTGGTCGCCTTGCACTGAAATGGGCTTTTATTTGGTTCTAATTGTATTCTTTCTTGTAAAAACTGTGAATAATTGATGTTTTTCTTGTGCATATTGCTTATGTGAGTCTGCAATGCTGCTGCGGGTAGGATTTCGTTGTACCTGTGCTCACACGTACTTCTGCATTTGACAATAACTTTGACCTTGACGTGACGTCCCAGTTCTTGTACTTAGTGCCCTGACAACGAAGGCAAGCATGCCAACCACTTCCTTTTCTACCCTGGGTTGGAGACTTTCAGGGAACTGTGTACTTGTACTCAGTAAGTCTCGCTGTCCTGCGACATTCCCCGGGGCTTCACCATTTACTGTGCAGGTCATGCCCTGTTTTAACTTCACAAACTGCAGCAATTCACACTTGTTCTCTGGTTGTAGAGCAAAAGATACTCATAGAAACAGGCTCTTCACCTCACTGAATGCATGCCAACCATCAAACGCCCATTTTTACACTGAATCCAACCTTTTTTATTTTTCTCATGTCCACGTCAATTGCCACCAGATTCTACCACCCAGCTCCACATTGAGGGTAACTTCCAGTAGCTAATTGCCCCACCATCCCTCACATCTGTGGTTCAATGGTTCTGTTTAATATCAGAGAGTGTTATCAAGATACAACCTGAAATTCTTACTCTTCACAGACATCCACGAGACAGAAGAAAAACCCCAAAGAACATATGACAGAAAAACATTAGAACCCTAAAGCCCCCCTTCACCCTCCCATGCCCAATCAGCAGCAAAGAATCAACCCTCCCCATCCCCCAGCCCCCCCCCACCCGCCTTAGCAAACTCATTAGTCTCCCCCCACCTCCACCCACTATGCAAGCCCCTGAAAAGACCATGATTGAGAGTCCATCAAAAAACCACTGTGGATCCTAATAGTTCAACGTCCCACTGGCTCTTCCTCTCACTAACGAGGGAGAGAGTGCATCACTCCTTCCACAAACCATCCCTCCATCATCACTCTATCAAACCATCCCTCCATCAGATTGTCCCTCCATAAGACCATCATTCTATCAAATTATCTCTCCGTCAGATCATCACTCTATCAACCCATCACTGTCAAACAATCTCTCCATTAGCCCATCCCTCCATAAGACCATCACTCTTTCGAACCATCCCTGCATCAGATTGTCCCTCCATAAGACCATCATTCTATCAAATTATCTCTCCGTCAGATCATCACTCTATCAACCCATCACTGTCAAACAATCTCGCCATTAGCCCATCCCTCCATAAGACCATCACTCTTTCGAACCATCCCTGCATCAGACTATCACTCTGTAACACGATTGCTCCATCAGACAATCATTCTATAACACCATCATTATCAAACCATCCTTCCATCAATCACAACTCCATCAGACAATCACTGTGTAACACCATCACTCTATCAAAGAATCTCTCCATCAGACTATCACTGTGTAACACCATCACTCTATCAAAGCATCTCTCCATCAGACTATCACTGTGTAACACCATCACTCTATCAAAGCATCTCTCCATCAGACTATCACTGTGTAACACCATCACTCTATCAAAGCATCTCTCCATCAGACTATCACTGTGTAACACCATCACTCTATCAAAGCATCTCTCCATCAGACTATCACTGTGTAACACCATTACTCTATCAAAGCATCTCTCCATCAGACTATCACTGTGTAATACCATCACTCTATCAAAGAATCTCTCCATCAGACTATCACTGTGTAACACCATCACTCTATCAAAGCATCTCTCCATCAGACTATCACTGTGTAACACCATTACTCTATCAAAGCATCTCTCCATCAGACTATCAGTGTGTAATACCATCACTCTATCAAAGAATCTCTCCATCAGACTATCACTGTGTAACACCATCACTCTATCAAAGCATCTCTCCATCAGACTATCACTGTGTAACACCATCACTCTATCAAAGCATCTCTCCATCAGACTATCAGTGTGTAACACCATCACTCTATCAAAGCATCTCTCCATCAGACAATCACTGTGTAACACCATCACTCTATCAAAGCATCTCTCCATCAGACTATCAGTGTGTAACACCATCACTCTATCAAAGCATCTCTCCATCAGACAATCACTGTGTAACACCATCACTCTATCAAAGCATCTCTCCATCAGACTATCACTGTGTAACACCATCACTCTATCAAAGCATCTCTCCATCAGACTATCACTGTGTAACACCATCACTCTATCAAAGCATCTCTCCATCAGACTATCAGTGTGTAACACCATCACTCTATCAAAGCATCTCTCCATCAGACAATCACTGTGTAACACCATCACTCTATCAAAGCATCTCTCCATCAGACTATCACTGTGTAACACCATCACTCTATCAAAGCATCTCTCCATCAGACTATCACTGTGTAACACCATCACTCTATCAAAGCATCTCTCCATCAGACAATCACTGTGTAACACCATCACTCTATCAAAGCATCTCTCCATCAGCCCGTTCCTCCTTCAGCCCATCTTTCCATCAAAGCATCCTCTGTGAGCTCATCTTTCTGTTTTGACAGAGTGTTAGTCTTAGAAAGGGACGAGCTGATGGAGGGGTGGCCTGGTCACCTGGACTCCAGAAATGCTGCTGGGGAACATTTGGTCTAGACTGTAAAGATTGTGTGGAGGGTCAAGGATTATGACAGAGAATGACATGAGAAGATGAGCTAGTGAAGGATTACTGGTTAAAATTCCCGTCATTGAAGAGAAATCGCAATCTGTTTTCAACGAGCCCCCTAA
The DNA here is from genome assembly GCF_048418815.1 of Hemitrygon akajei. Classification (NCBI taxonomy): domain Eukaryota; kingdom Metazoa; phylum Chordata; class Chondrichthyes; order Myliobatiformes; family Dasyatidae; genus Hemitrygon; species Hemitrygon akajei. The sequence continues at coordinate 13,197,430 of NC_133154.1, forward strand.
CCATCAAACAAGCAGGTGCTGCCACAACTCTGCAGAAAGAGACAATCCTATTGCATGCCGATAGGATTGGTATGGATGGAAAGAAAGGTCAGCATGGATACAATGGGCCGAAGGTCCTGTTTTGGTGCTGTACAATTCTATGACCAGACCAGACAGCAACAAAACTCAGAGTTAGGACACATTTGAAATAGCCAACTACACTCAGTGGCCACTTTATTAGGTATTGCAAATATGTAATCAGCCAATCAGGTGGCCAGAACTCAATGCATTAAAGCATGCAGACATGGTCAAGAGGTTAAGTTGTTGTTCGGGCCAAACATCAGCATCAGAACCGGGGGGAGGGGGGAAGAAGTGTGATCTAAGTGACTGACCGTGTTGGTGCCAGACGGGGTGGTTTGAGTATCTCACAAACTGCTGATCTCCTGGGATGTTCGTGCACAACTGTCTCTTTGCAGCGAACAGACGTTACCTCGGCCTGAAACAACGTTCACTCTTCTCATTGGTGCTGGCTGGCCTGCTGAGATCCTCCAGGTGTGTGTGTGTGTGTGTGTGTGTGTGTGTGTGTGTGTGTGTGTGTGTGTGTGTGTGTGTGCGTGCGTGCGTGCGTGTGTGTGTGCGTGTGTGTGTGTGTGTGTGTGTGTGTGTGTGTGTGTGTGTGTGTGTTGTTAATGAGGGAGGTCAGAGGAGAACGGCCAGACTGGTTCAAACTGACAGGAAGGCGAAAGTAATTCAAATAAGCTCGCGTTACAACAGGGGCGTGCAGAAGAGCATCTCCGAAAGCACAACACGTCGAACCTTGCTTGAAGTGGACGGGCTCCAGCAGCAGAAGCCCATGAACAGACAGTCGGTAGGTACAGGAGGTCCCTAATAAAGTGGCCACTATTGTACCTTCCCATTGTTGTATTGTGAATACCAAAAATTATAAAAAGGAACACTGAATAATAAAGTTAATTGACCCCTTAAATCGTTTATGAACTTTTTAAAAGACCTCGCAGAAGTGTTCAGTTCCGCTTTAAGATGTGGTAAATGTGCCCTCCGACTGTCCACATGCAAAGAGTTATTTGTACGGACATCGTGCCGGGGTACAACATAATAAAATACGTGACTTTACAACTAAACCGCACTGGCTGAACGCCAGGGAAGTTTTAATCTTTTTTTTTTTGTTCGCTCTTCTCTTGTGTTCTGTACCAATCCCACTGGCGGCGGGATTTCGCTCAACCAGCCGTTTGGAAAACTTTTTAACCTCGGAATAATTAATAGAAAACAAAGAAATAACTTACAAGCCAAGGAACTTTCCCGAGAGGAGCTACAAATCTCGGATGCTGTTCCGACCCGCACGTTCCCTTCGGTTAATATTTCTAAAACAAACTCAGTCGCATGTAAGAACCTCCGGGCTCCTCTCCCGAAATACAGGCGGGCTTAAAGTGCAGAGAAAGGAATGCAACTGTGCGTTTAATCGCCAGCTCCGGGGCCGGAGGATCCTCTGAGATTTATTTCCCTCAATGCGGAAGTTCAGGCGCAAAGAATGTCAGCAATGAGAACGATTCGGAGAGGCTGCTCCCGCCGCGGAACCGTGTGCGAAGTGAAGCGAGGTTTGACAGAAGCCAAACTTACCTCCGCGCGTCCGTTTCCCGCTTTGCCCCCAAGTTGGGTTTTTGGAGATGAAGTATTTTGGACGCCGGGAGGATGACAGGTTCGGGAAGAATGTCAGGAATGCAGTGACTCAGCGGAGGGGGAGTAATCCTGCTTCATATTCTCCCCCCCCCCGCGGAGAGACACCCTCTCCGATTCACCCCGGCGAACTTGAAATGAAAGGGAGACTCCAACAGCCCCGCGGGCTCTCTGAGTTCGCTGACCGTTTGATTGGATTATTCAACAAATATGCCCGGAATGACGGTTTGTTTTCTGTCTGCCTGGGAGCCGAGTTCCAGGTTTCGTGAGCGAGAACGAGATGGAAATGACATAACCGAATCTAAAGACACGCACCGAGTTTGCCTTTAAAGGACTCATTCAAGTGGAGTCCTAACCGGCTACTGGAAGGCGAAGGGCTACTTGGGAAAACAAAATTAACTGTATCTGTTGTTAACTCCCTAACCAACCCCCCCCCCACCTTTCGTGCAACAGCACAGTCCAAAGCGGGGGTGCGGGCGCAGAGCCGCCGGCGTTGTGACCTGACCTTCCCAATAAACCGCCCATTAAATAAATCAGCTCTGGCGAGAGAGATACACAGTTAACGGCTCACGTCCATTACCTTCCATCTCACTGACCTGGAATGGAGCTCATCCGGGCTATCGTGGTCTCCCGGGTCAAGGACGGACCTCAGTGAATTGGAAAACTCGCGGGGCTAAAGTGGGAATTGTTGGCGTGCGAGGAAAAGTTCTGGAGGGGAGGCTGGTATCCGCTGACGGATGAGGGCCGACTTGATCGGATCTTGATGGAGTGAATTTCAAGCTGAGTTTATTGTGTGGTGCACAAGTACGGCGAGGTACTGGTGTAATGAAAAACTTGCAGGGGCGTAATGTAATCACGTACAAGTGGCGACAACGCAGAGCATAGATTACACAAGACAGTGAAGAGAACAAAATTGCAAAACGAGATGTTAGTGCAAAAAAAAATCATAAACCGTAAACACAAGAGATTCTGCAGACGCTGGAAATCCAGAGCAACACACACAGGCAAAATGCTGGAGGGACTCAGCAGGTGAGGAAGAATCTCTGGAGTCGGGCGGGGGTCACGGTAGCGTAGTGGTAAGCACGACGTCTTACAGCGCCAGCGACACAGGTTCAATCCCCGCCGCTGCCTGTCAGGAGTTGGTGTGCTCTCCCGGGGGGCCGTGTGGCTTTCCTCCCGGTGCTCCAGTTTCCTCCCACAGCCCAAAGGCAAACAGGTTAATTGGAAGTAGACAGGTTCAGATCGGGGTTGTTGGGCAGGGAAGCCAAGGCTATTCGGTGTTGCATCTCATCAGCGCAGGTGAACCACAAGACCATGTGCTCAGCCCCCTGCTCCACTCGCTTTATGCACGGTTCCAATGCCATATATAACTTTGCTGACAGCACCACCGTCGTTGATCAAATCAGCGTACAGGAGGGAGATCGAAAATCCGGCCGGGCGGTGGCCACAACAACAACCTCTCTCTCAATGTCAGCCAGACCCAGGAGCTGATTATTCACCTCAAGAGGAGGAGACCAGATGTCCATGAGCCAGTCCTCATCGGGGGATCAGAGGCGGAGAGGGTCGGCAACTTTAAATTCTTCAGTGTTGATCATTTCAGAGAATCTGTCCTGGGCCCAGCGCGTAAATGCAATTACTAAGAAAAAAATGGCAGCGCCTCCCTCCATTTCCTTAAGAGTTTGCGAAGGTTCAGCGAGACATCTAAAACTTTGATAAACTTCTATAGATGTGTGGAGGAGAGTATATTGACTGGTTGCATTAAGAGCCTGGTATGGAAACACCTATCCCCTTGAAAAGAAATTCCTACAAAAAGTAGTGGATACGGCCCAGACCATCTCCCCACCAAGTCAAGTCTATTGTCATTTAACTATATATGGTTATATACAGTATATTAATGTATAATGTATATAGAAACAAGACAACATTTCTTTGAACCGGGAAGTAAAGCACAGTGGTACACATAACACACGATGATATGTGAAGGTAAGGATAAAATCTACAATGAATTACACATAAATAACAAACTAAAGTGCATTAATATTAAATATCGTAAGGTATGGATCAGAATAACCAGTGACACTTTGAATATGATGCGGCTGGGAGTTCAGAGCCTAATGACTTAGGGGAAGAAACCTTTTCTCAATTCCAACCGTTCATGTTTATAGAGTCCTGCCTGATGGTAGAAAGTCAAAGAGGATGCTGGATGGATGGGTGGGATCCTTAATAATACTAAAGGCCCTGCGTACGGAGCGCTCCTGATAGATGAGCACGTCTACACGGAGAGCTGTTGCAAGAAAGCAGTATCTTTGATCGGGGACCCCCACCACCCAGGCCAGGCTCTCTTCTCGCTGCTGCCAGCAGGGAGAAGGTACAGGAGCCCCAGGACTCACACCACCAGCTTCAGGGACACTTAGTTCTCTTCTTATGTATTTGCAGCGTTTGTTGTCTTTCGTTTGTCCGTCCTGTTGGATGTGGTCTTCCACTGATTGTTATGGTTCTTGGACTTACTGCGTATGCCCGCAAGAAAACGAATTTCAAGCTAGTATATGGTGACATATATGTACTTTGATAATCAATTCACTCGGAACATTGACAAGACTCCACTCGCTCTCCCTTGTCGCCAATACAACACTGACACCTGCTGGCCAAGTGGAAAATTGCCCAGATAAAGTTAGACACAGTCAAAATGAAAAGTAAATTCAAAAGTACATTTATTATCAAAGTATGTATACTATAAAGGAGATCCGTCTCCTTACAGGCAGCCACTAAACAAAGGAACCCAGTACAATCCTTTTAAAAAAAACTGTCAAATGTGCAGAAAAAATCGTGCAAGCAATAAAAGTAAGTAACTATCATTCAGAACTGAAGTTAACAAGAGTGAGTCCACAGCAAAGTGCATATAGATCACTGTACACCACCTTGAGTTTCTTTTTTTTTGCAGGCATCTACAAGAAAATAAAGAAATACAATAGAATTTATGAAAAACTGTATGTTAGGACTGACAACCATTGTGCAAAAGTAGACAGATTGAGCAAATAAAGGAAAATCATTAAATAACATTGAGATCATGAGTTGTAAAGCCTGTAGGTTGTGGAATCAGTCATACTTTATGTCAAACTCAATCTTCAGGCCCCGCCACTCAGGGACCTGTGTTAATATTATTGTGTGACTATATGGACTGTGTTTTGCACCTTGGCCCCAGCGGAACGATGTCTTGTATGGTTGAATGATAGTAAACTGAATTTGAACTTATGTGGGTTATCCATGCTAGTTCAGGAGTCTGATGGTTGTAGGGTGATAACTGTACCTGAACATCTGTAAATTGGTGGAAGATGTTTTTAATAATTATATCGAGCTGCATTTACCCAGCACCCTGCTCACCATTGTTCTTGTTGAATCATTCGGCACAGAAACAGGCCCTTTACCCTACAGGGTCTGAACTGACCATCCAGCTCCCATTTACACTACACGGATCCCTTTTTTTCTCATCTAGAGATAGAGCCCAGTAACAGGGCTCCACCCCTTCCAGCCTAATGATCCTGTACCACCCAATCAGGAAACCGCAGCACGCAGAGGATACCCGTGTGGTGACAGGGAGAACGTACAAACTCCTTAAAGACAGCAGTGGAACCGAACCTGGGACGCTGGCCCTACAATATCTTTATGCTAACTGTTGTGCCTTTCCATATTACTACATTCCCATTAATTCTGTGCCCCCCCCAAATTTTACCCCTCGTCTACACACCAGGGGCATTCACAGAGGCCAACTAACCTCCCAGCCTGCATGTCTTTGATGTGGAGCAGAGAACTTGTAGAAAATGCACAATGTGGATTTTTCTCTGGGGACCTAACCTGGTCCCAACATATCGATGCAGCTACGAAGAAGGCAGGACAGTGGCTATACAGTATTTCATTGGAAGTTTGAGGAGGTTTGGTATGTCACCTAAAACACTCGCAGATTTCTACAGATGTGCCGCGGAGAGCATTTAACCACCCGCATCACCGTCTGGTACGGGGTGGGGGAGAGCGAGCACTGCACAGGATCAATGTAACCTGCAGAAAGTTGTAAACTCAGTCAGCGCCGTCATGGGTACTAGCCTCCCCAGCATCCAGGACATCTTCTCAAACAAGAGAAAATCCGCAGAAGCTGGAAATCCGAGCAACACACACACAACGCTGGTGGAGCTCAGCAAGCCAGGCAGCATCTACGGAAAAGTGTAAACAGTCGACGTTTCAGGCTGAGACCCTCCGGCAGGACAGGAGAAAAAAAACTGAGGAGTAGATTTAAGAGGTCAGGGGAGGGGAGAAAGAGAGAAAGACACAAGGTGACTGGTGAAAGCTGAAGGCGGAGGGGATGAAGTAGAGAGCTGGGAAGTAAATTGTTAAAAGAGACAGAAGGCCGTGGAAGAAAGCAAAGGGGGTGGGGGAGGAGCACCAGAGGGAGGTGATGGGTGGGCAAGGAGATAAGGTGAGAGAGGGGAAGGGGGATGGGAAATGGTGAAGGAGAGGTGGGGTATCAGGTTGGAGGCTACCCAGATGGCATATAAGGTGTTGTTCCTCCAACCTGAGTGTGGCCTCATCACGACAGTGGAGGAAGCCATGGATGGGACATATCGGAATGGGAATGGGAAGTGGAATTAAAATGGGTGTCCACTGGGAGATCCCTCTTCTCATTGCTACCGTCAGGGAGGAGGTACAGGAGCCTGAAGGTACACACTCGGCGATTCAGGAACAGCTTCTTCCCCTCTGCCATCGGATTTCTAAATGGACATTGAACCCGTGGACACCACCTCACTAGTTTTTCCATTACTTATTTTTGTTACTTTTGTAATATATCTATTTTTACTGTCATTCACATATTTTTTTATCTATTAAGTATTGCATTGTGCTGCTGCCACAAAGACAATGAATTTCACCACATTTGCCGGTGATATTAAACCTGATTTTCATTCAGAAACCAGGAGAAGGTACAAACCGCACACTGAGTAGGTCAGGATTGAGCCTGGGGCTCCGATGTAGCGAGGCCACGGCCCAACTCGCTGCACCACACTGCCGCCCGAACCGAGGACCAATCCAGTGGAAGTCCTGACCTGCACAAGCAGCGGACACCGGCGAAAATCGATCGCGTCCGCCTCCTGATGCGCCAGACACGAGAGCTCACTGCAACCTTGGTCCAGAGGAAAAAGCTGAATTGCAAAGGTGGGACGAGACTGACCTCTCTGTTGTCGTAGCAACCCTTTGCAGAGTGGATGATGGGGGGAGCTGTCTTTATTCGGCACTGGAGTCACACCTGGTCGTGGTTATTGGAAGCCGATCATCTCAGCACCAGAACCTCACCACAGCCGTTCCGTAGGGCAGCGTCCAGCTCATAACTCTCCATCAGTAACCTTCCTTCCGTTCTAAAGTCAGGTGTGGTGATGGACGAGTAACTTCGAAGAATTTGAGAGATCAAGTGCAGAAGGAAAGAATCAAGTAAATGAAAAGCACTGGTGTACAGAGGGGTCTAGGGTGCAAGTCAGTAGCTTCCAAAAGTATCAAGCAGATAGGTAGGGTGGTGAAGAATCCATAGGCCACAGATGCCCTCGTCGGCCAGGGCAACGAATATAAAAGTCAGGGAAATCACTTTGCAGCCGTATGAAATTTAACTTGGGCCACATTTGGAGTATTATGCACACTTCTGCTTATGGGGAGAGCCTCCACTCACACCCCCCCCCCCCCACCTCCATAATGCAGTAAGCATTGGGTTAGTATTGAGTATTGAGGAATCTGATGGCTTGGGGGAGTATTGTGTTCAGTTCTGGTCACATTATAGGAAGGATGTGGAAGCTATGGAGAGGGTGCAGAGGAGATTTACCAGGATGTTGCCTGGTTTGGAGAACAGATATTATGAGGCAAGGTTAGCAGAGCTGGGACTTTTCTTTTTGGAGCGTAGAAGGATGAGAGGGGACTCGATAGAGGTCTACAAGATTATGATAGGGTGGATAGCCAGTACCTGTTTCCCAGGGCACCAATAGCAAACACCAGAGGGCATTTGTACAAAGTTAAGGGAGGGAAGTTGAGGGGTAAGTTTTTTTACACAGAGGGTTGTGAGTGCCTGGAATGACTTGCCAGGGATGGTGGTGGAGGCTAAAACATTAGGGGTATTTAAGAGCCTCTTGGACAGGCACATGGATGAAAGAAAAATAGAGGATTACGGGGTAGTGAGGGTTTAGCACTTTTTTAAAGGATTATGGGTCGGCACAACATGGAGGGCTGAAGGGCCTGTACTGTGCCGTAGTATTCTAGTGTCTAGCATGCAGTGGTTCACCAGAAAGCAGGCTGCTTTGAAGGATTAACTACAAGAAGAGGCTGGACAAACTTGGGTCGTTTTCTGTGGAGTGTCGGAGGCTGAGGGGAGACCTGACCAAAACAGTTATGAGAGGTGTACATCGAGTAGACAGTCAGTATTTTACCCAGGGGGGAAACGTCAACCAGAGAACACTCCAGGGCACGGGACTTACGTGAGGGAGGAAGCTAAAACGACATCTCAGGCTTTTTAAAGGAGATCTTTTGCTAGTGATGTTTTTCTTTCCACAGAGAGGGGTGGGGGCACGGTAGGTGCTGCCAGAAAAGGTGGTGCTGGTTTACTATTGCCACATGGACCAAGATTGTCCTGTGTACAGCTCAGATCGTTGCACAGCGCATCGAGGCTGAACGATAACAACATTGAAGAAAGTGTCGCAGCTGCCCAGACAGTGCAGTGCAGACAAACAATAGAGTGCAAGTCCATGCTGAGGCAGATTGTGGGGCACAGAAGTCTGATAACATTGGGGTAGAAGCTGCCCACAAACCTGGTGGTACGTGCTTTCGACTGGTGTGATAGCAGTGTTTAAAAGGCACATGAACTGCGGGGGCTAAAGGGATATTGACCACGTGCAGGCAGATTGGTTTTGTTTAGGTTGGCATTCTGGCTAAACCTGGAGGTGTTGGGGTGCTCCTTTCCTTTGGTGGCCTGCAGGTCCCCCTTACATAATGTATAGCACAGCTCAGTCCCCAGATTAGGGTCATGTGAAACCATGGGTGCAGGTGGTGACTGGTCGTATCGACAATGGCTGGGATCACACATCTTGTAAAGACTCTGCTCAGAAGAAGGCAATGGCAAATCACATTTGTAGATTTGGCACTGGCACAATGAGCTTTTTCTGCATGATAATGTTTTGTTCTCTGGTAAGTCTACAGCTGTAAATTTGGGGCAACGGGCTATGTTAAGAGGGGGTAAAAATGCACTTGGTGGCTACTTTATTAGGTATACCTGTATGCTTGTTCATCCAATAGTTCAATGGTTCCATTTAGCGTCAGAGAATGTGTGCAGTATGCAACCTGAAATTCTTACTCTTCATAGACATCCACGAAACAGAAGAAAAACCCCAAAGATGAACGTTAGAACCCCAAAGCCCCTCCTACCCCCTCCCATGCACCAGCAGCAGCAAAAACATAAACCCTTCCCCTCCACCTCAGCAAAAAGCATCACCCACCACCCCCCATGGACGTAATAGCAAAGCCCCTAGAAAGATTATGATCAAAGGTACACTGTTCATCCCAACAGTTCGACACTTACGAGGGAGAGAGAAGTATCATCCCTTCGACAGCGAGCACGGAGACCAACAGCTCACTGTTTTGATGTTACAGTCCGCAGCGTTGCTTACTTTGAGAGCAGTATACACTGCTATCTGATGTTCCGATCTCCTGCGATGCTTGTCGGTTCATCCACATTCCGGAATCGGTTCATCCACATTCCGAAGGTGCCCATCTTCCTAACCTGCAAGTCTTGGGCTGTGGGAGTCTCGGGGAGAGCATGCAAACTCCACACAGACAGCACCAGAGGTCAGAATCGAACCCGCGTCGCCAGCGCTGTGAGGTAGTGGCTCTACCTGCAGCACCACAGTCTCACCCAAGACTGAGGTGATGCTTTGGACATGTCCGAGTCTTGGAAAATATTGGAAAGAAGTATTTCAAACCTTTTTGATACTTTTTAACGTAAATTTGAAGCCTAATCCCTTGACTGCTTTATTTGGTATTGTCGGAGGAAAAGATATTATTTTGGAGCATCTGACTTCCACATCTTGGATTTTATTTCTCTTATGGCTAGAAGGACACTCTGGCTTAAATGGAAAGATGTGGCCCCTCCTATTCACGCCCAATGGTTACGTGATGTGATGTCATGTTTAAATTTAGATAGATAGATAGATAGATAGATAGATAGATAGATAGATAGATAGATACTTTATTCATCCCCATGGGGAAATTCAACATTTTTTCCAATGTCCCATACACTTGTTGTAGCAAAAACTCATTACATACAATACTTAACTCAGTAATAATATGATATGCATCTAAATCACTAACTCAAAAAGCATTAATAATAGCTTTAAAAAAAAAGTTCTTAAGTCCTGGCAGTTGAATTGTAAAGCCTAATGGCATTGGGGAGTATTGACCTCTTCATCCTGTCTGAGGAGCATTGCATCGACAGTAACCTGTCGCTGAAACTGCTTCTCTGTCTCTGGATGGTGCTATGTAGAGGATGTTCAGGGTTTTCCATAATTGACCGTAGCCTACTCAGCGCCCTTCGCTCAGCTACCGATGTTAAACTCTCCAGTACTTTGCCCACGACAGAGCCCGCCTTCCTTATCAGCTTATTAAGACGTGAGGCGTCCTTCTTCTTAATGCTTCCTCCCCAACACGCCACCACAAAGAAGAGGGCGCTCTCAACAACTGACCTATAGAACATCTTCAGCATCTCACTGCAGACATTGAATGACGCCAACCTTCTAAGGAAGTACAGTCGACTCTGTGCCTTCCTGCACAAGGCATCTGTGTTGGCAGTCCAGTCTAGCTTCTCGTCCAACTGTACTCCCAGATACTTGTAGGTAATTTAGAGAAGATTCAATGTTCAATCTTTGAATCTAATCAAGACTTGATTTGCTGTTAAAGCACAGATGACGACTAACAATCTTTTTTCCATTTTTTTCTACTAATCAGCTCCGGTCTTGGTAGTGGGTTAGATTTTTTTTAATAATAAAATTATTATTTTTCAATGTTACAAACTAATTGCCTTGTACGACTATAGGGTAAGGAGTCTTTATATGTGATTTAGTTTAATATATTGATGTAGATATATTTTTTCCTGTATTCTGTATTCTTATATATTATTATATAACATATAATTAATATATAAATTAATAAAAATATTGGAAAGAAACTACCTGTGGCACCACTGTCTCACCCAAGACTGAGGCAATGAGAAATTTCTTCATGTGGAAACTGGGACTCTTCATGTGGAAACTGGGACTCTTCATGTGGACTCTAGTGAATTCTCTACCTCAGAGTGAAGGTTCCTCAGTGAGCTCTTGGGAAGAGAGCTCTAGATCGTCTCTGGATTTTAGAGTATCAAGGGCTGTGGGGATAGTACAGGGAGAAAGCAGAGTGATAGATCATCTACAATCTGATGAAAGATGGAAATACTCTTAGTGCTAGATGCTGTTTTGAGATACTGAGCTCAGGGTTAGAAGCATGGATCATGTAGTCAGACAACATCAAAAGACCACTCCAGCCCAACTCGTCCATGCTGGTTTGGTTTGACAGCAAAGACTCTCACACAAGGTTCTGCAGGTGTACCGTGGAGATCACTTCAGCCAGTTGCATCACTGTCTGGCGTGGAAGCTCGCACAGGATCAGAAAACCTGCAAAGGGATGGAAACTCAACCTGCTCCATCACAGGCACCGGCCTCCCCACCGCACAGGACATCCCCTCTTCTCTTCACTGCCATCCAGGAGGAGGAACAGGAGACTGAAGACACACATTCAATGCTTTAGGAACAGCTTCTGCCCCTCTCTCAGCAGGTTTGTGAACAGACAGTGAACCGGCGCATGAACATTACCTCTCTATTTTTGCTCTCTTTTTGCTTTTGTCTTTTTAAAAAATATATATTTATTTTGATTTATATATTTTTAATGTATTGCACTGTACTGCTGCAGTAAAATAACGAATTTCTCAAGGTGTCTGTGATATTGATGCTGATCTGAACCAGAGATTGGCCATATCCCTCAAACCGGGTGTTCCCAACTTTTTTTTATACATACAAACAGAAAAACTACAGCACAATAAAGGCCCTTCGGCCCACAATGCTGTGCCGAACACGTACTCACTTTAGAAATTACCTAGGGTTACCCATAGCCCTCTATTTTTCTAAGCTCCATGTACCTATCCAGGAGTCTCTTAAAAGACCCTGTCGTTTCCACCCACCACCATTGCTGGCAGCCCATTCCACACACTCACCACTCTCTGCGTAAAAAAAACTTACCCCTGACATCTCCTCCGTACCTACTTCTAAGCACCTTAAAGCAGTGCCCACTCGTGGCAGCCATTTCAGCCCTGGGGAAAAAGCCTCTGGATATCCACATGATCAATGCCTCTCATCATCTTGTACACCTCTGTCAGGTCACCTCTCATCCTCCGTCACTCCAAGGAGAAAAGGCCGAGTTCACTCTATCTATTCTCATAAGGCATGCTCCCCACTCCACACAACATCCTTGTAAATCTCCTCTGCACCCTTTCTATAGTTTACCATAGACCTTTACCATTAACCGAGGGATCTGTGGACCCCAGGCTGGGACACCCTGCTCTAAACCTTTCCTACCCACAGTATGGATGAAGGAGTGGCTGCGACAATCCAGGACTTCAGATTCCTGGCTTATTGGGGTTTGTGAGCATCAAGCTGGTGTATCACAATGAAGCCAAGACCAGTGCACAGTATTCCCGCAGTGAGATGCGCATAAGGTACAAGTTACTTTTTCTCATCATCTTTTACTCGCTGATAGGCAAACCACGTCCCTTCCCAAGTCAAACTCTTTTAGAGAGCACCTATCAGGAAGGACTTCAGGGTGTTAAGAGAGGGTGCAGAAAAAACTCCTGCAGGTGTTGCTGGATCTTAAAGATTTTAGGCAACATAAAAGATTAATGTTTTCTGTAGATAACAGGAAGCTAAGGAGAGATTTAATTGCGGTGATAAAGTTATCAGAGACCTCAATAAAATGGAAGAAACATTTCTCATGGTAGTAAAGCCAATAACTAGTGAAGGTTTACAGTAACCGCTAGATGAACTAGAGGGGTAATGGTGAGACTTTTATTTACTGAGCGGGTTGTTAGAATCTGAAACTTATCGCATGTTTCATAAATATCAAGACTTTGCACTACAAACTGGTAGTGGGATTAGACTTGGCTGCTCGCCTGCACTGGATGCAAAACTACTTGTCTATACTAGATACAAATAAGATGGGCTGAAAGGCCTTCTGCTGAGAATTCACGTCTCACAGCAAGTCAGATATAACATGGCCACTCCTATGAATGTTCTAGCTGACTGACAGGGTTTGCCCCAGAATAAACTTTACAGGAGGACAAGACAAGTTTAGAACATATAAAATATTAAAACCAACTAACACAGTCACTTCACTAAATTTTCTGCATGTTTTAAAACAAACAGGTGACTTTAAAAACTACAGAAACTTGGAGACTGGCTATCAAATCTACCTCTACTATCGTTTGGCCTTAACAGCCACATACTTACAGGCACTGGATGAAAAGTTTTGGGTTTAGCTTTGAAACATTGCAATCGGTATCTGTAAGGATGTGACTGCTATGATAAGTTGGATGTACAGGTGACTTGCAAACTCTGCCTCCATGCACAAATCTGAAGCTGATATTTTTTTGCAAAGCATGCTCTCACAATAAAGCAGCATATTTAAAAAAGCAAAATTCGTGAATAAGGACATACAAGTTGAAAATAACCAGCTTTGTATTTAATCCACCTTCAGTCCAGGGGAAATCAGAGTACATCAGAGGGGGAAACACAGGAGGAGGAAAGGGAGACAGGAAATAATGATGAAGAGGGAGACTCTATAGTATTCTATAAGATTGAGAGGACAGAATAGGAGAAGCAAAGGATGGGGAAGATGATAAGTGGGATTAAAAGAGAAAAAAGTCTAGTTAAAATGATTATGGGGCAAGCACAATAGTTTACTTAATAAGTAGTGCCAATAGGTTGGGTTAATGTCCATTACTGGTGGAGAGAGGGTTCAATCGCTATGACCACCAGAGGGAGGAGTGAACACAAGTTTTAAAAAGATCTGAACAACTTTGGGCCGAGTAAATGGGTACCTTTCTTTTGTGCAGTAGTACTCGCTGGATCCAATCAGTAAACACGCTGCCGGGTTGATGGTAAAGACAGATACATTAGGGACATTTAATAGGTTTTTTTAAAAGGCACATAGATAAGAGAAAAAAATGGAGGTCTATGCGGGAGGGAAGAGTTAGACTGATTGCGCGCAGTAGGTTAAAAGCTCGGCGTAACATGGGCCTGTGTTCTGTGAAGGGAGGACCGGAGAGACCCCTCTCCCCAGGGAAGGTGACTCAGGCACCAGTCACTTTGCGAGGGGTGGGGGCTGAAGGATACATTTCACGCAAGGCGCCTGGGACAAGTGTGGGGTAGGAATCGACCGGGAACAGTCTCGCTTGTGGAGAGTCCTCTCTAAATAATCATAGAGTGCGGGAAACACGTGCCAATCACAGTTAACTGGACACGATTAACTCGAAAGCACAAGGACTTAGCGGCTCTAGTTAAGATAGGATGAATAAATACAGGTGTCCAAACTAGCCGCTGAGCTCATGACATTAGGTTCCGAGGACGCGTTGAAACTCTATCAGCTGCGATATCATGGGAGCTAGAGATCTATGGTCCTGTCACCACCAGGCACTGGGCCCTGTAGAACAACTTATCACATACCTCATGGGCGCACTGTTTAACGTGGAAACGTGAGTGACTTTGATATTTTATTGAAGAGCTTGTTGAATTGATGGGACGGTGAATAAAGATGCGCTGTATATATTCTGCATGAAGTATATTCTTGAAATGGGAAACTGCACTTTGACACTGTTTATGCAGGAAGAGTGGAAAGAGCAGTTCGGTTTCAGTTTAATCACCGTTAAAGGGCCAGGGCACCATGGTACCTGTGGTGGATAAATCCGGGTGTGAAGGTAACATTTGCTGACGCAGAGGTACTGAGATGTACTGGTAAAACTCCGGGTAACAATCGAGGAAACATTGGATGCTTGCTCAGGTGACAAACTGGAGATAAATCATTCCTCAGGAAGTAAAAAGATAGAGATTTGTGACCAGGTTGTGTGGCGGCGAGTGCAACGCTATTACGGGCCCAGCGAAGCTCATTCGCAATGCCTGGCATAACCTGCACCAGCTGAATCGTTGGATTGCATTCCGAACTACCTACTGGAGCAGTTTGCCCCAAGGTAAGGCTTAACTCTATTCCATGAGCAAACTTCTCCAAAGTCATTGAACAGAAAATGTGGCCGTTTGATGTGGATCTCAACCTCTGCGACGACACTGGTGCCAAGCTGTATCGGTGCCTGCCCTTCCCTCGGACCGTATCAGTGATATGGGGAGAGGAGCCCGCCGGTTCTTCAACTCTCCCCGCCCAGGCTGAGGGCACTGGGATCGACCGCTACCTGCTAGAGAAGACACGAGGCATAGATAGACAGGGTGGCAATGGCTAGTGCGAGAGGGCATCATTTTAAGGTGAATGACGGGAAGAATAGCGGGTAGGTCAGAGGTAGGGTTTGTTTCTGTGAGAGCAGGGGACAACCGAAGCATCATCTGTTTGTTTGTGTGGATGCTGCCGGACCTGCTGAGAGTTCCTCCGGCATTTTGTGTGTGGGGGTGGTGATTCGGGACATTTGTGAGACTCGTGGGTGGGCGCATGGATGAAAGAAAACTGGGGGGGGGGGGCTATTTGGGAGGAAGGGTTAGATTTTTGAATTTAGATTTTTTAAAAAACTTTCATCCATCCCACAACATGAGGGAGAAAAAACCTTCGCGTTATGACCCCGTTGCGATGTACAGACGTGTGAATTTATAAGTCTAATGGCTTGTAGAGAGAAGCCTGGTTCGACCTGGCTTTAACGCTGGGGTACCGTTTGCTAGACCGAAGCCTCTGAAACAGTTTGGGGTGGCTGGTGACCCCGATGACCTTTCACCTGCTGCGTCTTGGTTTGGCGTAGGTAGAAAGGTCGGCACAATAACGTGGGCCGAAGGGACTGAACTGTTGTACGTTCTAGAACATTTCCCCCTCGCCTTAAACCTACAGCTTCTTGGTTTACCATGGGGGGGGGGGGGGGGGAAACGATTCTGACCATCTCAGCAACTGATCGATTATTTTTCTATATCCTGTGCCTACTCTCCTCTCTATCAAACAGATCACCAGTTTCCAATCCTCCTGCATTCACGTCCAAGCCGTTTGTAATAAGCGTGATCGCCTTGGTTCCTGCACCAATCTCCGTGAAACACGGTTAGTCTCGCAGACTTCCTATCACCACGCGAAATTCTCCCCCATCACAGTCCCCTATTATCAACTTTGGCTTTAATTTCCCAACTTGCCTTAGACCTGCGTGGGCGCTCACCTTTACTGATCCCTGCTGGTGAAAATCGTGGGTGGCGTAGCAGTAAGCACGGCCCTATTCCAGCGCCAGTGACCTGGGTTCAATTCCCGCCGCTGCCTGTGAGGAGTTTGTACATTCTCCCCGTGACGGGTGTGGGTTTCCTCCGGGAGCTCCGGTTTCCTCCCAGAGCCCAAACGGGTTAGTAGGGTGACTGGTCACATGGGTGTAATTGGGCAGCATAGGCTCGATGGGCTGAAGGGCCAATTACCGTGCTATTTCTCTTTAAAAACGGACCTGTAATTACCTGGCTTACCCCAGCAGTTCCTCGAGTAAAGGGTACCGCATCTGGTACCTCATTTGTGGTCAGGGAAGATCTAAATACACTGGGTAACAGAGATTTTGCTTCCCGACAACTTTTGAGCGTATCTTGTGGATTTTGGGCCCATGAAATTTCCCTATCACTCACCTTTTTTTTAAAAAGTCGCCTGTATTTGTTATTTCAATTCATATTTCAAAGTGTTGCCCACAATGTGAGCTGAAAGCAAGAAGTGCAACCTATTGCTAAAGATACATTTTCTGCAATCCCATTTGGAATTCGTCCCTGCAAAACTTGGCACTATCAGTGATGAACAGGGGGAAACGTGGTCATGGAGAAACGTTTTCAGGGCAACTGGAACCATCAATACTGGCTGATTATTGTTGGACACTTAAGCGAGAAGCCTCACACACCGAGTACAAATGAAAATCATCAACAAAACATCGCAGCTTAGTTGAACTTTTGCAAAGGATTAGCATCATTATGCAATTAAATGCATTATATTCAATAAAAGTTCATTTCTTACATTAAATTCTTACGTGATACATAGTCTGAAATTATATTTGTATTCAACTGCAAGCGGTCCATCATAAACAAGAATAAATTCTGAACAAGCAAAACTTTTGAAAAAAAAATCGTTGACCTGTGTTATCTGTCACGGTCCAGTGTTCGCCCCAACTCTCCTTCCAATGCAGCCAGATACATCTGGAAAAGCTTGGGAATTAATGGACCTTTCATCATCACCATCGGAATCGAGTAGGATTCTTCTCCTGGTGGTTGATCTGGTCACGTGTGGGTCTTGAGATGACTGAAAAGGCCGGTCCGTGATCCACGAGTCCTATTGCAGTGTTGGCGGGTGTAGGTCATTGAGGTGGTGATGGATGAGGCTCGTTGGGCCTTTCCCAGTCCCTCATGTTGAAGGTGCTTAGTCTCCGCAGCACGGTGGAGGTATTCTTCGATCTGTGCGTTCCCCTCATGGACAGTCCTTCTCGAGCTTTCCCTATCCTCTGCTAGTTTCTGCCATCCATTCTGGTTGATGGGGCATTTCCTCGGGTAGGTCTTGCTATTGTTCTTGTTCTCCAGGAGTGCACTTTGCATCGGCCGAACAGGGGTTGTTTAGGGAGGCGGGAGTCAGGCATATGGATGACGCGGCTGGCCCATCGCAATTGGTGTTGAGTCACGATTGTGGCTATGGAGTTGATGTTAGCTTCCTCCAGGATACTGGAGTTATTGCGCCTGTTCCAACTAACTCTCAGAATCTTTAGGAGGCATCTTTGACGGTAGGTTTCCATTTAATGGAATATTATGTGCCTGATGCATATTGTCCATGACTCCGCTCCATATAGCAAGGAGGGGAGGACTATAGCTTTATAGACCAGAAGCTTAGTGTTGGTCTTGATATCCTAATCTTCAAAACCCTTTAGGTGCCTTAGTTGCCATAATACCCCTTCTTTAATCGTAATGTGTGCTAGAATAGGAAGGGGAAGACATTGTGTAGTTCAGATGGAATGATTTATTTTGTCGCAAGATAACTCTATTCAGTTAATTGCCATTGTAGTCTTAAGTACCCTTCCTTAATGATGGGCATCTAATCGGCAGTTCAGCAACGTCTGGAAAACCCATTTGCAATACATGCAACTTCTATCAACTGAGTCCATTTTGTTTAACGCTTCAGACAATACTGGAGAAGGGTGAATTCTCCAGCACATTGTAAGGCTGCTTGGTTATCAAACAATGAAGAACAAAGTTTTCCATAGCATCTTAGCCAACAATACCCGAGAGACAATGTGATATTATCTGTAAAGATTTGTAATTGATGAAGTAACTTCCATCAATTGCATCCAATCATTGACTGTAAACCACCTCAGGTGTTACTGGAGCAGATGAATGATCGTGACATTGTTTGATTTAATTGTGTTTAGTTAGTAGTCATTGTACCTGAAGTGGCGAGGCAGGTGTGCTTTCATCAGCTAAACCCGTTTGCATTTGATGAAGAAATCACCTATCGACCAGCCCCATTGTTGCATGGCAGACTGTACAACCTACCATTCTCTTATTGTATAGCGCAATGCCAAAGTACAGGAAAATAGTCTATCAAATTGCAAAACTTAACTCTGTTCAATTAGAAGCTTCGGAAGGCATCCGGCGGGAGTACGCAGTCTGCAAAGCTCGGTCACGCCGGGTGAAGGCCAGCACTTTGAACAACTGATTGTCGATGACTTTATGTTCAGGGAGCGGAAGGAATAGTTTACCTCAGAGGTGACTGTTACCTCTTGCAGTTTGAACCTCAGCAAAGGGACGCTTTGATTACTTTGCACTGTAATAGACTTTTTTGTGCTACTTGTATATCATTTGGGGTTTTTTTGTGTGTGAATGCTGCTTATTTGATGTGCCTGTGATGTGGAGTGTATGGGGTGTCCAGGGAAGGGTAGTAGCTCTGGTGAAGGGGCTTGTCTCGCCTGCTCCAGGGTAGCTCGCTCTCCTTTGGTCCCCACCAGCCACTCGGCTCTGTGGGCAGGCTAAAGCAGGTGAGGGATACCCCCGAGATATCCTAGCATGCGAAATCAGCTCTGGACTCCAATGGCCAGGAAAGCGGCACAGCAACGCTCCGTGGAGAGCGAAGGGTGTGACAAGTCCATGGGCATCCGCTGGGACCAAGGAAGTCCCAGTTTGTGACACTTGTTCGCACCACTTAACCCGGACTTCTGAGGTCGAGAGAGTGGAATTGCCTCACAGGGTAAAAACTCTCCCGCAAAGGTCTCCTGTCATCGTCGGACACGACGGGCAACAACCACCGCCGCCTGCGATGCTGCCACAAGCAACTTCTCATTACATCTGTGTGCGCTCATGACGATAAACTCCACACTGACTTTGAAGGCAATGGAGCTGGAACAACGCAAAGGTGGCTTGCATTGAGTTAAAAACGTTCCCAGAGCAGATCGCCGGTAGTGCTTCCATTTTTTTTTTTGAGAACTGACATTTTGTGAAAAGGATAATTTGATTAATTGCAAAAGAGCACAAACGAGTATTCTGGCAATTAAGGACTCAAGTGGTTGGAGTAACAGTGGGCTTCCACAACACACACGGTGCATGTTTGGCCAAGGATTGTAATTACAGCTATGTAGATAGGAACAAAGAACTAAGTGGAGTTTCTCAGTGGCTACGTTATTAGGTAGACCTGCTGGTTAATGCAAACATCTAATCATCCAATCATGTGGCAGAAAAGCAATGCATAAGAGCATGCAGACATGGTCTAGCCTATACAGTACCCAGGACATCTTTAGGGAGTGGTGTCTCAGAAAGGCAGCGTCCATTATTAAGGACCCCCAGCACCCAGGGCATGCCCTTTTCTCACTGTTAGCATCAGGTTGGAGGTACAGAAGCTTGAAGACACACTCAGCGATTCAGGAACAGCTTCTTCCCCTCTGCCATCCGATTCCTAAATGAACATTGAAGCTTTGGAGACTACCTCACTTTAATATACAGTATTTCTGTTTTTGCTATGTTCCATTTTACCTATTATTTTCTCTCTGCTATATTATGTATTGCATTGAACTGCTGCTAAGTTAACAAATTTCACGTCACATGACGGTGATAATAAACCTGATTCTGATGAGGTTCAGTTGCTGTTCAGACCAAACATCGCAATGGGGAAAAAATATGATCTGACTTTTACTGTGGAATGATTGTTGGTGCCAGATGGGGTGGCTTGAGTATCTCAGAAACTGCTGATCTCCTGGGATTTTCACACAAAACAGTCTCTAGAATTTACAGAGAATGGTGTGGAAAAACACAAAAAATTCAGTGAATGGTAGTTCTGTGGATGAAAATGTCTTGCTAATGAGAAAGATCAGAAGAAAATGGCCAGACTGGTTCAAGCTGACGGGAAGGCTAAAGTAATTCAGATAACCACATGTTACAACAATGGTGTGCAAAAGAGCGTACGAGGTTCCACTCCCGTTCCTAATAATGTGGCCACTGAGCGGAGCGTATGCAAAGAAATATATAGAAAGTTAGTTACCTTATAAGATTACCCGCAGTGGTGACTCCAGAGACCAACCATTGATGGGTGACCTTCACTCAGGAACACAGAGCTCGCCAAGATCAAACCCAACCCAGGCTGATGAAGAAAGGGTGATGTCTGAATACAGGTAGTGGGCCTTGGAAACAGATTCTGTATCTGATGGGAAGAAGCTTCTTCCCACAGGCCATAAAACCACTGAACTTCCTCTTGGGTCTCATCACATATGAAGTGCCAGTAGCGTATACTACATCTTAGTATTTGTTAATTTCTTTGTGGTACTATTACCTTTGAGTTTTGTGTGAGTGATACGTACTCTGTTGTGCACCTCGGTCCGGAGGGACGATGTTTCGCTTGGCAGTATACGTGTGTACGGTTGAATGACAGCAGACTTGGTCTTGAACATGAAGTGCTGTATCTTCTGCAAGAGGCACCCCCAACAGGCAGGGTGGCATCATCTGAAGCACTCACTCACAACCAATGAAGTAACTGAATCCTCTTGGGGTGTTCCAGATTGCAAGCTGCCTTATTATATGTGTAGAGCACAATTCTGAAATGGATGGATAGATTATGAAACTTTGCTCACTTATAGTTATTCAAGTATGGAGTTCTCTATCCTCAAAGGCAGCTGACAAAAAGGCATTGTCACAATTTATGAAGCGTGTGACAGATTTCCCTTTACGTGTAAAGAGCAATACAGAGTAGAATAAGCACGAGAAATCTTGCAGATGCGGGAAGTCCACAGCGACACACAGAAAATGCTGGAGGAACTCAGCAGTCCAGGCAGCATCTATGACAAAGAGTAAACAGTCTTTTCCATATTTCGAGTATTTCTTGAGCTTCTGGTAATTCCACCCCCCACCAGTCCTCCATTCCCGTTTCCCTTTCTCATTTTACCTCCTTACTTGCCCATCACCAGCTTCTGGTGCTCTTCCTCCTCCCCTTTTTCTGTGGTCTTCTACCCTCTCCTATCAGATTCCCCCTTCTCCAGCCCTTTATCTCTTTCACCTATCAACTACCCATCTCTTTACTTCCCCCCTCTCTCTGTTCACCTATTACATGGTACTTCTTTCAGCATCATCAACCCCCACCTTCTTGCTCTAACTTCTCATCTTTTTTTTTTCCGGCCCTGATAAAGGGTCTCAGCCCAAAACTTCGACTGTTTACTCTTTTCCATAGATGCTGCCTCATCCTGCTATATGGATCCGAAACGTGGAGAATCACTAACACCAGCTGCAACAAGATCCAGACCTTTCTCAACAAATACCTCCGGCAGATCCTCCGCCTCAAGTGGTACGACAGAGTGTCAAACCTAGACCTATGGAAGAGAGCAAACCAAGAGCCCATTGTATTCCAGATGAGGAGGAGGAAGTGGAGATGGGTCGGCCACACCTTGAGGAAGAGCCAGTCGAATGTCACTCGACAATCACTCGAATGGAATCCACAAGGGAAGAGAAGAAGAGGTCGCCCAAAGCAAACCTGGAGGCGAAGGCTTTTGGATGAACTGAAAGCCACCGGCCAAACTTGGGAGACTGCAAAAACATCTGCTAGAGATCGCGGGAAGTGGAGGACTTTTGTTGAGGCCCTATGATCCATAAGGAGCGAAAAGGATTAAGAAGATAGATGCTGCCTGGCCTGCTGAGTTCCTCCAGCATTTTGAGTGCATTGTAGGGATGGAATAGATTATCTCATTGTAAAACTTATCACTGGTTACGTAACAGCCTTGTAGTACATTTTATTCAAAGGCATCCAGTGTAGAATGCACAGCAATCTGTGCATTTACCCTCAATGTACAAAATAGCCTTTCCTCTGTTGTGTAAAGAATTCCCTTGGTGTGGTGAGAAAATAACTGACTATTTTCTTTATGCTGGAGTTGATTGACTTGGTTATCTCATTCAAAGACTTTTGCTGGTATTGGTGATCTCTGTGTCACTCAAGGGTATCCAAGGGTGAGTGTGGCATCGATGCTCATTCACAGAGTAGTTATTTTCCATCACCTGAATCCATTTTGTATCAGATCTTAAATTCTACGCGAAGGGTGAAGGGATGTTTATCACTCTGTTCTGTTAATAGCTATCAAAGTCTGATTCACACTACCTTCTTTAACAAGTGTTTAACAAACAATACGGCAATCTCTGTGCAAAGGATGATGTTACTTCCATTAATCTGAATCCTTTTGTTGTATGTATAGCTCTCAACTATTATATGTCGTGGTCCCGACGGAACATCAGCAGGCATCCAAGTTTCGGCGCACCAATTCCCTGGAGTACGGTTAGCTGCCACAGTCCCTTTAAGACTCAGACTGTGAATTATTACCTGCCGCATTCCTTCATGGTAAGTCTGTACTTCTAGGCCTCGTGCTGAGCACTCAGTGCTCAATCATAGGAGATTCATTTCTAGTACTACAATTTGTGATTTCACCTTTGGATTTTGTTTGTTGTCTTGTATATTTTGAGTTTGAGTTAATTCTAGACCTTACTCTGCACTTGAGTTCACCATCGTCTATAGTTCTCTTGTTAAGTTTTGTTTTATGTATTGAGCAATACTATAGATGGACTTGTCCATCTCATTAAAAGACTTGCCTCTTTTAGTCAATGGCCATTGAACTAATGGAGTAGTATGAACTACTCCACTCTAACTCAAAAATCAGTGAGTGCTATATTATCTGCAAGGCTCATTCGTAATGAATATGATGTAACTTCTGTCAACTGAATGTTGTTTGACAGATTGTAGACTGTATCTCTTGACATTCAGTGGAAGTTTGGAACAGATTGAATGCACAATAATGCAAGGCACTGCAGCGAGAAGTGGACTCAGCTCAGTACATCACTGTTCACTAGCAGCATTATCTACAGGAGGTGCTACCTCAAGGTGGCAGCACCCATCAAAGATTCCTACCATCGGGGCCATGCCGGCCTCTTGCAGCCATCTTCAGACAGAAGTACAGAAGCCTGAAGTGTCACACACCCAGGTTGAAGACCAGCTACTTCCCTTCAATCATTTGGTTCTTGAACAACCCTAATCACTACAGTATAGCAACACTATGACCATTAAGCATTAAAAAGGACTTTTTACTTTAACTGTATGTTTATAAAGATTGTGTACACATTTAATTTATTTTCCTGTGAATATTTTGCTGTGCCTGTGATGCTGCTGTAAATTTTTCACCAGTGCATTTGCAGAACTTTGACCTCATTGTAAACTCAACTCTTCAGTTAATAGCCTTCCTAGTACATTATATTATCCCCAGGCATCTAATATTAAATGCTATGCGCAGCTCCATCTGCAAAGTTCATTCACAATGTACAAATAACCTTCCATCAACAGTTGTGATTGAATGTAAACTATTTTACTTTATGCAAAAAAAACCAATTCTGAAGTACCTGGAGACAGTTCAGGAAGTGACTGTGTAGGAAGTGACTGTAGCCAAATCATCTTCTCCAGGTTCCCACAATCAACTGGGAGTTGAGAGATTTATGATCAGGATTATAGAAGAGCAGGGCTGTGTTTGTCCAATATGGTCTAGGTTGGGACATTTCATCCAATAGATCTTGCCTACAAACCTGCAGTATTGGACTGAAGCACCAGTGAACCTCTATGACATTCTTTGGCAATGCTGGCATTACATCCCTGCAGTACTGGAAAGTACATGAAGCACAGCCAATCCCATTCTTGTACTCCCCTCAATTAGGCACTGGCTTGGTAACACCAGCCAAGTCACTTGGCAGAACTACTATAAAACAGGTATATCCATCTATGTTGTAAAAAAAGTGGGGGGGGGGGGGAGGTGTGACTTTAGCACACTGTATAAGACATACCAACATTTGCCTAAAGGCTGGGCAATGTAGAATTCAAAGCTTTTTTTCAAAATTCTACTCATTTGAGCTTGCATTTTGTCTGTGCTTACTTTGTTGGGCTTTTTGAAACAATTACTGGAATAAGATTTCAATAATTGGATGGCTCTCCTTTTTTAAATGTAGCTTAAATCCTAAACTGCTTTCCAAAACCTGGTTAAAAGAGAGAGCAACTATAAGCCGATGCAACTTGTACGCTGAGTTTTTAATATGGTAAAGCAGGACATCGTGGATTTAAAATGTCCCTTCCATTATGTGTAAAACTGATGTAAAAATTAACAATCTTTCCCACAACTTTAATAAAAGGAGTCAGAATAATACAAACACAATATTTCTTTAAAAATTGTTTTAAAAAGTTCAACACAAATACAGTGTTTACATACAGTTAAAAACATAAAAAGAAAAAAAAAGCAAGCAGTAAAATTCTTTGAGTCTGCTTTCTCTCTTCCCTCCCTACCACCACCTTCTGACCATAAAATGAGCAGAACTAGAGTGTTAAAGAACATTCCTCCAAAATGGTTCCCAATAAACATTCACAGCTCAGACATGGAACATGCTTAAGGAGATGGAGGAGAATGGTTTGGATCAAGCTCAGATACATTCTGATTTATGTCGCTCCCCAGATGATGGGGAAATGATTGGTATCACTCAAGTTCAATACCTTTAGTAAAACAGAGATTACCACTCTGGCACAATTCCCGAGCTTTTCAATGCAAAGCTGTGGCACTTTTTAAGTGGGAGGCCGTGCCAACCGTGACACAGCCATTAGTAGAGGGTAGTTCAGCTGGAGGTTGGGCAGCAAAAACATACTTGTTCTCCATCCTGTGTGTACCAAGAAATATGAGAAAGCTTGGTCTGTTTCTTTAACCAGTAGAAGCTGTAGTACAAGCTGACTATTCAAGGATCTAGCCCAAACATCACCTTCTCCAATAGCTCCCATCCCTGAACGTACCTCGTTCCAGTTCTGAAGATGCAGTGGGTGATGGTTCCACGAGTACGACTGGTACCTAAACCAGACTAGTGCCAGGGAGGGTAGCTGAAGACATCACAATCAAGCCTGTACCCTACCTGAGCTCACCTCTGTGTGCAACAGCAGTTAGCCAGAGTAAGTGTGGCCAATTGTCCCTTACCTCCTCTCCAACACCAATTCACCCGCTGAGTTGAGCCCTCTCAGGAGAGTAAGAATTAACTGAAGACCATCTTGATTTGGAGAAAATAGATGAGGCTTTTAGATACTAAGTCAGCAGGGATGGAGCTCTGAGCAAAATACAACACCATGAGTATGGGAAATCACTAGAAATTGAGCCATTCAGCAGCCCCTTGAGCTTCTTCCTCCATTCAGAAAGATCATGGCTGACCTGTACTGCCATGAAACAGCAGCCAATGTTCCCTGTAGTGCAAGAATGGTGAGAGGAAGGTCTTCGATTAACTCACAACATCCACAGTGAGTTTAAGTGGAAACTGGAAATTCAGATAGCTTCACATTGGGATTAAGAAAATGCTATTGACTTAATCTCCTGACTGCTAGATGGTTAACTCTGCATACCTCCTCCCCCCACCCCCAGAACACTTTGGTTTCTTCATACGTAAAACATAATACTTTAATTGAGGACACTCAACTTGTCCACTAGCCACTGGAGCTCTTTTCTGCTATTCTGTGTTTTACTTTGACGAGGGGCATTCAATGTTGATGTTCTCCCTTCACCTCACCCTCTTTCATGTGTCATAAGATACTCCAGGTCCACAATCCATTCTGATACAGCTATACAAAATTATAGGCTGAATGCAAGCCGGCTTTTTCCACTGAGGTTGGCTGAGACTAGAACTAGAGGTCATAGGCTAAAGGTGAAATATTTAAGGGGAATATTAGGGGAAACTTCTTTTCTCAGAGGGTGGTGTGAGTGTGGAATGAGCTGCCAGTGGAAGTAGTGGATGAAGGTTTGAATGGAACATTTGTGAGACGTATGTGGATGGGAGTGGTATGGATGGTTATGGTCTTGGTCTGGGTCATTGGGACTAGGTAGAATAAGTTTGGCACTGACGAGCTGGGCTGAAGGGCCTGTTTCTGTGCTGCTCGATGGCACTAAGCTGGTTGAGCACTGCTCCATGCAAGGGAATCAGGAGCTTGCTGTCTGTGGACAGTTATTCAAACTACAGAGTCAATTCAACCCCACAATGTAGAAAGTCTAAATGAGCAGACATCTGTCAATAAACCATTGGCAGTGACCATGGGAGTCATTGGTCACAACTATTAGAGCAAGTGATTTGTCACAGTGACCTATCAGGCAGAAAACATTTGCAGAGCTGTGGTGTGGGATGGAGGAATTGAATTTCAATGGCCTCTTATTTACAGAAGAACCCCCATCCTGAGCAACACTGCCAATTTGGGACATGATCCATTCATCCGTCAGCCAACCTGACTCTTGATCAAAGTTCTGGGACATACCTGGAAAAGTTGTCACCGTCCCCTTCCCCTGTTTTAAGAGTTCCCCTGTTCTCAACGAAGTGTGTTAAATTTGTTGTTGCTTCTGATGCTACTGTTCAGG
The DNA here is from genome assembly GCF_048418815.1 of Hemitrygon akajei. NCBI lineage: Eukaryota > Metazoa > Chordata > Chondrichthyes > Myliobatiformes > Dasyatidae > Hemitrygon > Hemitrygon akajei. The sequence goes on from NC_133154.1 coordinate 13,224,323, forward strand.
GTAACTGACATTCGACTGATCCCCTGCAGACTCCTATTGGGTATTTGACCAGACACTCCAGGAACGGCAAACTCTCATCAACGCACATGCGTGCATCCACCACAGGTTCAAAGTCCAAAGTAAATTTATTACCAAAATACCTAAATGTCACCATATACTACCTCGAGGTTCACTTTCTAGCAGACATTTACTATTCAGGAATGGAGGAGCTGTGGACGTATAGTATGACAGTAATATTATTCCTGATTTTGATTCTTCTGAGAAAGCAGCACTGACTCAAACTTAGCAGGAAGCGTTTTCATCTCTCCTCTTTAGTGGTTACACACTGTCCCGAAGAACAATGAGCAGCATGAAGAAAACTCTGGGCGACAGAGTCAGTCGAGTTCAGTGTTTACTGAGTACCCGATGAGTATTGTCATTTCATGGCCCTCTGCAAGTGTCATTAACTGAGATACAAGAGATACAGCCCTCACCCTGTGTGCGGAAGTGTCTTGGAAGTTTCCACTGATGACTGTTTCTTTCTCCATCCACTAGTGCTGAGGCTCAGATCAGCTCATTCCTTGGGCTCCTTTAGCTCAGGTGTATTTCCCTACAGGGCCCTCAGTCCAGTCAGAGGTTGTAGACCAACCTGTAGTGATTCTATCTCTTATACAATGAAGGGCAGTAATTTGCCCTTTACCACAATGCACAGTCCCCTGGACTGGACCTTCCTTCACTTGCCTACAAACCAGACAAACCCAAGAGACCTCATTCTATCTATCCCCGGCAACAGCAAGCAAAGCATACGCCTTCAGTCCATCTCTCCTCAATGTAGTAGGCAGATGCAGTGTAACTTACTGACGATGGTGGGAAGCATAATTGGTTCAGAACAATTTGTCAACGTTGTAGCCCAGTAAACTTCCTGCGCGGACCCCATCTAGGTGTCTCCATCAATAAACAGGATAATAAAGATCAAATACTTCCAACATCAAATTGTAGTCACTTCCTAAGAAAAAAATTCCAGTCTACACTAACTGGATAATGAAGGTAGAATTTCAGCATATACAATCTACATAAAGGACTTCAAAGACAAGACTGTAATCAGACCAGGTTCCAAGGGCACTCCCATCTCAGATCAGAGCATGAGCACCATGCTCAATGGATGTTCAATTAACACTAATACTTCTTTGTTGCCCTATTGTTCTCAAACACATGGTCATCTCCTTGGGTGCAGTCTGGAGCTGGTATCCACTGGGCAAGAACTTTGAACTGCCAAGTGCTCCTCAGAAACCTAGCAGCAGACTGAGTGGTTCTGTACTCAGGCAGTGTGAAATTCTAACCCCAAGGGCAGAGAAGATTGTATCGTGTGAACAAACCAAATGAAAAATCTACATAGGTCCTTCTAAAGATGCAGTTTTGCAATGGGCTAGTGTGGTATAGCATTTTGTACCAAGCTAACTAGAGCTGCTTTAATATATGAATAAACCAACCCAACCTCAAATGTTACCAAACCACAAACAAACTGGATAATTGCAGCAGCTTTTCCAGCTTGCCAAAGACACCCATGGCAGAATTAGGCAGTCTTGCTTTAAAAAAAGCAGAAAAAAATCAAATTCTAGTCTTTATTTTACCTTTAGGACACAATTACAACAGCTTTCTTTTCATGATCATGTCTCCCCTGTAGTGCAGCAGTGTGGGACTGAAATGAAGGCACATTTTTTTAAAAGTATAAGTATTTTAAGTGAATAGCAGCAGGGAGCTTAAAAAAGCTGTATTTAAAACTTAGCATTCAACTGCGGGTGGATGTAAATGTTCTGCCTGAACGGAGGGGGCCAACAAGAACTGTATAAATCTGGCTGTTGCTTATCAAAAGCTTTTGACCCCGTCAGCCACAGGTTTATTGTTAAAGCTTTGGGTTGGATGGGGGCTGACGCCCATTTTGTGGATCTCCTAGCAGATACGTATAGATTCCTGCACTTTTATCGAGAAAGGCAAGGTCAAGACTGGACTCATTCCCAACTTAAGAGGAGTTATCAGGGAGACCAGCTCTCTCCCATTTTATTTAATATCATAATGGATGTAATATTATATTTATTACATAAGGTGGGTCTGGATTCCATCTCAATGAAGATGGCAGGTCTTGCACTCCATTGGGCTTTGCCCACAACATGGCCTTTGAGTGATTCTCACAAGGGCATGCCTAGAAACCTCAAGACCTTAACGAAAACTGGTCTACAGGCAAATCTCGATAAAACAGCAGGGTTTTATATGACTAGTAAGAACAAGGCATGAATTTTTAATTTTATCCATAAGTGGCTCTTCGACAAAGATGTAATCAATTTTATTGACCCGGTTAGTTGAGAAAATAGTGCAATGATTGATCCCTGGGTAGGGTGTTCTAGTCAAGATTGGACAAGTAGACTCGAGAGATGGAGAAGTAAGATCCAGAGGGCTAGGCTTAAACCTACCCAAAATGTCGTCGTTTTTAAAACTTTGGCTGACCCCCGAATCTGCTATTCATTGATTTTAAATGAAGCTTCCTAAAGCATCACCTATGCTAAAGGGTTGAGGCTAGACTAAGATTGGTCCACTGGTCCTACATGTTTGGGGGTTTAGCTCAGGCTTAACAACCCTGACTGGTCAAACAAAATTGTTACGGAAACAGCAACGAAGAATCCTTCTACATCTGAGTGTGACGGTATTCCTGAGTCTCCACCTGGGACTTGCATGACTGACAGTGGTGAAAACTGAGAGGAAGCTACTAACACGATGAAGGAAGCCCTGAACACCACCAGAGATGGAGGAGCTTCATTGCTGCCCTAAACACCAGCAGCATTACGGACAGGGAGTAAATACCCAAAACATCCTCAAATAAGGATTGATTAGGGGCTTCATTAAAAATTAATAAATAGTAGTGTGGGTATTTCACTTTTCTCATTTTAGATTTCCAGCTTTTTAAAGAAAGGTCATACTCATATTTGTATTATGATTGAATTTCGATTGAAATTACTGGTTTTCTTTTTCTTTGTAAGCCTCATCTTGTGAATGACCATGCTGGTTAGAAGCACTGAGACCCCAGTCAGCAAGGATTTTCCCCACAACCAGCGGGTGTTCTGCCTTGCTGGATCTGTGCTCCCAGGTGTAAATGGGGAAAACAGAATATTATGGACTGATTCACGAGTTCCTGCACCGTTGAGATTGGGGGGGGGGGGGTCAAAGAGGGGAGCTTTTGAATGCATTAGGTGCAACCTTCAGATGGCTGCAGCTGAGAAACTTGCATCTGCCTTCAAAACGTAATCACAAAAACAAGTCAATTACCAGTCAACGGCAATTTAGAACAATCATACTTAGTCACTGACCTTTTCTTTTGGTCTGTAATCCATGAAGTCTGTCAAACCTGAAATGTTGACTATGTTAGTCTCTCTCTCTCTCTCTCTCTCTCTCTACAGACACTAACCTGCAAAGTGTTTTACCAGTGGTCAGTGATCAGTATTGTCCTGTTGTGATTTTGGCTGTAATTTGTCCTGTGATTTTACCCGGCTGGCATTGATGCAAGAAGACAAACACCAGGGTAATACCCGACCCAGCCGCGGCAGCTCCATGTTCCATGGATCCAAGGCTTTGGATTACATATTAGCTACTCTTTAATTTTGTGCTGTTTACTGAATCATTACTGCAAATGAAAATGTCATTTGGCCAATCAAGTCCATGCAGGGTCCATGCACAAATATCTGCCCCATTTCACACCACATCACTTGCAAATTATTTTCTAACAAAGTTTCCATTTAATTCCCTTTGAAAGACATAGATAAATCTGCTTACAACACACTTAAAAGCCAAAATAGACAAGATGCTGGTAATTTGAAACAAAAATAAAAAGTATTGGAGACACTTAGAAAGGATAACTCCAGACCTCAATGGCACCAAATGCTTCAGCTCTGGAATTGAAGGAACCCTGTTCTGGTTTCTCCACTAAATGGACTTGTGGTTTAATCTAATAGCTCTGATATAACTTGGCAAATTACTCACATGTTTTAAATGTTTTCTTTTGGATTTATAAAATCAAGATGCTGAAGGGAATAAGAGAAACAAAGATTGCATTGAAATGGAGTTGCTTGCAGTGGGTAAATGCCAATACTGACTGTTTGGGTTGGATGGGCCATTAACACATGGGAGAAATAAACAGGATACATTGATAAGATTAGAAGACTTGGGCATGGACCAATGGAACAAATAGTTTGGTGCTAAATTGTACTTTTGATTTAACATTCTCCTCTATTGTATAAAAAGGCCCACTGCCAACTCTACAAGGGAGTGCCAATGAACGTGGGCTTGCCAATGTAGTGTTACATAATTTAGAAAACAATTGATGAACTTGATCTCCCAATGTACTTTGATGTGGCCCTTGTATTTCGTTTTGTCTATTTGCACTGCAGCTCTACACAACATCTTGCATACTGTTTTCACTTTGACGTAATTATGCATGGCACAATCTGTGCAGGTGGCATGCAAAATTAAAGCTTTTCATTGCATCTTTGGGCACGTGACAAAACCAACCTGGCTTGTGTTACATTTACATTACAGCCAACTAAAAAGGGGACCTGTAGGAATAGAAAAGCATCAGTAATTATCCCTTTGATGAGAGAGGAAAGGCTCTCAAGGGTTGTGCTCGATTGACGTCTGAATTGAGACCGTGGCCTGCAACTAATTGGCTCCTGGATCAGTCGTGACTGGCTTCGTGGCTGTGGACTCACTTTTGTGAACTTCTGAATGCTATTTGCTCCCTTTAGTGTTTGTATGACTTGTTCCTTTTTCTCCACTTTGGGTGCTTATCGGTCTTTTTTTTAGATGGGTTCTATTGGGTTTCTTTGTTTTGTGGCTGCCTGTAAGGAGAGGAATCTCAAGGTTGTATATAGTATTCGATAATAAACACATTTTGAACTTTGATCTAGTGACCACCGCTTGAAGGTGCATCTAAGGACAAATCAGATGAGCAAGCAATCCAACAGCAGTGCTAGCAATATAATGGATTGTGCAGCATAGTTCTCTGTAACTCCAGAATGCAAAGGAAGTAATAAGAGAGAAGAATTTGCAGGTGACCCAGCAGGTCTTAACTCAGGCAGTTAACAATCAGAATCATCACACAGTAACCTCTGATTGTGAGCAAGGTCCACAGAAGCCAGCTTCAAGAGCATGACAGTAGGGAACAGACAAAATACCATCTGCATCAACTTTAACATAGAGGTGATCGGGTAACATTAGGTACCAAGCCACAAAATGAAATCGGGGCAGATGATCAAAAGGGTCAGAGGTAGATTGGCAGAAGTGCCTCAGAGTAGGTAGGGAGGGAAAACAGTGCAGGGCATGAAGTCCAGAGCTCGGGGCCATGGAAGGTCTTGCAGCCACTGGTGGAGATGAAGGAGGAAGACCAGAGAGCTCAGACCAAACTACAGAATACACTCAACCAAGCTTCAAATCAGGGCTTATTCTTCTTGCAAAGAAAGGAAGAACAACTTTAGAGAAGTAGGACAGAGCTCCAAATCCTCTGATTGTTTTGTGCTGCGGTTTCTAGGAATCCAGAGCAGTGACTGAAATAGCTGAGACTACTTCACCCCAGGTTGAACCTACTGGGTAAGATTGTCTTGGATCAAGTACAGCAGGTTTCTGGCATTGCAGCTAAAAACCCAACTCTAGTATCCGAATTGCATTATGATCCAGTGATCAATTTCTATTGGCATGTAAACCTACATTAGATTTTTTTTTGTTAATTTTATGGCTTAGCATCATTCCAGTGGATTCACCAATATACTGCACGTTTTTCTCCATTTATTTATCTTAAAAACATCTCACACACTACAGGAGGTGACTATTTGATCTAACAATGAAAACTCTCACCTGAATTCCACCAGTCCCACTACCTCACTCAGTTCTGCCTCGCTCACACTGATCCTATTTCCACCTGCCACCTTGATACACTCGTGGCAACTTACAGGAGTCAAGTAACTTACTAGCACAAGCGTGTGAAACTAAAGCAGAAGGGCTGTGGGGGAGGGGGACAATATTCAAACCCTGCACAGCCAGTTTTAGGAACTGGGACCAAACCTGGGTCCTTGGATCTGTGAGGCAGGAGCACTAGTTGTGCTGCTGAGTGGCGACAGTAACTCTAATTGTAGAAACTCTATCATTATAACCCACTTCACACCCCTATTTGAAGGCATCAAGGGTTGGGATGAGCTGTTCTCCAATCCTGACAATCAATTTGCAAACGTTATTATGGAAACTCAACTGTAACATAGGCAGGGGTTCTCAACACTGATTGGTTGCACGGTCATGCAAACGAGTTTCCGTAATGATGACCAATCAGCTGATTGATATGTATATAAAGGCGAAGCAGTCAGAGGATCACAAGCGAACAGCGCACTGATGATGTCTCCTCGTACGGTTACAAAATGTTTGCAAATGGATTGCCAAGATCGGAGAACACCTCAACCCAGCCACCAACCACCCGAGCTACCTTTTGAGTTATTTCCAATGATCAAAGGGTTTGATGACGACTTAACACCAGAATTGACGGCCAATACACAATATATAACCTCCATTCACCAACTGAGTTCAGGTGGCAATGTTCAATGTACACTCAGGGATTTGCTGGAGACCCTTCTGGTCAGAGAACTTTTTTTAGGGACGGATAAAATGAAATGACGGTGAGGAATAACCCAGCTCAGCCTCTTCAAATTTTGCTCAGCATGTCGTGTCTCTTGAGTCACAAAGCACCATCGGAAAGGGTGCTCCCCACTTCTGTGCTAGGGAAGAGGAGGTGGCTTCCAGTAAGGAGGTTCCATGTCCAGATATGTCACTTGGTTTGCACCGGCTCACCAAAACTAAGGCTCAGTGCACAGGTACAGAATTTGCCAAGTTTTCCAACTCAGCAATGTCAATGGTGGTGCGGTTAGCACAACACTTCACAGTACAGGCCACCCGGATTCAATTTCCACTGCTCTCTGTAAGGAGTTTGTACATTCTGCTTGTGACCACATGGGTTTCCTCTGGGTGCTCTGGTTTCCTCCCACAGTTCAAAGATGTACCGGTCGATAGGATAATTGGTCATTGTAAATTGAACCATGATTAGGCTAGGGTTAAACTGGGGATTGCTGGGTGGCGTGGCTCAGGCTGAAAATAGCGTGTTCCACTCTGTATCTCAAAACATAAATCATCTGTTATAACAGTGTATGGAGAAAGTTGATTGGACTAAAATGTGTCAATTTTGGTTGGGGGAGGTAGAGAGAAATTAACTGTTTAATTCCCTCCATGTTCTCAGACATGACTCTTCGGTGCAAGTTAGATGAGCATCAGGTTCACTGGGAGTGGGATTTGAGACTTTCAATAAAATCCACCCTTTGCTACTTTGGTGTGGGAGGTGGTGTTTAGAAGGTCGTGGGCTTCTGTACCTTTGATCAAATCAGCAATCTTTGAACCTTCCTATCATTTCCTCAACCCCATTTAAAATGCCCCCCCTCTGGATTCTGTAATGCACCAGGATGCAACGTTAACTCTCTCAACCCTTCTACAAAAGAATCAAACAGGTAGCTCTTATAGTGAGCTGTACTGAAACGCAGCATATGGTCAACGAGAACATACGATTAAAAAAATAACAAAGAACTGATTGCCAAAGCAATGACACTCAACCCCTTTCTGGGTTATATAAAGACCACAGTAACTTCACTTTTGGCTACTAGAAAGGATGACTTGGCCACTAGCTTGCAATAGTGATTTAAGCATGATGTATTCTCTGCCTTCAACTACAAGGGTTGCAGAATGTGCCAAATTGATTGAGAAACACATATCAAATGTTTCAAGAATATATATAATATAAACAAAAAAATCACAGCATTGTCCAGAACACAATACAATGCCTGGTAACTCTAATTTAATGTGAAAGAAACAAGGAATTCAAGGCAACTTCCACCTCTTTGTCACTCTTTCCAAACTTCCAAAGGCTTGTTCCTCTTAAGATTCCTTCAGATTAGTGTAAATAATCTAGAACTAAGCACATAATCCTTCCATGTTCCCAAATTAATGCTGTTCCATTCCCAGCCAAAATCTCTTGGTTCCGAATGAAAATGCATTAGCTTGGTCATGCTATAACTCACAGTGTGAAGTTGAATACACTGGGGAGTCGCACAAGCTCTGTACCAGAAACCCACTGAGGCAAAATTTAACTGCTATTCACTAGGCTGGACAAGTTGTCACTTTCAAGGCTTGTTGTCAAAAGTGGGCCCCTTACACCAGTGTTATGTAATCAGTGATTTATAATAACATAGCAGAACATAGCTATGTAACTCATACACAGATATGACTTCAAGTGCATATATTACAGTATGCAATTTCAGTTTACATTCTAAATGATTGTATCTTTACAGTTTAAAAAAAATCTTCGTGTAGCTGGCAAGAAGGACAATTTTTTTCTCCTTGCAGCGGATTTTAAAACACCTTTTTTTGTTCACTTTTAAGAAATACTGCGGCAATTCACGGCCCTTTCCGACACTGGACCCTCAGCTTTTCAGGCTCCCTTCCTGGTTTGAAGGGTGAGGCGCGCGGGAGGCTGAAGGATACCCTGCGGAGATGACACAGCTCTGGTTGACGAGGAAAGGGTAGACAGACATACAGCCCCACACCCTCAAACCAAAAGGGCCAAAGAGATCTTTCACCTGACTCTGAGATGCCAGCTGGCCGTTGAAAGCTTGTTATGAGTAACCAACAGCCCCAGGATGTAGATGTGGTGTCAATGCCACAAAGACAGCACTGGACAATTGTGACCCTCTCCTAGTTCAACTCAGACCTCTTGGTTACAGTTATAGATTAAGTGGACAGAATGGAACTTGGTGCTCTCCGACGTGGAAAACCTTTGGGGAAAGTCGCAGCTATCCTTGGGGCGTGCTGGAGACAGCACTCGCCTGATCCAATAGTCCAACTGAAAATCTGCCTGAGAATGAATGGCACATTAGGAGCCTGGTGAAGGCTGTCCAGGGCTAAATTCAACTCCTCTCCTCAGACTAAAGCAAACACTGCTGGGGTTGCTGGGCAAGAAATAAACTATTTCACAACAAGCCAAAACGCCGTGGTCACAATCCAAACCAGTTACAAACACAGGCCTTAGTTTATGATCTTAGGGCAACATCATGACAGACTGAGACACGTGCTCTGGAGACAGACCACAATAACATTCAGACTTGTCCTCAACGGGCTGGGCTGGTGGGGAGGTTTAGTGGTGACTTTCCATTTTTAATTCAGTTAATGTACCTTTGGGTTCCTGTTTTTAAAAAAAAACATTTACTTGCCCCAATCAGTGCAAAGAGACAGGCTTGGCAATGGAGAAACTAAGTGTTAATGTGCGCTGGGAGGGGGAACCCTCTCTCCGCAGGTCCAGCCCAGAAGCTATGTGAAGGCTTAGATCAAAAGACTCCATTGTGTTCTGGTTAATTTTTTAAAAAGTCCATCCTCTGATCTGAACTCCCCCAGCAGCAGTGGTCGGGCTCAGAGTTACAGCTACGTGCTCCAGCCCGTCTTTGCCTGTGACTCTTGAACAGAGAAGACCCTCTGATGCTTCACAAGAGGACGTGCATTGCTGACTCGTGTGCAGATCCTGCTCAGTTAAAGTGACAGCGAAGAACCACGCTCGAGGACACTCACCCTGATTCGGCACCAGTGCACTAAAGTTCCACACTGATCAAGAGGCTTTGCGAAGGATCGCCCCCCAACGTTTTGGCTGCTGGTGTTAATCCCAGTGTAAATGCAAGTCGTGACTGTCTAGGAAGTCAGTAGAGAAGACACTGTGGGACACAGAGCTCAGAGGAGCCAGACCCACCGAGGAGCCACCCATAGTAAGATCCAGCCACTCCATACTGTCCAGGTTAGTGTCAGCAAGGTCCAGGGTCAGGCAGGTGCTGTCGGTGGTGAAGTGCATATCCGAGGTGTCCATGGGAGAGTGCGGGTGCTCCAGTATACTGGAGCTGCTCAGCATCTGATTGTGTAGGTCGTCGATGAGCGACAGAGGCTGAGTCCCATCATGGTCAACCGATAACAACGGGACGCCGGTTGTGCTTACTAGGAAGTCCTCGAGCCGGCTCTCTTGGTTACTGAACTGACTGTCAGTGATGGGCTCCAGCAACAGCTGCGGAGACGGCGGCTCCACTTTGAGAGAAGTCTGTGGTGAAGACGCGGCGAGCGTGGGCGAGACACTCTGCGGAGACGGCGTGTTTAAAGAGGTGGTAGCGTCCTTGGCATTGACGGAGATTTCTGTGAATGAAAGGCAAAGAAAATAAGCAACAGCTTTGATTATTTCTCCTTTGTATTATCCTACACTTGCTTCAACGCTCCACAATTTGTTTGGGAACCTTTTAACCTCCCAATGCACTTCTTGACTAAATGCAGGACTAAGCTTGTTTTAATCCAATACCTAGAGTAATAAGAGCATGGAAGCAAACCCTTTAGCCCACCTTGGTGCCCATCCCTTTCAGCACTCAATAGCTTCCTAAATATATTGATCCCATTGATCCATCCTAAACCAGAGCACTGAAGAAAAATTATAAACAACTGCACTCCCCTCCCCAACCTGTTCTCCAACCAGGCCTGAGTTTAATTAGAATTTTCATCACACATCCTCACCAAACCACCTGAAATTAGCTCCCACCACCACCAGGGGGCACATGAGTTCAACGGCACATTAAACCCTTGAACAGGGGGTTCCCATCTTTTTTAATGTCATGGACCGATAACATTAAGCAAGGGGTCTGTGCCGTAGAAGTTGGCTAGGGACTGATGTCAATTGCCCAGGGTTTCAGCATGACCAACATCTAAATACGGCTGTGCATGGTCTCTCCTGAAAGCTGATTGAGAAAATAATGGAAGTTCAGTACTTGGGCTCCCACAGGAAGACAGGATCTTCTGCAAACATGGAAGATTGGAGGATGCCATGTCAAAAGAATGGTGCAACAGGATGTGAAGGGAGGAAGACTGTAAGACATTTGGCCTATTGAGACTGCTCCGCCATTCCAGCATAGCAGATTTATTAACCCTCTCAAATCCATTCTCCTCCCATTTCCCCAGAACATTTGAGACCCTTACTAATCAAGAACCTATCAGTCCCCGCTTATACCCAAAGACTTGGCCTCCACAGCCATCTGTGGCAATGAATTCCACAGATTCACCACCCCTAGCTGAAGAAATTCCTCCTCACCCCTGTTCTAAAGAGGCGCCCTTCGATTTTGAGGCTGTTGGTCTCCCCTCTCGTCTGCTGCAGGAGTGATCTTTCTCTCTCCCTCGCTAGTGAGCGACAGAGAATGCCTGAGAAGTCGAAGTGTTGGGATGGACGGTAGTTTTTGATAAGACTCTAGATCATGGTCTGTTTGGTGTTGTCACTGCTGGCATGGTGGGTGGTGGAGGGTTGCTGTTTTTGCTGGAACAAGTGGGGGAGGGTTGGTGCTTCTGCTGCTGCTTGTACATGGGGGGGCTTTGGGGTTCTAACGCTTTCAGTCATTCATTCATTCTGGGGTTTTTTCCTGTTTCGTGGATGTCTGTGAGGAGTACAGATTTCAGGTTGTAAACTGTACACATTCTCTGATATTAATTTGAACCATTGAAGAATCTGGTCCAAAACATTGACTGTCCCCACCATACTTGACCTGCTGAGTTCCTCCAACATTTTGGGTGCGTTGCTTGCAGTCAACATTACTGGTTTCGGCAGCATGATAAAAATGATCAAAATCCAGCAAAAAGCAGTACTTTGCCACTGCTAGCTTACCTCCACTTTCAATGAGGATGTCAAACAAATCATCCATCTCCTGGCTTCTGGAGTTCTCCTGAAAACAGTTAAACAGAACTGAGACCGTCTGACACAAACCAAGACTGAAAAGACAGCATATTGATTGGGCCAGGTTCTCTGGCCACAGAACTTCTTTGCTTCACAGTGAGATGGAGGCAACGGGGAGATGATGTGATGACACAAGTTCCCCTATGAAAAGGAGAAGGGGAAATAAAGTGACCGATCAGGCTGGTGACGGTGATCGGGGAAGTGCACATTGGAAAGCTTCTCCAAAGTTTGTTGCTGGAGAATACTGATGAAACCAAGGCATTTCTCATTCCCATTCCCACTCTCTCACACCACCTTCTCTCGGAAGACCAATTTGGATCAGATGATTTTGATCTGGAGGACCTCAGAAGTCAACAATGAGGCATAGAACTTGGTGGTTACAGCATTTTGTTCAGTGTGTTATGAGACAAAGAATGAACAAAAGGTCAAAGAAAAAAGACACGATCATCTCATACACAGACTACAGATAGAACACGTTCCACTGGTAAGATGTAACCTACGAAACAGCCAGACTCCAGTAGTGTGACATTTACTGCAGGAAACCCTAGAACTTCTAGAAAATACAGAATAAGCTATACTACAATTACTAGAAAAATCACTGAACAATTACACATACAATAAAGGGGATTATATAAAAATTATGAACTAACATAGGAACGTTAAAATACAAGAAAAAAAAAGTAAGTGATTCTATGTCCTAATCCGACACCACCTACAAACAAGGAAGATGCCATCAAACTTGGACCCTTGACATTGTCCCTAAGGAAGGGATCATCAACACAAACTAAATCCCATGACTTAGTGATTCTGCTCCAAAATGCTTCTCTGTAAGGCAATAAACCTCAGGAATTGCTATAGTGTGGTCTTGTTTGACTTTCTATTACCGTGTGGGTTTCCTCCGTTCCAAAAGAATTACGAGTTAGGTTTATTAAGTTTTGGGCTTGCTATGTTGGTGCCAGAAGCACGGTGCCACATGCCAACTGCACCCCCCTCACCCCAGGACACATTTGGACTGTGTTGGTTGCTGACAGAAATGACACATTTCACAGTATGTTTTAATGCACGTGTGACAAATAAAAGAGAATTTTTCTAATATTTCTGCGCCATGAAGTATAAACTCAACTTTCACTGTAGCCGACTCCTCTCATATCTGTAAATATGTCAGCTTAGCTCAGATCTTGGTGGCAGTTAGACATAACGGGTGGGGTTCTTATGGCTTGCTGGTGGCAGGCAATGATTATTGGACAGCAGCAAGAGTTTCATCAACCATCCACAGCCAACACGGTAGTGTAGTGGTTAGCACAACGCTTTACAGTACCAGCGACCTGGGTTCAATTCCCACCACTGCCTGTAAGGAGTTTGTACATTCACCCCATGACTGCGTGGGCTGCCTCCAGGTGCTCTGGTTTCCTTCCATAATCCAAAGATGTACCAGTTAGTAGGATAACTGGACAATGTAAATTGTCCTGTGATTAGGCTTGGATTAAATCAGGGAATGCTGGGCTACATCTCAATCAATCAACAAATAAACAAACTGGAAATGGAACAGGCCTGTTATGCAGCTGGATTAATAACATTAAGTAGAAAACACTAGTGCTCTCAAACAACAAGTCTTCAAAGAAAACAAATGTGATTTTAAATCTTCAGCCTCCTCTCAGAGATTTTTCAATTCCTGGACTTTACAAGCAACCAGGAAGTTTGATAACCCCATAGAGAAAAACAAACTATGCAGAGAGGGGAGCAAGTACAGGGGACTACAGAAAAATAGACATTACCATCCATACACTCCCCTCCATCGCTGCCTATACTCCCCCACTTTAAAATCTGTGGGAGGTTTTTGCTTCTTGTCATACTTATGAAATGTCTGAGGCGATACACTAACTCACCTTGTGCGGGGAGCTGGATTCGTTATTCACCCTCGTCTGTAAAGAGCTTTCCGTCGCATTGTTTGGAAAGAATGGCTGCAGGTTTTGGGGCGAGAGGGCGTATGACAGCACAGCACCAGATGTCCCAGTGATCAGCTGCAGACCCACTTTCTGGTCCTACATTCAAAACATAGTTAGGGGGTCAGATACTGGCAGCAGAAACTGCGAAACGGCCACAAAGTAAGTTAACTAGCCCCTTGCAAACAGGCTTTCAGTAAGTGCAAATTTGCCCTCCCAACACTGTAACAACGTACAGGGTGCAACTTGGAAGGATCAAGTGGGTATTTCCTTACACATTTCCAACATCGGGGGCTTCTCCCAGAAGGGAGGAAAAGGGCACCCCCCCCCCCCTGCAATTTTCATTCCACTGGGGCACCACGGAAACTACTACAGCTCGGGGCGTCGGAGTTCAGAGTTCAACTCTGGCGTCCTCTGTAAGGAGTTGGGATGGAGTTCCTCCCACACTCCGGAGCCGTGCCGTTTAGTTAGCTTATTGGCCGTTGTAAATTGTCCTGTGATTAGGCTGGGGTTAAATTGGAGGTCGCTGGGCGGCGTAGCTCGGAGGACCGGAAGATGCTGTTCCATGCTGTATCTCTAAGTCAGGGGTTTCCAACTTCTTCAATGCCATGGACCAATACCATTAAGCAAGGGGTCCACAGACACCAGGTTGGGAACCCCTGTTCTAAATTTTTAAAACTGGATTTGGAAATTTATTGCAGATTTTTCTCACAGTCAGAATATAAATTCTGGAGTTCTCTCCTCACAGCAGCATGGGGGCATCTTTACTGGAAGGGTCACACTGGCTCAAAGGGCCATCTCTGCCTTTTCAAGGGCATTTAGGGATAAGCAATATAAAATGCCCTTGCCAGCAATGTCCGCATTATGAAAAGTAAAGGCCTTCAGCAAACAAGGGGATATTCCAGACTGTATGGGAGCCCAATTCGCAGCCCTGCTTTCCCTGTATCCTGCTACAGAAAGGTGGAGGATTAGCTCAACATCCCAAATACAAAATGTGCACCTTCTTTCCTGTCTGGGTCACCGTTTCCGTTTGTGGCTCCTGCTTCGACTGAGTGGTGGGTGTAGTCTGCTGTGCCTGTTGCTGGGAGGGGGAAGACGTCACTGCCTGAGAGAGAGACAGAGTGAGAAAATACAATCAAAATCGGCAGGAAAACCAACTTAGCAGCAGGGCGGCCGGCGCCTGACACCTGATGTTAATAGCGTCAACAGGCACAGAATTCCAGTCTTCGAGTGTCACTTGAATGTTGCTGTCATTCCAGCTCCACTTCTTAAATGTCAGGTGCTGCCTCAAAAAGGCGTCATCCATCATTAAAAGCTCCCATCAATCAGGATATGGGCTCTTTTCATTACTACCATCACGGAGGAAGTACAAGAGCCCAAAGACAAACGCTCAACATTTTAGGAACAGCTTCTTCCCCTCCGCCATCAGGTTCCTGAATGGTCAATGAATAACTCGCGAACATTACCCCTCTATTTTTGCACCACTAATTCAATTATATTTTTCTGTATATTTTTTCTTGTAACTTAAGAGTATATTTTATGTACTGGACTGTACCTCTGCCACAAAACAACAAATTTCGTGACACATCAGTGAAAATAAACCTGAGTCTAATTCCAAATCAGCAGCGGAGATCATTGCTGGGTCTGAAATATCAGTTAAATGGGTCTTCAAGCATGTCTCCAAGAGACTGCTGCCAGGTTCAGTTTCATATTCATGCCCTTTCCTGCAGTGTCCAAAGATCTCTCCACAGCCACTCTATTTCCCTTCTAGATGTTGGCTTTCAGCAGCAGTGGTGCTCCCGTAGCTTCAATGATTTCACCCCTCTGCCAATTCTCATAGAATTATGGACACAAGGAGTACTATAGTACAGAAACAGGCCCTTTGGCCCATCTACTCAAACTATTATTCAGCCTAGTCCCATCGACCTGCACCTGGACCAAAGTCCACCAGACCCCTTCCATCCAAACTTCTCTTTTGTTGCAATTGAACCCAAATCCACCAGTTCTGTGGGCACCTCTGAACCGCTGCCAGCACATCCAATACCAAACACTGGCTGAGCTGAAACTTCCTCCAATTACAGCTATCGGGAAGGCAGGACCGTCTCTGGGCCTGGTCACAGTTTCTCTCAGCTTCCCACATCAAGCTTGAGAATCTCCTCCCAAAAGGTAGCGTGACGGTTAGTGTAACACTACCTACAGTGCCAGCGACCAGGGTTCAATTCTGCCACGGTCAAGCTCCCCTGTGACTGTGTGAGCTTTCTCCGGGTGCTCCGGTTTCCTCCCGCATTTCAAGGACACAAGGGCCAGTAAGTTAATTGGTCAAATGGGTGTAATTGAGCATTTGGGATTAGTGGGCCAGAAAGCCTGTTAAAATAAAATAAAACTCAAAACTTCTCTTTCCTCTATTCAAACCCCTCCTTCAGACGTTTAACGTTGTTAAAGTTGCTGCAAGTTTAAGTTATGGCAGTAGTGTACAAATCCCATTTTTAAGAGTGTGTATGTTCCTTACACAGGAATATTAGTATGATTTATGGGCATAGGTGCAATATATTCTGGGTACAGTGGCAGATGAGCAAGAAAGCATGAAACGTTGGTGAGATCCGTCGTAAAATGGGGGGACCACTTCGTCGAGCACCTCCTGCCCATACACCTCTCCACTCACTGCCATTTGGGTCCCAAACAGTCCTACCAGATGAGGCAACACTTCGCCCGTGAAATTGCTGGGGACACCTATTGATTTCAGACCTCCTCTGCATTTGTGAGACCAGTTGTAAACTGGGTCACCGCTTCGTCGAGTACCTCCATACCATCCGCCACAACCGGGTCTTCCCAGAGCCTAAACATTTTAATTCCAATTCCCATTCCCGTTCCAACGTGTCAATCCACGGCCTCCTCTTGCGGCAAGATGAGGCCACCCTCAGGGTGGAGGAGCAACACCTAGTATTCTGTCTGGATATCTCCAACCTGATGGCATGAATATCGATTTCTCCTTCCAGTGAACAAATTCCGTCCCCAACCCTCATCTTTCCTCTATTCCCCACTCTAACCTTTCACTTCTTCTCACCTCCCCATCAACTTCACCCGAGTCCCCTCCTCTTTCCCTTTCTCCTACTGTCCGCCCTTGACCTTCCCACCCACCTGGCTTCACCTAGCCTATTTCCCCTCCCCCCCCCCACCTTTTTATTCTGGCATCTTCCCCCTTCCTTCTCAGTCCTGAAGAAGTGACTCTGTCCGAAATGTCAACTGCTTACTCATAAAATACACCTTATTCCACAATTACTAATTATTGCCGGACTATTTTACAAATCACTCATTAGATCAAACAAGAAATATAAGTGTAAGCAGCTGTTGCATTGCATAAACAAGAAAATGGCTGCCACACACACAAAATGCTGGAGGAACTCAGCAGACCAGGCAGGATCTAAGGAAAAGTGTACAGTCGGCATTTTCGGCTGAAACCCCAACTACTTTTTTCCACAGATGCTGCCTGGCCTGCTGAGTTCTTCTGGCATTTTGTCTGTGTTACATTGCATTCTCACCATTGGGGCATTTAGCTCAGCACTGCCCTCTTTTGGCATAAAGCAGAACCTACATCAACAAACAAGAGAAAATACGCAGATGCTGGAAATTGAAGTAACACACACAAAATGCCAGAGGAACTCAGCAGGTCAGGCAGCATCTATGGAAAAGAGTAAACAGTCAACGTTTCTAGCCAAGATCCTTCATCAGGACATCAACAATTCGACTGCCAGCTGAGAAGTGCATACTCATTTGACAATTTCAAACAGAAGAGACCAAAGATCCCAATTTACACTGTTTATGCACCTCAGGAACTTCCTCCCACCTTGCTTCATTTCTCACTCAGTTGTTTTCTTCCCTTTATCCCTCCTGGTTGTGCGTGGCTTACCTCCATACTTATATGCCTCAACTAGTCCCCACTGTAGCAACTCACAGTGGGTAGAGGAGTCTACCTAACTCAGTCTGTTTTTGCAGACCTGTCAGGCTGCAGGCTGCAATAAAAGCAGATTTAGGATTTTTATCTGTCAGCCAGCGTGGTCATCACGGATTGGAACCATTCTCTGTAAGGAGATTGTATGTTTCCCACCTGCCTGGGTGGTGTCCCAAGTTCCAAAAGTCAGGGTCAGCGAGTTGCGGGCATGCTACGGTGGCGCTGGAAATGTGACAACACTTGCGGCTGCCCCAAGATCAATCCTCGCTCATTTGCTTTGACGCAAACGGCAAATTTCACTATGTTTCCACATAAATGTGTACAAATGAAGCTAATCTTTATCTTTTCTCTCAGAATAAACCATAGTCCCTACAGTGTTTCAGTGAGTGTTCAGTGTTTTTGGTTTAGACAATAGGTGTAGGAGTAGGCCATTCGGCCCTTCGAGCCAGCACCGCCATTCATTGTGATCATGGCTGATCATCCACAATCAGTACCCCGTTCCTGCCTTGTCCCCGTATCCCTTCACTCCGCTATCTTTAAGAGCTCTATCTAACTCTTTCTTGAAAGCATCCAAAGAATTGGCCTCCACTGCCTTCTGAGGCAGAGCATTCCACAGATCCACAACTCTCTGGGTGAAAAAGCTTTTCCTCAACTCCGTTCTAAATGGCCTACCCCTTATTCTTAAACTGTGGCCTTTGGTTCTGGACTCCCCCAACATCGGGAACATGTTTCCTGCCTCTAGCGTGTCTAATCCCTTAATAATCTTATATGTTTCAATCAGATCCCCTCTCATCCTTCTAAATTCCAGTGTATACAAGCCCAGTCACTCCAATCTTTCAACACGATAGTCCCACCATCCCGGGAATCAACCTCGTGAACCTACGCTGCACTCCCTCAATAGCAAGAATGTCCTTCCTCAAATTTGGAGACCAAAACTGAACGGTGATCCAGTGATCACCGTTAACCCCTACAGCTGTGGAAGAAGCTGCTTGCTCCTCAGACCACTCCTAAATCTTCCCTGTCCCACCTCAATCCCATCAGTGAGTACCTGTGCTGTCGGCTGATCCTTGGTGGAGCTCGCAGGGGGAGGTGCGCTTTCCACGTCCGTCTTCTGCGGAGTCATGGTGAGGAGGATGTGCGTGCCGGCTCCATTTGTCAGCAGACCAGGGGTCTGTGCCTGGGCGATTGTCCTCAGCAGGCCGGTGGTCACCCGGTTTGGCTGCGATGAGCTCAGCAGAATGGCTGGCGCTGGCTGTTGGCAGCCGCCCCTGCCTCCTTCCTGCTTCACTGTCACCGTCTTGGGCCTGATAGTGCCAGTGGGGCTGGGGCTCATCCTGGGGGGCTTGGCTTGGCTGGGAGGTGGGCCAGAAGGGTTGGACTTGCCTGAGAGGGAGCAGCTGGAGGGCGGGTTCTCTTGCTTGACGGCGATGGAGTCCCGGGAAACAGTGGGGTTCGGGAGCTGGGAGGGGGCGGGCTGCTGTTGCTGCTGCGTGCGTTTCTCCTGGTCGAGCTGCAGGCGGAGAGCTTCCACCAGCTGCTGCTTCTGCCTCAGCATCCTGGTCAGCTCCTCGATCTGCTTGTCCTTCTCCTGCAGCATCCGGTCCTTGATGGTGGCCTGCGGGTCCTTGGCATCCGGGCCGCCGCCGCGGATGGCGCTGGGCACCAGCATGACGTGGCTGCTCACGCCGTTGAGGCAGGGGACCTCCTCCTTGCACGCCACCTGCATGGGCGAGGTCTGGGCTGGCTCGGCCGGCAGCTCGGGCGGGGCGCTGTCCTCCATGCTCTGCACCGAGCGGTCAGAGGGCGCCGGCGACACCGGAGGGGTAGAGGCGGGGGCAGCTGGCTTGGCCGCAGGGGTGAGCACTATCTCGCCGGGGGAGACGCCAGAGCGGACGGTGGCGGCAGCGGTGGTTGTGGTGGTGGGCACGGGGACGGGTGTGAAGGCCACCACCAACTCAGTGGGCTTGGAGACGAGAGGGACTGTCTTGGAGACGGTGGGCGCTGGGGTGGGGACGGCAGGCCCACCTCCCACCCTTGCCTGCTCCTGGTAGTTCCTCAGCCTTTCAATCAGGTCAGTTTTGGTTCCCGACACGGGCAGTGCCCTTAGCTTTAGCTCCTGCTTCAGCTCGGCCACCTACGCAAAGAAAAGGACAGTCACGTTGTAGAATGGGGGGGGGGGGGGGGGGAGTGTGTCAGAAACTGGAGGGGTGAATGGAGAGAGGAGGCGTGTCAAATCCCAGGAGAGGGGTGAGAGTGACAAGAGACACTGTCAGAGGTATCAGATACCTGAGGGGGGAGGGCTGGGAGAGTTTGAGGCACCTGTTGGGGGGGGAGAGGGAGGAGGAGTGTAAGAAACCCCTGAGGGCAGGTAGGGAAAGGGGAGGTGTCAGCAACTCTGGAGGAGTGGGGAGAGGGGACCCTCACGGGGAGTGCAGGAGGGTCAGAAACCCCGAGAGGAGGGGGAGGGGGAGATGGAAAGGTGTCAGAGATCTCGGGGGTGGGGAGGTGGGGGATGCGGTTTGAAGGCAAGTGTCAGAGACCTGGGGAGATGGGTTGGGAAGCGGGGGGGGGGGGGGGGTATCAGAGACCCATGGGGGTGGAGAGAGGGGAAGGTGTCAGAGTCTGGTGTGGAGGGGTGTCAGTTACCTGGGGGGGAGGAATGGATTGAACCTCAGTGCCTGTGTGAGAAATTATTCAGCCAATATACTGCAAGATATGGAAAGAGCAGGAGAGGAAAACCCCCAAATTTAAAAGAGGTCCGTGTTCCAGACAATAAACAGATGCACGTGGAATACTGTAGAATGTAACCCACCTTCAGATCGTCAAGGTTTGAGGGCAGACTTGCTGGTGGTTTGATGGTGCTTGTGCAGCTATTCTGCCGAGGCAGAACCCCTGGCCCTGATGATGAGGTGCTATTGGTCAGAGGCCTCACCGGTGTAGAACCACTGCTGGCTTGGTGCTCATTGTTCTGTCTAAGAAGCAGAATGAAAGAGGCCACTGATTAGGCAACCGAGGGACAGTGTCAGTAATACGGCACAGAATGGGCCCCTTTGACCTACCAAGTTAGTGTCAATTATCATTTACACTAATCCTTCCATAATCCACTTTATTCTCCCCTCTCCCTCGTCACGGTATGGCACGGGCACAACGCTAGCCTAGCGGTTAGCAGAATCGCTTTACAGCGCCAGGGATCCCTGCTGCTCTCTGCAAACAGTGTGTACGTTCTCCCGTGACTGTGTGGGCTTTCTCTCGGTGCTCCAGTCTCATTCACATTCCTAAGACAAACCTGTCAGGGTTAGTAAGTTGTCCGTGTGCTATGTCGGCTTTGGAAGTGTTGCAACACTTCCAGGCCAACACAAACCTTGGACGCAAAATGACGCATTTCTCTGCAGTTTTTGATGTACTTGTGACATATAAAGCTAATCTTAACTGCACCCTAGGGGCAATTCATTGCAGCCAATTAATCTACCAACCTTCTACTTTGGGAAGTGAGAGCAAATCAGAGCCTGCAAGGAAAGACATAGTCACAGGGAGGAATCTCCTCCGACACCTCCAGAGGTCAGGACAGGAGCACTGCTACCTATACCACTCTGTCACCTTCAGATCTACAGAGTACAAAAACGAGTCGTTCAACACCGTGGCCAACACTGTTGTATAGACATCAATATATCTGCAGGAGTCATTACAAGATGTCTGATAATAGCATGTTTGCAATAGTGGGAGAGTTTAGGACCAGAGGGTGCAACCTCAGAATTGAAGGATGCCCCTTTTAGAACACAGATGAGGAAAATTTTCTTTAATCAGAGGGTAGTGAATCTGTGAAATTCATTGCTACAAATGGCTGAGGAGGCCAAATCATTGGGTATATTTAAAGTGGAGGTTGATGGGTTCTTGAATGCTTTGAGAGGTTGGTCATGACTAGAATGAACTCCTGCCTCAGCAAGGATCTGGACCCATTGCAATTTACCTATCACCACAATAGGTCAACGGCAGATGCAATCTCAATGGCTCTTCGCAAGCCTTTAGATCACCTGGACAACACAAACACCTACGTCAGGATGCTGTTCATCAACTATAACTCAGCATTTAATACCATCACTCCCACTATCCTGATTGAGAAGTTGCAGAACCTGGGCTTGTGTACATCCCTCTGCAATTGGATCCTCGACTTCCTAACTGGAAGACCACAATCTGTGTGGACTGGTGATAACATCCCCTCCTTGTTAATGATCAACACTGGCGCACCTGAGGGGTGTGTGCTTAGCTCACTGCTCTACTCTCTGTATACACATGACTGTGTGGCTAGGCGTAGCTTATACATCATCTATAAATTTGCTGATGGTAAACCCTTTTTGTAGAATCTCAGGTGGTGACGAGAGGGCATACGGGAGTGAGATATGCCAACTAGTGGAGTGGTGCCACAGCAACAACCTGGTACTCAAAGTCAAACACATACCAATCCTCATAGAGGGATCAGAAGTGGAGAGAGTGAGCAGTTTCAAGTTCCTGGAAGTCAAGATCTCTGAGGAACTAACCTGGTCCCAACATACTGATGCAGCTATAAAGAAGGCAAGATAGCGGCTATCCTTCATTAGGAGTTTGAAGAGATTTGGTATGTCAACAAATAAACTCAAAAACTTCTATAGATGTACCCTGGGGAGCATTCTGACAGGCTACATCACTGTCCGGTATGGAGGGGCTACTGCACAGGACCGAAAGAAGCTGCAGAGGATTGTAGATTTAGTCGGCTCCATCTTGGGTACTAGCCTACAAAGCACCCAGGACATCTTCAAGGAGCGGTGTCTCAGAAAGGCAGCGTCCATTATTATCCTCCAGCACCCAGGGCATGCCCTTTTCTCGCTGTTGCCATTGAATAGGAGGTACAGAGACCTGAAGGCACACACTCAGTGATTCAGGAACAGCTTCTTCCCCTCTGCCATCCTATTCCTAAGTGGACACTAAACACCTGGGACACTACCTCACTTTTTTAATATATTGTATTTCTGTTTTCTGTACAATTTTAAATCTATTCAATACTGTATACATATACTGTAATTGATTTATTTATCTATTATTATTATTATTATTTTGTTATTTTTCTACATTATGTATTGCATTGTACTGCTGCTGTTAAGTTAACAGTTTTCACGTCACATGCCAGTAATAATAAATCTGATTCTGATTAGCAAGGGCGGTAAGGATTATAGGATCTGTGTTAAACGCTTGTGGAGGGAAGTGTGCACGAGGTCACTCCAAAGAGTAAAGAGGACAGTACAAGTTTTCAGAAGATACCGAATGATGGGAAGATACCTTATTCCAATAAGCAGCCAAAATTCCTTTCTGTCACTGACATATCACACTTGCTGCGACCAAAGTAAGTCTTCTCACTGTCACTTCAGGTCTTTCCCTTAACATTTACAAACTGGGGACTTCGTGAGGAAACAGAGGTTCAATCTGTAGTTCCATCTGTGATCTCTCCCACCTGGTATCATCTTCTCTGCCACCAAAGGCACTATTATTAAGGTTCTCAACCTTTCTTTTTTAATGCCATGGCCCAATACCATGAAGCAAGGGATTGGTGAGCCCCCAGGATGGGAACCCTTGCTCCAGACTGTCAGATGCTCTTGTGCTCAAAATCGGCTGTCCAGAAAGTGCCTCCTGTTTGACAGGCCTCCTTATATCCTGTCCACTTTCCTAAACAACACAGCAACCAGAAGCAAGACCCCTGACCCTCTCCCTCCCCTCCATCGGGTAGGAGGCCTGAGCCTGACGTAATGCTCTGGTAAGGCAACCAGCCCAGTATGGACGGAGAACGGCAATGGAATGCCTGTGAAATGGCCCCGATGCACAATATCTCTGAACACTCTCAAGTGTGTTGGAGAGACCAGTGAATGGCAGGACTGGAACATCTCCGGCCGTGGCTGGGTACTTACTTTGGCGGAGCGGGCAGGATGGTCTGGTAGTTGTAATGCTGCTGCTGCTGGCACAGTATCTGGAGCTGGAGGAAGAGCTGCTGCTGCTGGAGCAGTTTGGAGTAGGCAGTGTCCAGAGGCAGCGTGGCCTTCTCCAGCTTCTGGTCTGGCGGCATGTACTGGTGGTACTTGAGCTTCTTCACCCGGGATTTCGGCTCCTTCGGCTTCTTGTTCCGCTGGTTCTTGTCACGCGCCATCTTGGGCTGACTTTGCTGAATCGGGAAATACAATCCGGATGACCCTCAAACGCTCAAGGAGGAGGTTAAGTTTGTTTGGTCAATATACTACTTATTAGTGACCAGAACTTTAGCTTCAACCCAAGCCTGGAACGACACTTGCAAGCTGTCCCCAGCACACCCTTAAATGTGTGTTAACATTATATTATAGCAAAGATGTCAACAAAACAGAAAGAGTACAGAGGAGATTTACTAGAATGTTACCTGGGTTTCAGCACCTAAGTTACAGGGAAAGATTGAACAAGTTAGGTCTTTATTCTTTGGAGCATAGAAAGTTGAGGGGGGATTTGATAGAGGTATTTAAAATTATGAGGGGGATAGATAGATTTGACGTGGATAGGCTTTTTCCATTGAGAGTAGGGGAGACTCAAACAAGAGGACATGAGTTGAGAGTTAGGGGGTAAAAGTTTAGGGGTAACACGAGGGGGAACTTCTTTACTCAGAGAGTGGTAGCTGTGTGGAACGAGCTTCCAGTAGAAGTGGTAGAGGCAGATTCGATATTGTCACTTAAAAAAAAATTGGATAGGTATATGGACAGGAAAGGAATGGAGGGTTATGGGCTGAGTGCAGGTCGGTGGGACTAGGTGAGAGTAAGCGTTCGGCACGGACTAGAAGGGCTGGGATAGCCTGTTTCCGTGCTGTAATTGTTATACGGTTATATGGTTAACATGTAGATGTGATAGATAAATCCCAAACACTGAGGAAAAGACTATGACCATCACCTTATCCATACTTCTCATGATTTTATAAACTTGAGGTCACTCTCATTCTCTTTCTCTCCAAAGAGTAAAGATCCTGGACAGCCTATCTCTCCCCTTAACTCAGGCCTTCCAATCCAGGCAGAATCCTAGTAAATCTCTTCTGCACTCTCCCTAGTTTAGCAATGTCTTTCCTTTAACAAGCTAACCAAAACTGTTCACAATATTCCAAATCACCAGCCATTTAATATAACTGCAGCGTAATGTCCTACTCCTAAAGTTGATGCCCTGACTGATGAAGGCCAGGATGCTAAATCCCTCCTTCACCTGCCTGTGTACTTGTGTGGCCGCTTTCATCAGACTATACTCTTGTACTCCCAGGTCTCCCTGTTTCATAACACTTGTCAGCGCCCTGATATTCACTGCATAGGTGCTACCCTGGCTGGACTATTCAAAATGCTTCAACTTCTCCTTATTTAAGTTGAACTTCATTTACCTCCGCCCACCTCCCTAAATGATCAACACCTCTTTGTAACACACACAAAATGCCGGAGGAACTCAGCAGGCCAGGCAGCATCTATGGAAAAGAGTAAACAGTCGATGCTTTGGGCTGTGACCCTACATCAGGACTTATCTACCCTACTACACTGCAAAGGGACATCTATCCTGAAGAAGTTTTAAGTCTTCCCTTTGTCACTCTTTTCCCTAGATGCTGCCTGGCCTGCTGAGTTCCTCCAGCATTTTGTATGTGTTGCTTGTACTTCCAGCATCTGCAGATTTTCTCTTGTTTGTGATAAGACCTCTTTGTAATTTATTATAAGCTGCTTTACTCTCGAGACCCTCTAACTCTGAAGAATCTTGCTAATCCTGCCATGTACGTTCACGTCTAAATCATTTACATAATTAATTCATTAATAAATACAATATTCTATATTAATTTTGTTTTGCACTATTGTTAATTTATTTAGTATACATATATTTACTCTCTGTAATTGATTTACTTGTTTTTTTCTTTATATATCATGTATTGCAATGTACTGCTGCTGCTAAGTTAACAGATTTCACGACATATGCCGGTGATAATAACCAGGTCCCAAAACTGAACCCTGAACCAGTCACAGGCCCCTTTTGAAGAAACGACCTTCAACATCACCTTCTGCTTCCTATCACTGAGCCAATTCTGAATATACCTTGTCATCTCACCCCCGTATACCAACTTATCTTCACAATCAGCCTTGTTGCGAAAGGCATTACTGGTCCAAATAGACAACATTATCTCATCTATCCTTTTAGTTACACCTTCAACAAACCTCAAAAGATTTGTCACACATGACCTCCTTTGCGCAAAACCATGCTGACTACTGCTGATCAGGCTGAATCATGCTGTAAGTTCAGATTTATCAGGAAAACATTCAAATTTAGGTCTTAAAGCACAGGATTCCATTCAGTTCAAACACATATTTTGAGGCAACGCACACAAATTGCTGGAGGAATTCAGCAGGCCAGGAAGCCTCTATGGAAAAGCATAAACAGTCGAAGTTTTGAGCCGAGTCCTGATGGAGGGTCTCGGACCGAAATGTCGGCTGTTTTCTCTTTTCCGGAGATGCTGCCTGCCCTGCTGAGTTTCTCCACCATCTTGTGCGTGTTGCTCTGGATTTCCAGCACCTACAGATTTTCTCATGTTTGTGATGCTTTGAAGCCGTGCAGCGTGCATCTTGATGACCAATAAACCTTGCGACGTGCAGCAGCTGATTTATAAGCAAAGTGAGAATATGTACCAGTGAATACCCATCACAAATTAAATATGAACAAACAGTAGGCAGCACATCACCATCTATCATGGACTGTTGTGATTTAGAGTGGATGTAGTTAGAAATTAAAACTTTGCCATAGTTAACGATATTTTCTCACGACTGAATAAAGTACAATGGATTTCTTAGACTTTTATGTTGAGTACTGAGTTAAAGTAGAGGACAACTGAGACTGAGAGGGTTCCAGGTTCAATATAATGCCTGGAGGTTTAATCCTGATCAAAGAAGTGCAGTCCTCCAAGAGGACCTCAACCTTGCAGTTGGTTTTGGAGGCTGGTGTGCCTCAATGACCCAGAGAGTTTTGTTGGATGGAGTCGGGGTTTTATGTTTTGGCTCTTGGTAGGGTCACCTGTGTTAAACAGGTCAAAGGACAGAGGATAGACTCAGAGTGGCCCACCAGTCCTCCAGGTTCGGGGGTTCAGCTCAGGGCTAAAACAACCCTGACTGGTAAAACCAATTTGTCACAGAAACAGCCATGAAGAATCCTTCCACATCTGAGAGCGACGGTATTCCTGAGTCTCCACCCGGGACTTGCATGACCAACAGTAGTGAAAACTGAGAGGAAGCTACTGATATGATGAAGGAAGCCCTGAACACTGCCAGAGATGGAGGGATCAGCCCAAACTTCTGTAAGTGAATGGAAGCCCTACCAAAAAACAGAGGTGCATAAAAAGGAGACAGTGACAGTAAAGGGGACCAGGAAACGGGCAAGGAAACAAAATAAGCAGGGAGAATTTGAACCACGTCTTCATGCACGCAATTCCTCAGCAGACCAATCAAATTCCACGAAATTCAACATTTCTGAGCATATGTTTCGATGCAAAATATCACTTGACCCCACTACATAAACATTTAGTAGGAGATGCTTACTTTAATGAGCGTTGGCGCAGGCTTAGCAGCTGGAGATGACACACCATTTACCAATTTTGCAATCTGCTGGTCAGACAATGTCTTGAACTTATTCAATTCTGCTCCAGTTGGCAATGACACAAGATACTGCAACAGAACAAGGGGACTGTTAGAACAGAATAAGAGCCACCATTCCATTCCTAATCCAGCTGGGGGTGGAAATGGGGAGGAGTACAAAAACAACCTAAATATGGAGAAATAAAAGATTTTATAGAGTCAGAGTTGTACAGGACAGAAAGAGTCCTTTTGGCCCACCACATCCACGCTAAACTTTTTACCCCTCCTCCTGCTTCTAATAAATGCTTGCAGAGTTAAATTCTCTGAATACCCAACTAGATTTCCTGACGAGCAGCAGATGATGCTAGGGCTTCTTCAAATGCCACAAGGAAGTAAGAATTCATGTTGCAAGCAAGATTGTCACCACACACTGAGACCATGGCACCTTTTTAGCACAGCTCATCCGGGCACCAGCTGTGTGGTGCTGTGACATTGTTAAATAAAAGTTTAAGGTGTTAGATCTTAACAGAGGTTCACACTGGCTCTTGTTCATGTTTTGCAGACACTGGTTTAGACTGTGTTGGTATGGGCAATCATGTCAAGAATGTGGGGGGTTAATGCACTCTGGTTTATCAGAAACCAAATATCCTTACTCAGTTGTGATCTGGGACCCTGAGGAGCAGGTCCCATGCAAATCTTAAGAGGAAGTTTGTAGAATAACTTGGGTTGTGGATGGGTGTGGGTAGAATTGAAGGAACAGCTGCCTGATTGATCTTACAATGGTATACTGGTATGTGACAAATGCAGATAGGAAAGAGGTACCAATGAATACAAATTGCAGAACAAGTAATCCTACAAACTGCAGAATGCTGTGGCATGGCCCATCAATCTGCGGAAGGGGCAGCGTATTGTGAAATGGAGGACACGATTTGCAGAAGAGCATCACAAAATTGTTTAGCGAGCTCAGAATAGTTCCCTATACTGAGTGATGATTATGTTGCACACAATGACTACTGAGTGATCAGGACACGTGTCCATTCCTGCACTCAGAGTGGGTGCTTAGAAACATGACACACCCATTACTAACACTTGGCAGTTATAGAGAACGCAAAGTTACAAACAGACTTAGTGTTATTCTGCTCCACCCCTGACTATTAACTCTATGCAAGCCCACTGAATTGATGCTTGCATTTCACATTGCAACCACCCTGGGTTCTTTGCAAAGAGTTAATGAGTTAAGGACCTGCTCTGCTTTCAAAGGGGAACTAGATGCATAAACCTTTTACAATTATGACTTTCATAATTAGAAGTGGATGTTCAATCTTGTCAGTCTGACAAGAGGTCAAATTAAAGAAGTAGAAATAAAAGCTTGCTAGTGAGCTCAGCCCAAAGCACCTTGAAATTAATGAAGTATTTTTGAAATTGTACTGTAGGAGATGAAAAACCCACAAAGAGTGGGTTTAATAATGGTGGTCGAACACATGTGGGACAGTGGACAGCTGAGAACATCTTTCTCTTTGATGTAACTGAGTTTAGCAAGGCACACATACGCTGGTTTAACATCCCATCCAATAGGCAGGGAGCTCCACAGTTTCTCAATTGTAACTTGGCTCAGCAAGGGCAGTGTGACCAATGAGCCAGTCTTGCTTGGATTAAAACCCAGTGCGAGGGGTCAAGCATTTTACTGTACCTGGCGATTCTCATTTTCTAAAAGATGGCTAGAGTTAATGGTAACTTACAATTCAGAAAAGGGTGTACAGATTCTGATCACACAAGTGGGCATTGCTATTGTGTGTACAGCGACCCCAAATCTATACGGCGGAAATTCAGGAAGTAAGAATACTCCTCACGTTTGTCTGCATCACATCTCCAAGATTATTTTCATTACTATGGTATTTCACAATTTAACAACTCCTAATGCCTTTGTCCGAGCAATAGGGCAGACCTCTTTTGTGGATCTCCAACAAATGTTGTCAAAAATGCCATCACACTTTCTGGGTTCAGGCTAACACACACAAAATGCTTGAGGAACTCAGAAAGTCAGGCAACATCTATGGAAAGGAATGAAGAGTCAATGCTTCAGGCCGAGATCCTACATCAGGAGTAGAAAGGAAGGGGAAAGGCAGCAGAAAAAGGTAGTGGAGATGATGGAGTACAAGCTGTCAGGTGATAGGTAAAGCCAGGTGGGTGGAGGAGTTTAGGATGAAGTGAGAAGCTGGGAGGTGAGAGGTGGAGAAGGTAAAGGGCTGATGAAGGAATCTGATAGGAGAGGAGAGTGGACCATGGGAGAGAGGGAAAGAGGAGGGGCACCACAGGGAAGTGTTGGGCAGGTGAGGAGAAGGGGTGAGAGGGGAGCCAGAATGGGGAATGGAAAAGGAGAGAAGGGGGAGGGGGAAGAAATGAGCAGAACCTGGAGAAATCAACGTCCACGCCGTCGGGTTGGAGGCCAGCCAGACAGAATATAAAGTGTTGCTCCTCCAACCCGAGAGCAGTCTCATCGCAGCAGCGGAGGTGATCATGGACGGACATGCTGGATGAGGAATGGGAGTGGAATTAAAATGGCTGGCCACCAGGAAATCTTTGAGGAATCGCTGGGTTCAGGCTGTTGTGCCACCAGTTGACTAAAGGTAAAACATCTATACTGCCACAGCTGAATAGCTCACCAATACTCATCCAGGTAGGGTCACTTTAAAGTGTGAGGTTTTTTTTTATCCAGAAAGGGGAGAATGATTTCTGGGTGACATTGGTTGCTTGGGGAGGGGGTGGGTGCGAAAGCAAAATGAAATCAGCTCAGAAGTTGAAGCTTCCATCGTTCACATCCACATTTTGTCGCCGTTTCCGCCTGGAAGGTTGCACAATTTATTTCATGGAGGAACTTCTGTATATTGAAACTCACTGTGAAAATAAATTCAGATGTCACTTGTAAGTGAGAGGGCCAAACCTGGGTTGGAGAAGTGGGGAGGGCCTGATGTTGATCAACAGACTTTGCTTCTGTAGGGGACGGCAATGACCCGAGAGACTCCTGACTTCCTGGCTGCTCTGGCGAAAGGGCATCGCTGCTGTCTTCGTCAAACGATGAGTTGTCTGCCAGTGCAGAGTACGGCACATGATTATCTGCGAGGAATTGTAAGGACACACATTAGCCATCTGGCAGAGAAACTGACTGAATTTCATTAGGGATGCTTTCATTGCAACTCGAGACCAGCTCATGCTCCAAGCTGAGATTGAAAAAAAACAAAAGTATTTAGCCTTTTAAGTGAACCAGCTTGATTTTAGAATACATGGGCTAATGTGACACAGAATAATCAAACCTTCACCACCTTAGCTTCATGATTCAGGAACTGGTACTTCACATCATTCTCTTTAATTATGTGTTCCATTGATCTGTCAGCATTTTAGCTTGTGATCTATGTTTTGCCCTAAAGCTGTTCTTCTCCTCTTAGTACAAACAGGAAGATTATCCAGGGCAAAGGGCTCAGATATTCCCACACACTGCCAACACCTCTGATGTTCCCACTTGTAAGGAACTAACTAACCACAATACAAGGAGCTGCCATACAATCCATCTGGTCCACATTAAGTCCTACCATCCCCATTCCTTTTTTCTCTAATTCCCTTTATCCCTGTAACTTATTCTCTTGCATCTCCATCAACTCACTTTTGCCACTAAACGTATACTAAAGTGTACCTCCGAATGTCTAGTTAACCGACCAGCACATCTTTGGGAGGAGACCACAGCAAAATGGCAAAACCTTGTGTGGTCACAGTCAGAACAACGAAAACTTTGACGACTCGCTTCACACCTATGACTGTGTGGCTAGGTACAGCTCCGACACCATATACAAGTTTGCTGACGACACCACTGTTGTGGGCTGTATCAAAGATGGTGATGAATCAGCATACAGGAGGGAGGTTGAAAATTTGGCTGAGTGGTGTCAAAACAACAACCTCTCACTCAATGCAAATAAGACCAAGGAACAGATTATAGACTTCAGGAGGTTCATGTGCCAGTCTTCATTGGTGGATCAGAGGCAGAAAGGGTTAGTAACTTTAAATCCCACTATCTCGGAGGACCTGTCCTAGACCCATCCTATAAACAGAATTGTGAAGAAAGCACGGCGCTACCTCTACTTCCTCAGAAGTCTGTGGAGATTCAGCATGGCGTTGAAAACCTTGGCAAACTTCTACAGATGTATGGTGGAAAGTGTGCTGACGGGCCACAAAAATGGCCTGACATGGGAACTCCAACACCTTTCAGTGGAAAATCCTACAGAAGGCAGTGGTTTCGGCCCAGTACATCGAGGGTAAAACCCACCCGACCACTGAGCACATCTACATGAAACACTGTCATAGAAAAGCAGCATCCATCATCAAAGATCCTCACCACCCAGGCCGTGCTCTTTTCTCGTTGCTGCCATCAGGTAGAAGGTACAAGAGCCTCAGGACTCGCACCACCAGGTTCAAGAACAGTTGTTACCCCTCAACCATCAGGCTCTTGAATAAAAGGAGATAACTACAGTCATTTAAGGACTCTTTTATTTTGTTATTTCATGCTCGTTATTTATTACTGTTTATTTATACCTGCATCTGCACAGCTTGTTGTCCATTGATCATTTACAGTTACTGTTCTATAGATTTGCTAAGTGTGCCTACAATAAAAGAATTTCAGGGTTGTGTGTGATGACGTGTATGTAGTCTGATAATAAATTTTGCTTTGAACTTCACATGTGTAGTGCAGAGTATATTGACTGGGTGCATCACAGCCTGGTATGGAAACACCAATGTCCTTGAATGAAAAATCCTACAAACAATAGTGGATAAAGTAGTCTATCATGGATAAAGCCCTCCCAACCACTGAACTCATCTAAAGAAATTGCTGTCGTAGGAAAGCAGCATCCATCATCAGGGTCCTCCACTAATGAATAACATGCTCTCTTCTCACTGCTGCCATCAGGAAGAAGGTATTAGAGCCTCAGGGCTCACATCACCAGGTTCAGGAACAGTTATTACCCCTCAACCATCAGGTCCCACACCACCAGGTTCAGGAACAGTTATTACCCCTCAACCATCAGGTCCTTGAACCAAACAGGATAACTTCAATCGCCCCATCACTGAAATGTTCCCACAATCAATGGACTCATTTTCAAGGACTCTTTATCTTGTGTGTTTGATATTTATGACCTTATTTATTTTATTATTATTATTAATTCTTCTTTTTGCATTTGCACTGTTTGTTGTCTTCTCCATACTGGTTGAATGCCAGAGTTGGGCAGTCTTTCACTGAGTCTGTTATTCTATAAATTTATTGAGTATGCCCTCAACAAAATGAATCTCAGGGTTGTATAAACACTTTGATAATAAACATACTTTGAACTTTGAACATGCAGAATCTTTAGGGGCAGCATCTGAGGTCAGGATCGATCTTGGGCTTCTAAAGCATTGAGGTAATTCACTGCATGCAGATCAGTGCCCACACAACGTACAGAAGTGTTGATCATGGGAGTGAAATCACGGCATCACATTTATAACGAGTGTATCAAGACCAGCTAAATCCTACCCGTACTCTAACTACACCTAAGTAATTACCAAAAGTAAAAGCCACAATGTAAAGGCTTCACGTAAAACACCAAAGGAACTTGTAAGGAAGGACTTGCTTTCTAATGTCACATTATGCTAAACCTCAAAAAGTCAACTTATCCAATGCACTGCTGAATGCACTCCTAATATTTACATGCAGAAAGGATTTGGATCCAAGACCATCCCCAGCCAACAGATATTTCATGGTTTCTCTCATGCAAAAGTTAGCAAACTTTCCAATAAAAATCAGTTCAAGTGAATTCTCTTTTGCTTTCAGTTAATCTGCAAGTTCTTGCCATTTACGTTACTATCTTTTACAATAGCTCAGTCTTTTAACTCTGTATGAGCAATTGGACTATATTTAACAAAATCCCCCATAATATCACACACATGGGTTTTATGGATCCTAGTGGAGAGAGACATAGAGAGGCCAGACTTCTACAACTTGCGCGTTAGCCAAGCAGGATTCCCCACACTCGTTCAAAGGTTCTCAGCAGTATCTATTAGGTCTGGGAACACAGTCTACGTTGCCTGAAAACTTGCAGCTAGGTAGGATGTCAGAAAGTAATTCCCCTTCCCACTCTATCCAGCTGTCCTCTGCCAAGGTGAGACCAAACATAGAGCATGTGTAGACCAGCCAAGTGTCTTATATTTACAAATGGGTGGTCTACAACCCACAGATGCATGGACACTGACTTCTCCAATTGTGGGTCACCTGCTGCTTTCAGCAAACTATGTACTTGTGCTCCTGGGTCCAATTATGAATCTGATCTACTATCCCACCGAGTCACATTTAATCTAACATTCTAGATGAGCCCACCATGAGGAATTGTGAACCTTGTGGAAATCCACATGGACAACAGCCACTGCCCTATCCTCATCTACCAACTTGGTTTCACTCGAAGAACTCATAAGAGATTTGTCAGACATGACTTCCCAAGCATAAAACCATGCTGACTGTTCCAACTCAGACCCACCCTGTCTCTTCAAATGTTGGTAGATCCCATCCCTCAGCATCCCCTCCTGCAATTTACCCGTCATCAATATTAGCGTCACTGACTTGCAATTTCCGGGTTTGTTCTTGCTACCTTATTCACCAACCACGTGATCAGGAATTAGCCATAATCAATAATCAATCATTCATCATCACTAAACATCTTCACCGCAGTGCCCTCCAAATGCGTGGGCAGCCCGTCTATCAATATCACTACTCCGTTCTCAATTACAAATCCGTAATTTTCAAAAACACACAGAACTGCAACACTTCAAAAAAACACTAAACATTACACTGAAAGATGATCAACGATGATTCCATTTTTAAATGCAGGAAATACCAGCTAGTGCTGAGATGAATCCTGCTTTGTGAATTTTGGAACTTTCAGAGATGGCTGTCGGGGAAAGGAGCACCTTCTTACATTGGACTTTGCAGCAATGGGAGCACCCCAGTTTCAGCAGTGTTAGATTAAGCGAGCTGAAATGGGGTGTAGAAATGTTATTTTTCTTGTAGTGTAACTTTTCTAAGCTTGCTTATACTTTTATATCATCCATGCATATGTAATTTTCTGTGAATTCTCAAGTAATTACAATACAGTTACTTCTGTATTTTTCTAAATGCTTCTTAGTTTTGTGTAGCAGCTGTTAGAACACTTGAATCTGGCTTTTTTATGTTAATAGTTATCACTGGAAATTTTGTTATCTCTAGTCTGAGCATGAGATGACACGACTACTTTATCCTTTGACTTTGTTCTCTCAGCTCTCTCTTTTTTCCGTTCTTGTAACACTTAAACAGTCATAAGCAACAAGTTTAATGCTTCACTCTTGACTTCCGAGGTACCTTTGGGTCACAAAAGTATCAGGATCTAACAAGCTCCTTTTTCAGTCAGACTTGATCCACTTCCATGGATCACGAGTTTCACAGGGCACTACATCAGCACTGTTTCCTCAGTCATGCTTCGATAGAACACTAGTTTAGGCACCTCAAGATTGTTGCTAATTAACACACCATGCACAAGATTAACAAGAGTGGCCCCACTAGACTGCCTAGCCATTTGACATGATCACAGCTAAAGCAGGCCAAATTTACCACTTCTGTGCCAGCTTCTCATAGCTCTCAGTTCTCTGATTTTCCAAATATTTCTCTCTCACTTTAAATATTTCTAATGATCTGGCATCCATCACCCTCTCGGGCAGAGAATTCCATTTACCACTTCCAAAGAAATTTCAACACAAAGTCGATATTGATGCCAGAGGAATTCTATGGTTCAAGGTCAATAAATCCAACCACACCCTACATTCTACATCTGCTTGTCAGAAGCTTTTTTGATCATGCGTACAAGGAGAGCTACAGAACACACAGCGCTGTACAAACCTTAGGCGCATTTATATAGCTAGGGTGCCTAAGACTTTTACACAGTCCTGTATTTGCTAACGTGGACCGGAGGAGGAGTTTGTAAATCTGGTGGGATTTGGGAATGGAGAAGATGGAGTGCCTTAGGAGGGGTGTGGGACAGGTGGCAGAGAATGAGTGCCAGGGTGGGGGGTGTAAACCTACCCAGCCCTGAGACACCAGGCAAGGTTATTTGATTCCAAACAATTGGTTTATTGATCATTACAGAATGTCTCTCTGGTGCTTCTTGGCCCTTCCCCTCTCCTTTCTCCTTTTCTCAACCATGATTCCTCCCTCCCTGTCCCCTTCCCACTCTCAGTCCGCAATAAAGACCCAAATCAGAATCAAATTTATCATCACTCACATATGTCATGAAATTTGCTGTTTTTCTGGCAGCAGCAGTACAGTGCAATACATAAAATTACTATAGTGCAAAAATCTTAGGCACCCTGGCTATCTCTCTCTCTCTTTCTCTCTACCTATCTGTCCGTATCTATCATTATCTATATCTATCTATCTGTGTGTGTGTCTAAGATTTTTGCACAGTACTGTACAGGAGCATTATACTTGAATACTTGAAGCTTTCCTGATTTAAGATTCATATGATTTATCATCTGATCACACCGCACGGTCACAGCAGCCTGACAGAACAATTAAAGAATCCTTGTGCATTGGATCAAGATGTCTCCTGCAAAATCTAAATGACACAGCAATGATTGAAGAGATATACTTATTACTTCTTATTCCTTGTCAACAAGGAGCAACATCACTAAATGCTCTCTATTAAATACAACACATGATATGTAGTCAGAAAACACATGAAATTTAGCCAAATTTAGCCAGAAATTTAGCTAAATTTAGCCAGAAATTTAGCCAGAAATCTGGGTAAGATTTGTAAAAGATTTGTAAAACTTTCATACTATTATTACAGACAACAATAGCAAGGAATGCCAAGCAGCTAAAATACCAACTTACCAAATACCAAGACATATGCTTGTAATTTACATATATAAATGGACAGCCCGGGCAATTTATGTGCAAGGAATAGTAAGAATACGTACGACGGGCTGAATAGTCTTACAAAAGGGCCCAAGTTCCCTCATGCTTTAAAACAACAGCCTTTTACATTTAATATTAAAATAATCCAGTCACTTTAAAGAATCTATAGCACATAGTTTAATTTATTTATGTGTTTCCAAAGGGCACCAATTCCTGTAGCCAGGTCAGGGAAAAATCTATACTCTAAAATTAGCGAGACATTACGACATTGAGGGCATGAGATCATGCCATGCAAGAGGTGGCTTTGCAAACCATTGTGCCTGTGCCAAGATTTTAAATGAACTATCATACTTCAATTGGCTACCATAACCTTTTCCCATGGGGAGCATTTCACTTTTCATATATATATATATATATATATACAAGTAAAGGAATGATTAAAATCTATCCTCTTTTCCAGGAATGCATTTCCAATCAAAAGTGACCACATTTTTTTTAAAATCTGATTTTCCTTCCAATCCTTCTTGACTATTACCTTAATTCCATACTGGCAGGAGCCATTTCTCCTTCCCTCTACTCTATCAAACCCTTCAGATATGAATATCACTCCTCTGCCTTCTCAGCTCACAAGAGATTTGTTTCTCCAATTTCTCTACATAATTGAAGTTCCTCATTCCACAACTGTCCAGCTATAACTCTTCAATGAGATCACCACATGACACGTATGATACAAACTGTATTTTAAAATCAATACACAATGCACACAATTTATTACTTTAATTGAATGCTTTTGAGGTGGGAATAAAAAAAATAATAGAAGAGGGAGTTTATTACATAAGACCATAAGATATAGGAACATAATTAGGCAATTTGGCCCATTGAGTCTGCTCCACCATTTCACCATGGCTGATCCATTTTCCCTCTCAGCCCCAATCTCCTGCCTTCTCCCTGTATCCCTTCATTCCTGACCAATCAAGAATCTATCAACCTCTGCCTTAAATATACTTAAAAACTTGGCCTCCAAAGCTGCCTGTGGCAATGAATTCCACAGATTTGCCACTCTCTGGCAAAAGAAATTCCTCCTCATCTCCATTCTAAAAGGATGTCCCTCTATTCTGAGGCTGTGTCTTCTGGTCTTAGACTCTTCCAGCATAGGAAACATCTTCTCCATATCCATTCTATCCAGGTCTTTCACCATTCGATAGGTTTCAGTTAGGACACGCCTCATTCTTCTAAATTCTAGTGAATACACTCTAAGAGCCATCAAACACTCTTTGAACAAGCGTTCAATCCTGGAATCATTTTCGTGAACCTCCTTTGAACCCTCTCCTGTTTCAGAATATCCTTTCAAAGATAAAGGGGCCCAAAACTGCTCACAATACTCCAAATGAGTGCTTTATGAACTCTCAACATTATATCCTTGCTTTTATAGTGTCTATAAAAGGTATTCACTCCCCTTGGAAATTTTTGTTTTATTGTTCTACAACATTGAATCATAGTGTTCTTAATTTGGCTTTTTTGACACTGATCAACAAAAAATACTCTCTCATGTCAAAGTGAAAACAAATTTCTACAAATTGGTCTAAATTTATTATCATTATTAAACACAAAATAATTGATTGCATTGATTATTCATCCCCTTCAAGTCAGAATTAAGTAGATGTGCCTTTGGTACCAATTACAGCCTTGAGTCTGTGTGGATAGGTCTCTATCAGCCTTGCATATATGGACAATGCAATTTTTCCCCATTCTTCTTTCATAAATTACTTTATAATAAATTACTCAAACTCTGTCAGATTGCATGAGATCACGAGTGAATAGCCACAAATTCTCAATGGGATTGAGGTCTGGACTCTGACTCGGCCACTCTGGGACATTAACTTTGTTGTTTTTAAGCCATTCCTGTGTAGCTTTGGCCTTATGCTTGGGGTCATTGTCTTGCTAGAAAACAATCTTCTCATAAGTCGCAGTTCTCTTGCAGACTGCATCAGGTTTTCCTCCAGGATTTCCCTGTATTTTGCCACTTTTACCCTCTATCTTCACAAGCCTTCCAGGGCCTGCTGCAGTGAAGCATCTTCACAGCATGATGAAGCCACCACCATGCTTCACAGTAGGGATGGTGTGTTTTTGATGATGTGTAGTGTTTTTAGCCTACACCAAACATAGCGTTTGATGGCCAAAAAGCTCAATTTTTTCATCAGACCATAGAACCTTCTTCCAGCTGACTTCAGAGTCTCCCACATGTTTTCTGGCAAACTCTAGCTGAGATTTCATGTGCGTTTTTTTCAACAGTGGCTTTCTCTTTGCCACTCTCCCATAAAGCTGCCACTGGTGTAGCCTGCAGACAATAGCTGTTGTATGTGCAGTCTCTCCCATCTCAGCCACTGAAGCTTGTAACTCCCCCAGAGTTGTCATAGGTGTCTTAGTGGCCTCCCTCACTGGACCCTTCTTGCACGGTCACTCAGCTTTCGAGGACGGCCTGCTCTTGGCAGATTTACAGCTGTTCCATATTCTTTCCATTTCTTGATGATTAACTTAACTATAGTCCAAGTGACTTGGAAATTTTCTTGTATCCATCTCCTGACTTGTGCTTTACAATTACCTTTTTGTGAGTTGCTTAGTGTGTTCTTTTGTCTTCAAGGTAAAGTTTTTGCCTGGATGCCAACTCACCAGCAGTTGGACCTTCCAGATCCAGGTATATTTTTACTACAATCAACAGAAACACTTTGACTGCACATACGTTATCTCCATTTAACTAATTATGTGACTTCTAAAACCAATTGGCTGCACCAGTGATGATTTGGTGTGTCGCATTAAAAGGGGTGAAGTTTTAGGCAATCAATTATTTTGAGTTTTACACTTGTAATTAATTTAGATCACTTTGTGGAGACCTGTTTTCACTTTGACACAAAAGAATATTTTTTCTGTTGATCAGTGTCAAAAAAGCCAAATTAAATCCACTGTGTTGTAAAACAATAAAACATTAAAACTTCAAAGGGGGGCGGTGAATACTTTTTATAGGCACTATATATTCTAATCCTCTTGAAATGAATGCTAATATTGAATTTGCCTTCCTCACCACAGACTCAAACTGCAAAATAACCTTTAGGGAATCCTGCACAGGGATCTTTTTTATATCCCAGTAATTTGCCGAAAACCAAACTGGAGATACCAGAGTTGCTGGTTTTGAAAACAAACAGGAGAAAATCGGCAGATGCTGGAAATCCATCAACACACACAAAATGCTGGAGGAATGCAGCAGGTCAAGCAGCATCTATGGAAAAGAGTACAGTTAATGTTTTTGGTCAAGACCCTTCGTCGGGACTGGAGAAAAAAAAAGATGAGGACTCAGAGTAAGAAAGTGGGGGGAGGGGAGGAAGACCCACAAGGTGAAAGGTGAAACCAGGAGAGGGGGAAGGGGTGAAGTAAAGAGCTAAGAAGTTGATTGGTGAAAGAGATACTGGGCTGGAGAAGGGAGAAGAGCACCAGAGGGAGGTGATGGGCAGGTAAGGAGATAAGGTGAGAGAGAGAAAAGGGAATGGGGGAACGGTGAGGATGGGAGGGGTATTACTGGATTTGAGAAATAGATGTTCATATCATCAGATTGTAGGCTACCAAGATGGAATATAAGGTGTTGGTCTTCCACCCTGAGTGTGGCCTCATTGCAACAGTAGAGGAGGCCATGGACTGACATGTCAGAATGGGAATGGGGTGGAATTAAAATGGGTGGCCACCGGAAGATCCCGCTTTTTCTGGCAGGCAGAGCATAGGTGCTCGGCAAAGCAGCCTCCCAATCTATGCTGGGCCTCACTGGTAGCACCGGATATTGTAGATGATCCCAACAGGCTCACAGGTGAAGTCTTGCCTTCATTGGGGAGGAGGTGTAGGGGCAGGCATAGCACTTGTTCCACTTGCAAGGATAAGTGCGAGGAGAGAGACCAGTGGGGTGGGACGCATGGACAAGGGAGTCGCATAGGGAGTGATCCCTGTGGAAAGCATAACGTGGGGGTGGAGGGAAAGATGCGCTTGGTGGTGCTTACATTTACTCATTAAAAGTCAGTGGTGCTAAAATGCTTGAATGGGTGAAGCAAGATTGAGCTCAGTTCTCGCAGTGTTAGGGTTATAGGTCAGAAAGTGCTAACCTTGGGTACCACACACGTCTGAAGAGCAGAGTGTAATGAAAATATCAGCTTAGTGCAGATCACACATCATCGTAGGAAATGGCAAAATCAGAAGCAAAGATCACAAACTTCTATCATAATCATTCATAAAGCTATAGATTATAAATCTGCAGCTTTAGGACATGGCTATTTGTGTCAATTTTGACAACAATGTCTGATACAAGATCCACACCAACAGGATACCGTTTTCCATAATCTGGACACTCAGGGGTAGTGTCAGGAAGAAGCGTTTCACTAAAGGGCTCATGGAAACATAAACTACTGTACACCAAATGATGCAGGGTTTTGATTGAGGTTTCAGATGTTTTCAATTCTGTTCCCACCCCCCCCCCCCCACCCCCAAGCACCCCCCGCCACAAAGATGTTGCTTGACCCACTGAGTTCTGGCAGCAAATTGCTCATTCCTCCACTCTAACAGCTGTTGGAGTGGGAAGCCAATTCAACAACTCTCTACGCTGGCATAAGGATAGATGAGAACCACAAGAGTACTA
Source organism: Hemitrygon akajei (assembly GCF_048418815.1). Classification (NCBI taxonomy): domain Eukaryota; kingdom Metazoa; phylum Chordata; class Chondrichthyes; order Myliobatiformes; family Dasyatidae; genus Hemitrygon; species Hemitrygon akajei. The sequence continues at coordinate 13,265,320 of NC_133154.1, forward strand.
GAGGCTGATGTTATCGGGAATGTTAGATTCCTGCGCAGCACTGCTGCCTTGTATAGCACCTGACCGATACGTGTAGGAAATCTTGCTTACCTATGATGGCCTCTTTGACACTGGAATCCACGGGCAGGATATTCTTTTCCACAAGCTCCATGGGACCAGGGCGCTGTGCAATCTTCTCGTTCAGGTCATCGGCCAGCCTCGCCCGCTTCAGCTTCATCTGCGTGGCTTGTAGGGAGGGCTCTGCTGAAGTTTCTGCATGACATCAGTAAACGGACACTTATTCACCTCACGATCAGCACTTTAACACAGAGGTGGACCAACTGCAGCAAAACTCCATTTGTCCGGCCCACTGATTGATAGCACCGGGGTGGCAGGTTTCCTGGACTACAGTACCGGATGTCATTCCCTTTCAAAGTGGCATGGGGTGGGGGTAGGATGGATGTGGAAATCATGAGGCAAGCCAGATGCCAAAGCACTGGTGTTTCTGAATAATCAGATTGGCGCTATGGAGATTTTCCTCCAGGGAGACCACAACCTTGTCATGGTTTGGAGGCTTGCGTGCCTCAGTGATCTGAAGAGCTATGTTAACTGCTTTGGCTCTTGGTAGGGTCACCCATGCCAAACAGGTCAAAGTGTAGAAGGCAGACTAAGAGTGATCTGCCAGTCTTCCAGGTTTGGGGGTTCAGCTCAGGGCTAACAACCCTGACTAGTAAAACAAAATTGCTATGGAAACAGCAATGAGGAGTTGTCCTACATCTGAGTGCAACGGTATTCCTGAGTCTCCACCCAGGATTTGCGTCACTAACAGTAGTGAAATCTGAGGGAAAGCTACTGACATAACAAACACCATAAGAGATGGGAGACTTTCACTGCTGCCCTAAACAGCAAATGTAACAGGCAGTGAAGCAAGCAATGGAGTTTTACTGTAGATAAAATATCACGGCATTTTGAAGAAAATGAGAAGTTAGAATCATATTATCTTAATCCGTTAAAGATTAAAGTTACCTCATCCCAAAGGCATGTCTGAGGGAAAGACAATGGGGAGGCAGCCCATTTCCAAGTCTTCATGAACACTTAATCTTGACCCAAACAACTCAAGGCCAGGATAAATGCCCTTGTGTGAGACAAGTAATACGCCTGAAGTAAATGAGAGGTAACTAGATGGGGGCTAATGGAGACGGATCAGATCAAAATAAATGCTATGCCTCTAGGAGGGATCAATTAAAGATTAACAGATTGCTTTTATAGTCATGCAATAGGTTGGACTAGCAAACAAGAACCTGGGCTATTGACTCTGGGACAAATTTGAATCCCACTAGGGCAACTAGGATGTTTAAGTAAATTTGGATATAAAATGAAAAAATCAGTAGCAGTAACCATGAAACTGCCAGGCTGCCATTAAAACAAATGTGAGGTCCTTCAGGGAAGGTAACTAAGGTGGATATGTGTACACCAGTCAATAGTCCAACTGCTTCTGAAGTTTAGGGGCAATTTAGGAACAGATGGTATAATAAATATTTAAAGATTAGCTGTATTTGTCACTTGTACATCGAAAACTACAGTGAAATGTGATGTTACTTCAACAAATCAACACAGTCTGTGGATGTGCTGGGGGCAGCCTCCCAGTGTTGGTATACTTCCAGTGCCAAGGCAGCACGCCCTCAACTTATGAACCCCTAACCTGTACATCTTTGAAACATGGGAGGAAACCAGAGCACCGGGAGGAAATCCACACAGTCACGGTAGAACATACCGATTCCTTAAAGACAGCGACGGGATTCGAACCCCAATCTCAAGCTGGTGCTGCAAAGCATTATACTAACCACTACGCAATACTTGAAATGCAGTGATGCCTGCATCCCAGGAATTAATACATTTCAAACTGATATTTCCCTGGTTCTGCACTGCCCTACTATGTTGGTATCCAGAAAGGAATACAGACATTTTTTGAGTACCAACTTGGAACTTTAAGGGTAAATTAAGAGCAGGCTCACAAAACAACATAGTAGGATAAAAGTCAGAAACTTTAAGGATTAAAAAGCTAACATACAAATTAGAATATATCAGGAAAGGCAAGAGCCATTAACCACTGTGCTATTTAGAAGCCAATTAAGGAAAGCAAATTAACAAAGCAAGAATTAAAGTTCAAAATCAGAAATTGTGAAATTTGTCGACTTTGTGGCAGCAGTACATTACAATACATAATAATAGCATAAAAACTGTGAATTAGTTAAGTACAGATATATAAAATAGTTAGATTAAATAAGTAGTGCAAAAATAGAAATAAAAAAATAGTGAAGTAGTGTTCATGGGTTCAATGCCCATTCAGAAATCAGATGGCAGAGGGGAAGAAGCTGTTCCTGAATCATTGAGTGTGTGTCCCCAGGCTTCTGTACCTTCTTCCTAATGGTAGCAATGAGAAGAGGGCAAGACCTGGGTGATGGAGGTCCTTAATAATGGACACAACTTTTGAGGCATCATTCCTTGAAGATGTCCTGGATACCATGAAGGCTAGTGCCCATGATAGAGCTGCCTAAGTTTATAATGCTCTGCAGCTTACTTTGATCCTGTGCAGTAATCGCCCTCCCCCCCAATACCAGACAGTGATGCAGCCAATTAGAATGCTCTCCACTGTACATCTGTAGAAATTTGCAAGTGGTTAAAGACTTTCAGTAGAGACAGCTAAGAGACCAATAAACAGAAGGTCAATGTGTTGACTTGGCAGTTTTGAGCCATAGTTTTGTGTGTTAAAATCCTACTTCAGCAAGAGGAGATGCAAGGTGTCCACAGGTGGCCAGTTGGATGCAGAATTAATGATGTTGGTCCTGGTCCAGATTGCTCACCAGTCACACTTTCCCAAATAGCTGCTATTTGCCCTGAAGAAAACAGCTGCAAACTCTGGCATTAAAAGCCCCACAGGACTAAGCACCATCAACACTCAAAGCTCAAGAGCAACAATCTGAGTAAGCTGCTGGACCTGTTCCAAGGCTGCCATCCTTGCACATGGGATAGAGAAAAGAAAATCAAGGCCCAGCAGATTTCACTTGGATTCCGAACCCCATTGCACTGAGCCTGGTGCAGAAGTACCTCACTGGGATAAGTGAGCTCAAAATTTCACACTTTTGCCCAATATTGCCCTTTATCAGATGGACTAAAAGAAATGAAAGTGGCAACTTTAATAATAAAAGCGACCAGACAATTAATAGGATCCACAAAATGTAATATTAATTGCCATGTATAACACCACTCATCCTTCTAAATCAAATTTCCTTTTATCTCTATCCACAGGAAACTGGGGAAATAGTTTTTAAACCATGGAAGTTAGAGATCTTGAATTTGCTGATGAGTCTGTTTTTTTGCAGTAATGTAAATCCAAATGAATTGTGTAACCAGTCAATGTGTACTGTTGCTTGGTACAGTCTTAAGTCGCTTATGTTTTCAATTAAGTAACCTCAGTACAGCACCCATCGTGTTCACTCTTTAGGCTCTGCTTCAGATCCCACTTCACAACTTTTTTCAGTCAAAAAATTGTTGCTTTATGTAAATCTAGCTATATATTGACAAACAATACTTCCTATATTAAAATCAACTAAAGTATTGAAATGCAACTTATTTAAAGATTAACCTACAGAATTGTATCAGAACCATTTGATATGTTCGTTCGTCATATCATGCAGGCGTTCATGATCTTTCCATGACTGTGATTGTTCTTGGTAAATTTTTCAACAGAAGTGATTTCCCATTACTTTCTTCTGGGCAGTGTCTTTACAAGACGGCTGACCCCAGCCATGATCAATACTCTTCGGAGATTGTCTGTTGTCTGCCTGGTGTCAGTGGTTGGATAAGTGTGACTCTAACTGGGGGGCTAAGCAGATGCTACACCTTGCCCAAGAGTGACCCGCAAGCTAGTGGTGGGAAGGAGCACCTTATACCTTCTTTGGTAGAGATGTATCTCCATGCTGCCACCCGTCAATATCAAGAGTTCAAATTGCAAGGACAAATGGGGAAACAAAGAGGGAGGGATTTGGATAGATTTTAAACCCCTCCTCAACAGAGCAACAGAACTGCTGAGGAAATCACTAACAAAATTCACTCAAGCAGAACTGAATGCATCACTAAACAGAAAAGGTACAGAGGGATTAGAGGGATTTGATAGAAAGAAAGGCAGATGCAGTGAACCAGAAAAGCATTCATTCAGTCTTGTGGCAGTACCTGAAAGTATTTTTATGCAGGTCAGTTGTGTCAGGGAGATTTAAAGGTAAGAACAAGATTCAAGATTCAAGATTTGGGCATATTTATTATCAAACAATGTATAAATTATACAACCTTGAGATTTGCTTGCTCACAGGTAGCCACAAAGCAAGAAATAACCCAATTTAAAGAAAAAAAAGAATAAAAATAAAAGGCTAACACCCGATACACAACAGAAACAAAAATACAAATCATGCAAACAATTGAAACAAACAACAGCATTCTGAACCAAAATTGAGCCCTCAGATTCGAACCCCAGAGTAGGCACAAAGCCTCAATTATCAGTTCATCATATTAGAGGGCAAGGAGCACAGCAGCCGGGGCAGTCTTCATAGCCTCAACACTATGGAGTTGACCATTGCAGAGAGCGAGCGAAATCGGCTCTTGTCCTGACCAACACATTGTCTTTTCAGTCTAGCTAGGCCAGCATTTAAATTGACCATACAGCGGAAAAGTGAAAGGCTCCAGCAAACAAGGCAGAAGTGCATGAACATTCAGCAGAGTAACTCGAATTCCCTTTTGATTTTAAGGCACACATGCGTGTTTCAGATTTTTTTTCCCCTCTTCCTACTTGCTTTAACAGTAACTCTTGAAATGAGCAGAGGACTGAACACAGGAACGAGAAAGCTTAGATTTAGCAGCTGTGCTGAAAAGTTTTAAGTATTACTCCTTCATGCACAGTCCTGCTGCAAGTGTGAAGCACAGCCTGTAATACAATGCCAACCTTCCCAGCAGCGCGGTCCTGCTGGGCTACGCTCCCTATGAGAATTGCCAGCTCACGGTACATCAGCAATTCACAAGTGCACATCGACCAATAACTGTGCCAATACTCCAGTGGAAGTACTCTCTCCACAACCACCAATTGTTCTTCCTCCGCACAAAGCAGAGGTACAAATTCTGATCTGAAACTCTCCCAATTCATTCCTCTGGCACTTTTCAATGGATGGATCTAGAGTGAGGTGATCAGAATAGGAACATCATACTGGATCCTGTGGTACAGTCTTCAGCTAAAGAAAATTTCCGGTCTTAATTTGCCGGAAATATGATAACAGAGCAGCAAGGCGTCTGGGATCTTGGCAAGCAATGGGGCCCAACAGTCTACCTCCCCAACCAATGACATTTCACATTCAGGAAGAAAAACTGATGGGAGGAACATGGTAAATCAGAGTTAAATTAGGGGGAAAAAAGGGAAAATGAAGAAAATGAATACATTGATGATAACAAGAGGAAATCTGATGAAATTTTACAACCTGACATGTTTAAAATCATCAATAATATAGAGAATTGAGAATCTGTGACCCAGAATGGAGATGCTGAAGGGTTCTGCATGAATAATTAGCAATTCATTATTGCACCATGGTTGTAAATTACCAACTTCAACTTTTGGTTGACTTATAGGGAAACTGATGTCAATATGTTATCGTATGATGTGGAAATTAATGGTAGGGGACATGGAGATGGTGGAAACGCTGAACAAATATTTTGTATCAGTTTTTACAGTAGAGGACACTCAAAATATCCCAACACTGGATAAACAGGGGGCTCTAGGGGGAGAGAAGCTAACTACGATTCAAATCACCAAGGAAATGGTACTTGATAAATTAATGGGACTGAAGGTGGATAAATCCCCTGGACCGGATGGCTTGCATCCTAGGGTCTTAAGGGAAGTGGCGGTCAGGATTGTGGATGCATTAGTGATAATTTTTCAAAACTCGCTGGACTCGGCAATGGTCCCAGCAGATTGGAAAAATGCTAATGTAACTCCTTTATTTAAAAAGGGCAATAGACAGAAGGCTGGGAATTATAGGCCAGTTAGCCTAACATCTGTGGTTGGCAAAATGTTGGAATCGATAATTAAGGAAACAGTAACAGGGCATTTGGATAAACATAGCTTAATAGGACAAAGTCAGCATGGCTTTACAAAAGGGAAGTCATGTTTGACAAATTTGTTGGAGTTCTTTGAGGACATAACATATACGGTAGATAAAGGGGAACCAGTGGATGTGGTGTATTTGGACTTCCAAAAGGCATTTGACAAGGTGCCACACCAAAGATTATTACTTAAAGTAAAAAATCATGGGATTGGGGATAATATTCTGGCATGGGTGGAGGATTGGCTTTCTAACAGAAAACAGAGAGTTGGGATAAATGGTTTATTCTCAGACTGGCAGTTGGTGACTAGTGGTGTTCCAAAGGGGTCGGTGTTGGGACCCCAACTCTTTACAATCTATATTAATGATTTGGAGAAAGGGACTAAGTGCAACGTATCGAAGTTTGCTGATGACACAAAGATGGGAGGGAGTGTAATGAGTGTGGAGGACATTGAAACCCTGCAGGGGGACATAGATAGGCTGAGTGATTGGGCAGACATTTGGCAGATGAAATATAATACTGACAAGTGTGAGGTCTTGCACTTTGGCAGGAAAAATAATAGAGCAAGTTATTATCTAAATGGAGAGAAACTGGAAAGTGCTTCTGTGCAAAGGGATCTGGGGGTCCTGGTGCAGGAAACACAAAAAGTTAGTATGCAAGTGCAGCAGGTGGTCAAGAAGGCCAATGGAATGCTGGCTTTTATTGCTAGGGGGATGGAGTATAAGAACAGGGAGGTCTTACTGCAGTTGTACCAGGTATTGGTGAGACCACACCTGGAGTACTGCGTGCAGTTCTGGTGTCCATATTTAAGAAAGGACATACTGGCTCTTGAGGCAGTGCAGAGAAGGTTCACTAGGTTAATTCCGGGGATGGGTGGGTTGATGTATGATGAGAGGTTGAGTAGATTGGGACTCTACTCATTGGAGTTCCGAAGAATGAGAGGCGATCTTATTGAAACATATAAGATTGTGAAGGAGCTTGATCGGGTGGATGCGTGGAGAATGTTCCCAATGATGGGTGAAACTAGGACTAGGAGGCATAATCTTAAAATAAGGGGATGCCGTTCCAGGACTGAGATGCAGAGAAATTTCTTCACTCAGAGGGTAGTGGGGTTGTGGAATTTACTGCCCCAGAGAGCTGTGGAAGCTACTACACTCAATAAATTCAAAACGGAGATAGACATTTTCCTGGATAAAAATGGCATTAGGGGATACGGTGAGCGAGCAGGTAAGTGGACATGAGGCTAGGTTTAGATCAGCCATGTGATCTCCTGGACCAGTTTTCGATAGCCTGGATGGGTCGGAGAGGAATTTTCCAGATTTTTTCTCCTCAATTGGCAACTCGGTTTTTTCCCCCGGGTGATCACATGGGTTTGGGCGGGATGAATAATAAAATAAAATGGGCGGCATGGTGCCCTGTTGGTTGGCACTGTTGCCTTGTGGGATTCGGTGAAAACTAGAGTTAAGATTGGATCAGCCATGATCTTGTTGAATGGCGGAGCAGGCTTGAGGGGCCGATTGGCCTACTCCTGCTCCTATCTCTTATGTTCTTATGTTATGTTATGTGGTGCAGCTAAAGAATAGGTTCTGGGGATTCTCAATACCTGCTGGTTGCCTTATTCCTCTGAACTTGCTGACCAATTTGTGGTTTCACAATTGTGTGTATTTAATGATTAAAACAGAAGGAAGCCATTCAGCCCAGAGGCTTCCAACAGAATATTCTCATCAATCCCATTCCCCCTCTCCCTATTTCTCTGCATCCCTGCAATTTATCCTCTCACTTGCCCATCAATACCTTAATTCTTTTAAATCTAAGCAAAGGAAACTATCAGGTATGAGGGGATTAGCTGTGGTTAACTGGGTGAAGAATCAGAGTTTATAACCAGCATAGGTATACAAAGCAACACACACAAGACGCTGGAAGAACTCAGCAGATCAGGCAGCATCTGTGGAAATGAATAAACTGTCAACATTTTGGTGTGAGACCTTTAGGAGTGAAAAGGAAGGGGGCAGACACCAGAATAAAAAGGAGGAGAGGAGAAGGAGGACCGGCTAGAAGGTAATAGGTGAAGCCAGGTGGGTGGGAAAGGTAATGGGCTGGAGAGGTAATCTGATGGGAGAGGAGAGTGGACCATGGGAGAAAGGGAAGAAGGAGGGGCAGCCAGTGAGCACACTTTCCACCACACGTCGATGGAAGTTAGCCAAGGTTTTTGATGACATTCCGACTCTCTACAGACTTCTGAGGAAGTAGAGGTGCTGTTGTGCTTTCTTTGCAATTACAGCTATACGATGGGTCCAGGACAGGTAGTGACTCCCAGGAATTTAAAGTTACTGACCCTCTCTATCTCTGAACAGTACTGGTTCATGACCACTGGTTTCCCTTTCCTGAAGGCTATATCAGTTCCTTGGTCTTATTGACATTGAGTGAGAGATTGTTGCTGTAGTACCACTCAGCCAAATTTTCAGTCTCCCTCCTGTATGCTGATTCATCACCACCTTTGTTATGGCCCGCAACAGTGGCATCATCAGCAAACTCGTATATGGTATTGGAGCTGTACGTAGCCACAAAGGAGGGGTCAGGTGCTCTTTCACTCCACTAGCCTGCAGGTCACCCTTGGGCAAGGTGTGCAGCTGCCTAGCCTCCTGAGCAGGGTCCCGTGAGGCTGTGGGAGCAGCTGGTGGATGGCTGCATGAGCAGTTGGTTATCACAATCCTGCTTATGTGACCACGAACACTAGGCAGACAATCTCTGAAGATAATGGCTGGGGTCACCCGTCTTGTAAAGACACAACCCAGAAAAAGGCAATGACAAACCACTTCTGTAGAAAAATTTGCCAGGAACTGTCATAGTCATGGACCATGAATGCCCACGACATATGACATGGTACATAATAATGATGATGATGAATTCTGGAGAAGATGGTGAGCTAGAAAACTGACAATTTCCGGAATCTGTACATTCAGTGAGGTGGACCTCATTGTATATAGTTTATGATTATTTGTACTATTGTTTTTGTTTGCTTTTAATTCTGTACAGAGAGCGCTCAGGGAAACCGGCATCAAATTCCCTGTATGTGTCCTCATACCTGGCAATAATAAAGGATTCTGATTCTCAACAATTTCCATTTGTTTTGAAAGATGGCTTGAGAGATGGTGAACACACTGGGTATGACCTTCTCTGGTTCCATTGATTCTGGAGTTGCTCACATGGAAAGGGAGACAGCAAATGTGACCCCACTAGATAAGAAAGGTGGGACAGCCAAAAATTGGAACTGCCAACCTGTTAGCCCAAGAGTGATAAGAGATGTGTTGAAATCTATCTGTAGTCACCTTGTAGAATTGAGCAGACAACATGAATTTAAGCAAGATTTCAGTTTAATTAATCTGTGGGCCTCTTTTGAGGAAGTGAATAATGGATGAGAGAAAAATGAGGAAATGACGTACTTATATTTCAGAAGGTTTGCTATGAAGTTCCGCAGAGGAGATTTATCAACAAGGCTAGAGCTCAGAATTAACGGCTTGTTCTGACGTAAACACAGAACTGGTTATTGGACTGAAAGCAAAGAATGGGTATGCACAGTTCCTTCTCAGGCTGTCAGTCCGACTGGTGGGTTATTAAAGGGGTTCATACTTGGGCCCCAGCCATTCATTCACAAGTCACATCAACGATTTGACTGAAGGCACCAAATATTACATTTATATCCTTACTGCTGACTGTACACTAGGTAGGATTGTGAGTAGAAAGGGAGGCGCAGAGCTTCAAGGGATATGGGCAAACAGAATGAGAACACAGAAATTTATGGAATTCGTTGCCACATACAGCTGTGGAGGCCCAATCATTGAGGGTTTTTAAGGAGGAGATTGACAGGTATCTAATTAGTCAGGGTATCAAGGGATATGGGAATGAAGCTGGAAATTGGAACTAGATGGGAGAATAGTTTAGCTCATGGTGGAGTGGCGGAGCGGACTCGATGGGCCAAATGGCCTGCTGCTGCTCCTTTGTCTTGTGATCTTGAAAACGGAATACAATGTGGAGGAACACAAAGACATCCATTTTGGTGCACAGAACAGAAGAATATTTGTTGAATAGAGAGAGATGTAGTAGGCAGCTAATGATCTGGTTGGACAGCCGTGTAGCTATTGAACCAATTGGTTGCAACATGCTGTACTCAGGCTCAGCCAAAGTCCTCTATCAGCAGATCGATTTGCCTCAAGTTTTTTGTTCCCCAACATTCTGCTGGAGCATAGCCAAACTATATTTCATCTCTGTTTCCTTAATCAAGTTGAAAAGTCCCAGCAGTTTAATAAAATTACCTAGTCTCAGCAATTTTATGGAACCAATGCTTTCAATGGTTAAATAGGAAACTTACAAAACTCAACAATATAAAATGGGAAAAAATATTTAAGTTTATTTTAATTAGTTCTGGCCGTATGTACACATTTCCTTTTAGCATTTCAGGATTTTGCACTCTAAGATTCACAGCAGTTTTAAGTAGAACATGCCATAGAGGTGTATGATCTCATCCATCTTACCTTCCAGTATGTGCATTCTGACCAACTCTGCTCTCTCTGGACGTGACCGTATCTTTCTCTTTAAATAGTCTTCAGTCTGCAATTTTACAAAAACAGTTGGTTACACTGAGGATCCAGGAGGTCCACAATGTTGACACATCACAGTGTCAAAGTTACATCTATGAACTGTGCTGATATTCTCCCTAGCAGATTAATTCACCAGATGCTCTCTGCGCAGTCGAGCAGTTTAAAGCTCTCAAGGCCATAGTGGGTCATCTTGCTCCTCTGTTGCGCACTTAGTTTGTGGACTGAACCCAGCAGGAGCTTTTTTTTTTAAATGGCATTGTGAACATTAAGTGGTATAATGTTGCAGCTAGAGAGCTGCTGCTTTGCAGCTCTAGCAACCAGGTTCAATTCTGACCTTGGCCGTTGCTGGAGTCTATAACCCCATCTACCCTCTCCCCCTCGTGACTATGTGTGTTTCCTCCGGGTGCTCCAGTTTTCTCCCACAGTTGATCACTGGCTCGGTAAGTTAGCCGGCTGCTGTAAGATGTCCCTAGTGTCACAGTGTATATGCGAGTGATAGAATCCAGGAGAGGGTGGGGAGAAAGAAAATGGGATTCATGTAGGATAATTGAAAATGGGTGTTGATGGTCAGCAGAGACACAGACACTGCAGGGTCTGTTTCCATGTTGTGTCTCTCTCTGCCGCCGTTTTCCTAGAATTATGACAATAGACTATTGTCAGGAGTAGGCTATTAGGCCCCTCGAGCCTGCACCACCATTCAATCTGATCATGGCTGATCATCCACAATCAGTACCCCGTTCCTGCCTTCTCCCCATATCCCTTGACTCGGCTATCTTTGAGCTCTATCTAACTTTTTCTTGAAAGCATCCAGAGGATTGGCCTCCACTGCCTTCTGAGGCAGAGCAATATTTCTTGCAGACTAAAAGTGCGTTCTCGTGTGCTTTCCGTAGCTAAAGTGGCGTTCTGCACACTGCAAAGTATTTATCTTTTAAACACTTTAGTTTCTAAGCAATTTTTTTAACCCTCCACATCTGAAGCAGGTGAGATGATAGAGATAGGTAAATATGCAAGGCATCAGTTCCGTGGGACGTGTGCCCTATACTTAAGGTCCATTCATAGCACCATTAAGTTTGCAATTTAAATTACAGAATTTAAGAGGCAATGGGCCATCTGCAGTGTGCTTACATACTGAGGTCTAACAATGCTGCAGTTTTCTTTTTAATGCATAAGCTTTCTCCAACTTTTTCTCTATTCATTTGACAATATGAGCTTAGGCATCACTCTAATTTTAAGGCAGTGGGGAGCTAGATTACTGAGCTTCTGCAGTTTACAAGATGGTAGTATTGACACAGTCCTACTGGCTAGGAGCTCCAGGTTTTGGACCAAGCAACAACGAAGGAATGCTGACCTATTTCCATATTCAAGTACTGGGAGACTCGGAGGGAGTCCGGTAAGCAACAGCACTCCGACACACCTTTACCTTCACAGACTGCGGATGCAGGAAGTGCTGTTGAAGCCACCTTGGTAAATTGGTGCCAGGTGGAGCCACAAAAAACAGCGGCTGCAAGGGCAAGAGATGGGGCACCCTGCAAGGAGAAAATTGCACAACTTCTCAAAGCCCCCTCCCACAACGCACAACTCATTAGAGTGAAGGAATGGTCTGCACTTGTCTAGATGACTGCAGCTTCTTCGACACTCATCCAGTACAAAGCACCCTACATGATTCACCACCCATCCACTATTTGGTGGTGAGCTCCCTGTGACAAGCACTCTCTGGGAAAAGAATTACTCTTGAATTGCTCATTTGACTGTTAGGTTCATCATCCTGGGAAATCTTTACTGCTATCTCAGGAACACATCAGTATTATCATCTCCATTAGGTTGCTCTTCAACCTAGAAAGAAGCATGTTTGTTTGTTTATAACAGTTTGTTGAATTTCCCCATGGGGATGAATAAAGTATCTATCTATCTATCAGTTCAATGGTGGCTTTGGCAAGAACAGGGTTCAACTCACTAACAAATGTTTTGCGCTCAAGTCTGTGCAAAAAGGCAGAAACAACATTCAGTAACAAGATTTAAAAACTGCTTACCCGTGCCCTCTCCAAGCTTCTCCTCTGTTCGTGAAATGCAGCAGGGCTCTTCAGAGCTGGAAGAGTGAGAAAAGTTAAACCATAGCAACAACCTTCACTGATATCAATGCATCAAAACATCACGATACTTCACAAGAGCACGATCAAACAAGGATAGTCTGAGTCAGACAGCGTGGAAGCAGGTCTTTCAACTCAACCCATTCATGTTGACGAAGGTGCCACTCTGAGTCCATCCCATTTGCCTGCTTTTGGCCCATATCCCTCTAAACCAGGGGTTTCCAACCCTTTTTATGCCATGGAGCCCTACCATTAACCGACGGGTCTGTGGACCCCGTGTTGGGAAGCCCTGAAACCTTACCAATCCGATGTTTTTTTAACATTGTAATTGAACCTGTCTCGGGCACTTTCTTTGGCAGCTCACTTCATGTACATACCGCTCTTCATGTAAAGAAAAATGCCCCCATGTTCCTATTATCCTGCTGCCATCTGCAGGGAATCTATATGTTTTTCCCGTGACTGCGTGGGCTTCCTCCAACAGTCTAAAGTCATACGGTTGGTATGTAAATTGGTCATTGTAAATTGTCCTGTGATTAGGTTAGGGCCTGCCGCTGTCTGTAAGGAGTTTCTATGTTTTCCCCGTAACTGTGTGTGTTTCCTCCGGGTGCCCCGGTTTCCTCGCACAGTCCAAAGACGTAACAATTGGTAGATTAATAGGTCAATGTAAATTGTCCCGTGATTAGGCTAGGATTAAACTGGGGGATTGCTGGGTGGTGTGGCTTGAAGCAGTTATTTCACACTGCATCTCAATAAATAAGTCTTTCTTCTCTCAACTTAAGCCTATGACCTCTAAGTTAAGATTTCTCCACCTTGCAACATAAAACTGACCACTCAATTTATACATGCATCAAATCAATACGAAACCCAATTTCCCTCGGGATCAACAAAGTACGTCTGTCTGTCTGTCAATAGATACGGAGCCATGCAAGATAGCAGGTAGGACCAGTGGCCGTCACAGTGAGGTGTTTTAGAGAATTGTCAAGAGAGGAAGTGAGGGACAGAAATTTTTAGAGAAGGAATTCCAGGGCTTTTTTAGAGTGTATTGCCATTGGGAGAATAACATTCCATTACAGATTGTAAAGTTAATGGACTTTACAAGTCCTTCCTGTTGTAACCCCACACAAGAGGTGTAAAAGTCTGGATAAAGATGCCGCTCACCACTACAGTACGTAGCCCTAGGTAAAACCAGCAACAAAAATAATTTGAAACACAAACTCCTAAACCATGAATCTTCTTTGTAGGTTCCAAAGCTCCTGTTTGACTTCTTTTGAGTAATAATGGGGACCCCTGTGAGTTGTTCAAGATGATCAGAAAGGTATGAAAAATTAAAATATTGGATTAGGGAGACGCAAAAGCTTAAAATTGGAACTGGGTTGTTTAGGGAGTACCTTTTCACAGAGCGTACAACAGAGAGCTGTGAATGCCAAGTCAGAGACGGGTTTTTGGATTGTTGGGGGAAATCAGTGGTTATGGTTTTCAGTCATGAAAACAGGCGTTAAGCCTGAAAATTAGATCAGGCTGTATACCCTGATGCTATTCCCTATGCCCTTTCAATCCAAATCTGGAACATCTTCTCCCAAAACTTCAATTATTCATTGAAAACTTATACAATAGAAATTTTTTCTTTTATCAGCAAAGTTACTGGGTGGGGGGGGGGGGTATACCTAGGTATAAAGTGATCAACCTTATTACATGGGTGGACCAGTTCAAAGAGGTTAAAACTTTGTCTCCTCTTATGTCCATCATATACACATTAATGCTGAGTTCAATAGCGTTATCTGCATTTTATTTATTTATTTAGCGATATGGCACATTAATGGGCCTTTCTGTTCCCAAGGAGCCTGCACCATGTGACCAATTAACCTACTAACCTGTACTGCACATCTTTGGAAACCGGTGCACGTGGAAGAAACTAGAAGAATGCACAGACTCCTTACAGACAGCGGTGGGAATTGAACCCGGTTCACTGGCACTGTAAAGCTACATGCTAGAAAGTGATCCAGACTGAAAAGTGGGTTCTTTAGTGGTTTGAGTCAATCTCAATGACTTCCACTGCAAAAACAAATCTGTCCCCTAACAACCTCACAGACTCCAGCCCTGTCCTTTAAGGTGAAATTCATAATAAATTAGTTACGAATTGAAGAAGTAGTGGTGTGCGCTCCGTAGCAAATAACTGCAGCTCATCATCTACTCCCTAATGTATAGAGCAAGATCAGATGCAGGGTTACACCTCTTACTTTGTATTCTAGCACTGCACCCATCTCAAAACGCATACACGAACAACTCCTTACACTAGCACAAGACACTGTTGAACACAAGATGCCAAGAACCAAGACAAACACGTCACTTATACTTCACCACACACACAATGCTGGAAGAACTCAGTAGGTCAGGTAGTATCTAGGGAAAAGGGCACTGTCGACGTTTTGGGCCGAGACCCTTCAGCAATGTCCTGCTGAAGGATCTCAGCCCAAAGTGTCAACCGTTTGCAGCCTGACCTGCTGAGTTGCTTTAGTACTTAAAAGAGGAGTTTCTGTTTTAAAGATTTAAATATACGAACTATTTTGGCCTGCAACACACCAAACAATAGTAAACTGGATACATACTTTAAGGGAACCACTTGCATTATTGTAAAAGGTGATGTGCTGAGCTAATGGACTGTTGCTTTCAATGAGGCAGCTACGGCCAGGTTAGTTAAATGGCAGCCTCCTGTGCTGTATCGCTTTATGATCCTAATCAATAGCTGAAATGTGCAAAAGTGGTCACCACTCTCTTCCGTTTCTCCACCCATAAGAAAAGCTGCACTTCCTCTCCACACTATAGTAACATCACGCGCAGGAGTACCAGGCTCTATCCTACACCCCCTCATCCCTATGCTCAGCATGCCCATAAAACCTAAAGCACAGCAAAATGCCTTTGGGGGAGGATTTAAAGCTCACAGAATCAAGACACCAGCATTTTATAATTCGAGTTCAGTTCAGCGCCGGAGAAAAGATCGATTACACACAAAAGAATTACCTGGATATGAAATGCAAAATAAGTTAAATATTTTATGCAGCAACTCTAGATGCGGTCTGGCAACCAGAAACTATAACCCAAAGGATTTAAAAAGTATTAGAAAATTACCTTACATTCTTACATTTATACAGGTTTCCCATGAGTCAGTCCAGGTTTCAGAAAAGTAACATAACGGAACACAACAAAATCAAAAGCCAAGCTTCGTACTATCAACTGAGTGAGAGATTTCCTGTTCTACGGGTGATACTTGTTTCAAGCCATACACAATGCCACAAGTAATGTAGTGCCTATGCATGTCTTCTTTGAAGCAAATTAGCTGTATGCAAATGTAGTGCAAAAGTTATGCTCAAAGGCCTAGATTTTTATATAAGCCACTTATATTAATGCAGCCACACTCTGGGAGCAATAATCATCTTTGTCTAGAACAAGAAAACCAGAAAGGAAGCAGGTACTATTAGTGCCTACATGAGGCGGGCAGATAAAGGAGACAGGCTACAATTTAACAGACACCAAAATTGGTTTGAAAATAACAGGAGGAAGAAGTGCAGGAGAGTGGGAAAAAAAGCTTTGGGATCCTGGGAAACTAGAAACTGGTCCAGATTTCAAGAGCGGTTGAACCACCTTACCAAATAAATATTGCTAAACCAGTGTGGTCAGACCACACTTGGAGTAGTTTGGGGCTCATTATCAAGGAAAGGATGTGCTGGCATTGGACAGGGTCACAAGAATGATGCCAGGAATGAAAGGGCTGAATTACAAGGAGCATTTTATGTCTCGGGTCCTGGACTTGCTGGAGTTTGGAAGAATGGGGGAGGGTGGGATCTCACTGAAGCCTACTGAATATTGAAAGGCCTAGATAGTGTGCCAATATTGGGGGCGTCTAGGACCAGAGGGCACAGCCTCAGAATACAAGAACATCTCTTTAGAACAGAGATGAGGAAGAATTACTTAGCCAGAGGCCAGTGAATCTGTGGAGGACAAGTCATTTGGGCATATCTAAAACTGAGGTTGGTAGGTTCTGGATTGGTAAGGGTGTCAAAGGTTATGGGCAGAAGGCAGGAGGATGGGATTGAGGGTTCAGAGGGATAGCAAATCAGCCATAATTGAATGGTGGAGCAGACTCAATGGGCCAGGTGGACTTATTCTGCTCCTATGTCTTATGGCTATTGCCAGGCTTTAAAGTACCAACATTTATTGTAATTTAAAAAGTACATACACAAAAAAAAACAATTGGATTCTAATCATTTCCAAAACATGTGAGTAAACAGAGGAAGAGTTTGGTTCATGTATATGGGAACAAACCATTCAGCCTGATTTGCCATTTAATGAGATTGCGTCTGATCTATAAACTTTATTGCCATCATTTGGCATTGAAGGTTCACAGTCAAAACTGAGTGACACAACAGGCTCACAAATAGAGGTCAATGAACCACAAAATTTTCAATGCATAAGGCTGCCATTTGTACATCACGTCAAGAGGGGAAAACTCTTGAACGTTTCTTTTAAATTTAAAATACAAAATTGTCTGTTATAACACGCCCCAAGTTCAGCAGCTGCAATTCCAAAGGGGAGACCGGGTGGCAATGACTGTAAGCAAGTTCCCTGGATGTGGTGAAATTGCTGAACTTGCTAAGAAATATGGGGAAATTATAGAAAGTCTTGTATTTCTTTTGTCAAGCAATAAAGCAGCTTGGCTATTTATCTAATTGTCTGGCAGCCTCCCCCTTCCTTTTCAGTACTGAAGAAAGATATCAGCTTGAAATGTGGGCTGTTAATTCATTTCCAGAGATGCTGCCTGACCTGATGAGTTCCTCCAGCATTTTGTGTGTGTTGCTGTCTAACCTTCTACCACTTTGCAAATATTATATACAATTCCACTTCAGCCTTACTATTCTGAATTGGTGGCTTTCTCTAAGTCCAAGTCCACCAAATATTAGCAAACTATTTTCCCAAGTGGGGCTCTTAAAGCCAAAGCCAACCCTTACTCAACACCAATATTGATACTGCCTTTCAGCGATCAATAGCCATGGAAAATAACTTGATTCCTTTCTGACAGCCACTGTGGTTGGCCGCGACCTTCAAGAAATTATCGCACAGCAAGCTGCCTCTTCACAAGGATGACCTTGTGCTTACCTTTTGCTGAATTGATCCTCTTCAGTAGCATGGAGCAGCAGCATGTGAACATGTTCTGCTTTTCAGTAATGTCATCCTGTTTCTCAGAAGGGCTCTCGTCTGTTCTGTTTCTTTGGTTGACCACAATTTTTCTGCTTAGTATTAGGCCCTCTGAATTCAAGGTTCATTCCAAACTGCTCTTGACCAAGAAGTGACAAGTGCTGACCTTTCAGAAGGGATTCTCAGGATTTTATCTGGCTAGCACACTGACTCCAAACACCAAAACTGCTCTGTACCAGGTCATATAGCTGAGGAATTGGCTTATCTGGCTAAGGTAACTAGGGAGCTAGGAACCACATGGAAAATAACAGGCATGAGAAAACAAAGAGTTTTGGCAGTGTTGTCTGTATTTGATCTTACACCAATTAAACTTAAGGCAGTAAAAATGAAAAATCTCAATATACCTTAAAATGCTATTTTATTTCATTTCATTTAGAGATACAGCACAGGAACAGGCCCTTCCAGCCCAATGAACCCCTACAACTCAATTACACCCATGTTATCAATTAATCTACTAAACACATACATAGTAGATATCTACCTGGTCACCGGAAGAATGCATAAACTCTTTATAGAGAGTGCTGGAATTGAACCCGTGAGTAGTAAAGATATATTACCCGCTATGCTACCGTGTTGTCCCTAACGCGACTGTTTTGAGGAGAATCATGTAGTGTGTTACAAACTGACTGCACGGACAAACCAAGCATACAAATCTGCAGGTTACAACAGGGCTCCATTCCCGAGGACTGTTCGCAACCTGATCAGTACGCAAGTTGGAAACGCAGCTGTGAACAGATTCCTGAACAGAAGGTGCCTGGAGCATTGCAGCAGCGGGCAAATCCATACCACTGGTCTCCCAATACCTTGTATGTATGGGCTTCACATATACTGGGTGTCTGAAACTGGGAAGGCCAGGTACAAGAACTGAGAAGTTTTTTTTTAATAGGCCGCATTCCCAGCTCTAGTACTTAGTCCTTGAAAATCGACCACCCACCAGTAAAATGGTTTGAAATTACAGGAGGAGGGGGACAGTCTTATTACAAACTTCCTACACAAGTCAATTCAATTGTTGCGAAATATTATCTTACAAAACATCTTATTGAAACATATAAGATTGTGAAGGGGCTTGATCAGGTGGATGCGGGGAGAATGTTCCCAATGATGGGTGAAACTAGGACTAGGGGGCACAATCTTAAAATAAGGGGATGCCGTTCCAGGACTGAGATGCGGAGAAATCTGGGGCTGTGGAATTTACTGCCCCAGAGAACTGTGGAAGCTACTACACTCAATAAATTCAAAACGGAGATAGACATTTTCCTGGATAAAAATGGCATTAGGGGATACGGTGAGCGAGCAGGTAAGTGGACATGAGGCTAGGTTTAGATCAGCCATGTGATCTCCTGGACCAGTTTTCGATAGCCTGGATGGGTCGGAGAGGAATTTTCCAGATTTTTTCTCCTCAATTGGCAACTCGGTTTTTTTCCCCCGGGTGATCACATGGGTTTGGGCGGGATGAATAATAAAATAAAATGGACGGCATGGTGCCCTGTTGGTTGGCACTGTTGCCTTGTGGGATTCGATGAAAACTAGAGTTAAGATCGGATCAGCCATGATCTTGTTGAATGGAGGAGCAGGCTTGAGGGGCCGATTGGTCTACTCCTGCTCCTATCTCTTATGTTCTTATGTTCTTATGTAAAACAGCAGTAAATTTATTCTGAACCAGCTGGATTGCAAAGATGGGGTAAACAGGTCAGGGACAGAGTAATCCATGTTGCATTCTGCCAAGTTTATTCCAGAAACTTTATTGGCTCTTGCCAGTTTTCTTACTGTAAGATGTGGTTCAAACATTTACCTGAAGAATGAATTCACCAGACCGAGAACCAATGATAAAACAAAGACAAGGCATCTCAGTGAAACTTGATTCCATCACCAGATGATTACCCAAACTTAACATTGTGTTAAGCTTACAACCTTTGTCACAACTTTTAGAAGTCCCAATGGGAATGCCATCAACAGTGTTAAAAGGTATCAAAGGATGCCAGAGTCAGCGTACAAACTGTGGAAGAGATTCTCAGTTGTGAATGACAGTTCCAGGCCAACTGAAATCCAAACAAGTCATGATTTGGATCAGGACATCTGCAGAGCTGGTGAAAATTTGCAAGGAGGCAAACTTTGGAGGAGGCGTGATAGGTCTTCAAACAACTAAATCAGTATAAAATAGATATAGGAAAGCATAAACATGTGAAAGTTTGCAGATACTGGAAATCCAGAGCAACACCCTCAAAATGCTCAAAGAACTCAGCAGGTCAGGCAGCATCTGTGGGAAACAGTAACCAGTTGACACTTTGGGCCAAGTTCTTCTTCCCCCTTCCTTCTTACTCCTGAAGAAGGGCCTTGGCCAGAAATGCTGACTGATTACTCTTGCCCACAGGAAAGCGTGCCTGCTTCTCATTTGACCTCTAATCATCACTCCAGCAATATCACTGATCTGAGCAAAATATTGCCATGGATTAATGAGCTTAATTCCATTTGGTAGGGCTTGTAACACTTACACTTGAAGACTGAAGTAGCCAGATTTAAGCAATTCACCAGAGCAACTAGACTTGTAACAAATGTTGTAAACAAAAAAGAAAGCAAAATATTCCAGATGCTGGGAATCTGAAATAAAATGCTAGAGATGCTCTGCTTCATAGGTGGAAAGTCATCACCCTGAAACATGAACTGCTCTCCTCTGCAGATCCTGCCTGACCCTTAGAGCACCTTCCCGTTTTCAAAGCAAGTATTACCTCTCGCAACGTGATTCAGATTGATAACAGCCTGTTAAAAACGGCTTGGAGTTATCTGACCTAGACTGCAAAATAGATAACTACAAATAGTTTGTAACAGCCAAAGACACAAACAAGAGTTTCTAACAGCCATTTGCTTTTAAAGGGATTTAGATTACAAGATAATTTAAGTTAAGCATGCTGCTTTAATTTTATTAATATCTGGTTAATTCAGAAATGGACACTGCCTTGCTTCTGTTAGTATCTATTAATGCAAATCTTACTTGTCAATATGATTAGTAACAAGCAGGTAAACCAGAGGAGTTTGCCAAGAAGTAATCACCCAGGATTATTGCTCCCCTGGTTTAAATGAAAATGAGCACAAGAATCTAATGATTCATTCATCACTGGTAGAACGATGTAGTCAGAACTATCCCATACCTTTGCTTGTGCAAAACTTAAGCATCTAAATAGACCAAAAACCTCATTTTCCTCTGTGATGTTCACGTGGGTCTTTACTTTGCTGATCTGCAATCAGCTCACCCAAAGTCAGCTGTCTGCTGTATATTGTGCAAGATACATCTCTACTGCAATTTTATGGCCATGTTATCAAGACAAAACCTGTCTCAGCAACTTCAGCTCCATTAAAATTATTTATCATTTGCATACGGGATTTCAAATGGTAAATTTAAACATAATTATACACCATAGATTGGGTAATTCAAGTCCCTCATTTAAAAAAGAACCTTGACCAAGGTTCATAAGTTAAGTTAGTTAAGTCTGTTCCGAGCCTTATAGGCTCATCAGGCCAGTGCTGATGCCGGTTTCCATGGCGTGAAGCAACTGAGAATACGAGACTCCCCCCGCCCCCCACCCCCCGGATAGGACACCAGTCTATCACGAGGTTAACCCCTAGCATTTTGCCTGTACCCATCTTCAGCTGGGTAGACTGGAGCAAGGTGTGGTTAAGTGCCTTGTTCAAGGACACAAAACGTTGCCTCGGTTGGGGCTCGAACTCACAGCCTTCAGATCGCTAGTCCGACGCCTTAACCTCCTGGCCACGTGCCACAAGGTTCATAAGCAAGCGCTATATCTACCAAAGGTGCAGCATCACACTTCAGGTAGCAGACCCGGTTTAAGATGCCACTGGTGAAGCCCAGCAACTACTTATGGGCGACAAACAAAACAAGGAAAACAAGTAAGTACTTTGAGGCAAATTGGAAAGGTCAGGCATGGGCCGAATTGTGTGGCGGGATCCAGGCCCCAGAGTCGTCCGAGGGCGGGAAACAACCTGATGTTTGGGCAGTTTAAGTGCCGGGGCAGATCGAAAAGTTAGAATATCAGGATCAGAGGTGAGGGACGGGACGGTTCTGCCTGGCTCTGCTCGCTGCTCTGCAACACTTCCGCAGCCCTGCACTGAACTGAGGCTGTGGCCTGCTCCAGCTGCAGTGACACTTGGCTTTGTGTCTGTGGCCTCACGACATTTACACAGCTCTGCACTGAACTGAGGCTGTGGCCTGGTCTGGCTACAGTGACACTTGGCTTTGTGTCCGTGGCCTCACGACATTTACACAGCTCTGCACTGAACTGAGGCTGTGGCCTGCTCCAGCTGTAGTGACACTTGGCTTTGTGTCTGTGGCCTCACGACATTTACACAGCTCTGCACTGAACTGAGGCTGTGGCCTGCTCCAGCTGTAGTGACACTTGGCTTTGTGTCTGTGGCCTCACGACATTTACACAGCTCTGCACTGAACTGAGGCTGTGGCCTGCTCCAGCTGCAGTGACACTTGGCTTTGTGTCTGTGGCCTCACGACATTTACACAGCTCTGTACTGAACTGAGGCTGTGGCCTGCTCCAGTTGCAGTGACACTTGGCTTTGTGTCTGTGGCCTCACGACATTTACACAGCTCTGCACTGAACTGAGGCTGTGGCCTGCTCCAGCTGCAGTGACACTTGGCTTTGTGTCTGTGGCCTCACAACATTTACACAGCTCTGCACTGAACTGAGGCTGTGGCCTGGTCTGGCTACAGTGACACTTGGCTTTGTGTCTGTGGCCTCACGACATTTACACAGCTCTGCACTGAACTGAGGCTGTGGCCTGCTCCAGCTGCAGTGACACTTGGCTTTGTGTCTGTGGCCTCACGACAGTTACACAGCTCTGCACTGAACTGAGGCTGTGGCCTGCTCCAGCTGCAGTGACACTTGGCTTTGTGTCTGTGGCCTCACGACATTTACACAGCTCTGCACTGAACTGAGGCTGTGGCCTGGTCTGGCTTCATGTCTTTTGTAAAACATCAGTTCTGAAGTCCATTTGCTTACTTTTATTGTTTGTACGATTTGGTTTTTTTTTCTCACTCTGCACAATGGATGTTTGATGATCTCTTCTTTACGGGTTCTTTTCGGTTTCTTTGTTTTGTGGCTGCCTGTAAGGAGTTAAATCTCAAGATTGTATAATGTATCCATATTCTGATAATAAATATACTTTGAACTTTGCGTACAGATATTTTCCCATCCCTCATTTTTTACATAAAGAACTGAGAACACGGAAGCAAATAGGCCTGCCCAGTCTGTGCTACAGCTGACTTTGGCCAACCTCGTCTCATTCATCATTCGAATCAACTCTCACTCGAGTACTTGCTGTCCTATTAAACCATTTATGCTATTCATCTCAAGGACTCTATGTTCTACATGTAAGAGACTTGAAAAGAAGTTTCCCATAAATCCCCTATCGGATATATTGGCAACTGGAAAGTGGAAAAGCTAGTCTTACATCTGCAGTGACTCAAGTTCAGTTCTGACCTCTGGGGCTGCCTTTGTGGAATTTGCTTGTTCTCCCTGTGACCATGTGGGCTTCATCCCACGTCATAAAGGCATGCAGGCTGAAATATTAATTAGCCACTTTAAATTGTTCTTAGTGAGTAGGTGAATTGTAGAATCTGGGGCAGATGAAGGGGCTGTAAATGGGGAAAATTAAATGGGATGAGTGTAATATCAGTGTACGTGGGTGGCTGGTGGTTAGTGGGTCAAAGGATTTGCTGTACCCTTATGACTCAATTATTCCAATGATATACTGATGTTTATGGCCTTTACTTTGTTTTAATATACAGTACTTATAGCCTTTAGTTTTGGACATTTCAAATGGGAAAATTCTTCCAAAGGAAGATTTAAAAACAGCAGAAAAGTAATGCATAAATGTTTAAATGAATATTTGAATGATAGAATATGTGAGAAAACGTGACTTTAATTATAGAACAGTACCTTAGGAAGAGGCCATTCAGCCTGCAATATCTGTGTCGAGCTCTAAAAGCCTCTGGAACACCATTAATATATCTACTTCATGGCAATGCTTTCTCTCAGGAAGAATATGACAATTAAACTGGTGAGGGACTAATATAGGTGGCGGGATTGAGCTAAGTCTGTACCAAAGGAGGTTTAAGGCACTTCTTCCCTCCACTAGCCTGCAGGTCATCCTAGGGCAAGGTGTGGCACCTGCTTAGTCCACCCCCCTCGAATCAGGGTCACATGAAGACATGGGAGCAGGTGGTGGATGGTCGTTTGAGCAACTGTTGCATATTGCAAGTCCAGGTGATAGGACCGCTGATACCAGGCAGCCAATCTCTGAAGAGTATTGATAATGGCTGGGGTCACCCGACTTGTAAAGACACTGCCCTGAAGAAGTGGCAAACCACTTCTGTAGAAAAGTCTGCCAAGAACAATCATGATCCGGATAGGCCACGGTTGTCCATCTTACGGTACAGCACATAACGATGATGTTGAGGGACAAATATACCTGAGAGCACCGTACTGCCTTGGTCCTCTGGCTCGTGAGACATAGAAAGGTGAAGGATGTGGCAAGAAAGCAGCCAAATAATACCTCAACTTTTATTGCAAGAATGTGGTGTTGGTGGAGTAAGGTGGGTGGCAGTGGTTTGCAACTGGAGAACAAGAATGATTCAGACTTGCTATGAAGGAACAGGGCTTTGATGGTACTGAACCTCGAGACTAGTCTGCGACTTTCGTTTGCGTATTAACAATATTCTTGCCTTTCCTCTGCTTGTAGCATCTGCAGAGTGTGGACTTATTGGCAAAGGGATGACTTTGTTTTCATTTTAAAACTTTATTTGGTTTAAATTAAAATTTCTTAACCTTGTAGTTTAAGTTTACTGTGATACAAGGATTGAAACAAGCGGTCTTTAATCTCCCAGGTAATTGGGGTAGCAGGCTAAGCTGTTTAATTGGAAGCCTGGTTAATGCTGAGGAATGGGTACTGGCAGACTAAATGTGTGGGACTGGTTTAAAATCATACTTAGAGTATTGTTGAAGCACCACATCAAGGTTTGTGTTGGCTTTAGCAAGATTGGCCTCCTTAAATTGCCCCTCATGTGTAAGTGCGTGGAAGAATTTGGGGAGTGGGGTGGTTTATGGGATTAGTGGAGTATTAGAGTTGTAGAAATAAATGCTGGAAATTTAAAATAAAAACAGAAAGTGCCAAGTATCCTCATCAGGTCAGGCAGCACCCACGAAGGAGAGCAAAGGTAATGCTTCAGGTTAAAAACCTTACATCAGAACTAGAAAGTCGCTCTTTTCTCATTCAAACAGTCAAGAACATTTGAACAAAACTGAAGAAGGTGCAATAAAATTAACATTTTAAACCTCTTTAGATAAAAAGCTGAAACATTCACTAAGTCAATTAATTCAAACCTAATAAAATACAGAGCTTTCTCCCAGATCGGATGTCTCCCATTCAGTTAATTAAAGGCTGCTACATTTGCTTCTGGTTTAACCCAGGAAAGGCACTGGGGTGGATTTTCCAGCCTGAGGACAATAGCTCAAATAAAATCCTCCTCATCTCAGTCTTAAGTGAACAATTTTATTCTATCTGCTACTTCTAGATTCTTCCACCATGAACCAGCCTCTCGGCACCTATACTGTCAAGCTCCCTTGTTTCCATTGAACTACTGCTCATTCTTCCAGGCAATATTGGCCTATTCAGTCAATCATTCTGCAGGGCAACATCATTAGAGTGCACAGCCAGGGCACAGCACCTACCTTACATAATACAGGTCAGGGAAATGTATATTTTTAAACCACATTCTTGCACTAACCTCAATGAACAACGCTGCAAGCGTGACTAGTTCACATTTTGATACAAATGCATTGAACTAAGAAGGTGTCAGTGGCAGTCAAAAGGAAGCACTAGTATTATTTGTTGTGCTAAAGTTCAAAATAAATTTATTATCAAAATACATATATGCCTGAGATTAGTTTTCCTGCAGGCAATGTCAGTAAGTCCACAATAGAATCAATGAAAGACCTCCCCAACTGGGCATTCAACCAGTGTGCAAAAGACAACAAACTGCAAATTCAAAAAGAAATAAACAATAATTAATAAATAAGCAATAAGTATCAAGAACATAAGATGAAGAGTCCTTGAAAGTGAGTCCATAGATTGTGGAAACATTTCAATGATGGGGCAAGTGAAGCTATCCCCTTTGGTTCAAGAGCCTGATGGTTGAGGGGTAATAACTGTTCCTGAACCTGAGGCTCCTGTACCTTCTTCCAGATAAACATTCAACTGTAGCAGCTGCATCAGGGAGAAAGGGGGATGGGGGTTCTGAGCAGGAGTTTTGAGGGAGTGGAAGAGGTCCACACATGAGTGAGAGGAGGGAATCAAAGGAGGTAACTACAACAGAGACAAGAGATGGGTGGAGCCAACGTGGGCAAGACCATGTGTGGGCAGAGAGAGGGTGCAGCTGGAGTACCAACAGAGGCTGTGTGGAAATGATCAGCGGTTGTTTCGGACCTCCTCGCCTTTATCCTCACAGGGTCTTACATAGTAGCTGATCTACAACTGATAACCCACACCGAAAGAGAAGTCATGCACAAGCATTTACCTTTGCTCCACAAAGACAATTCAAATCAGGACATAAAGGCCCTTTATTAATATCAAAAGCTGGGATCAGAAACATTATGTTGAATCTCAACTAGCTAACCATACCTGCCTTTGTACCATTCCACAACGTATGGTATACAGTCTTCAGAAAAAAAGTGGCAAAGAGCTGATTCCTCAAACCTCAGTTACTCAACTGGGTCAAACTGGGACACCCATGTATTCACTTTAGAATCAGAATTGCGATAATGAACTTCCTGTCTGAAACATTAGTCCAAAGTTCAAAATAAATCTATTATCAAAGTATGCTTTTGCTACCTTGAGATTCATTTTCTTTCAGGCATTCAGTTGAGTAAAGAAATACAACAGAATTGAAAAACTACACACGTAGACCGATAAACTAACAATATCAAAAGGAAGATAAACTGTGCAAAAAAAGGGAAGTAAATGTTTCTGAGTACATTCTCAATATTCACGCTCACAAATTTGGAAGCAATCAGCTTCAGTAAAACTTTCATGGTAGTAAACATCTGATGCTGTTACTCAATTAGCAAAAAATAATTTAAGGAACAGAAAGACAATATGCAATATAATTCATTCAAAAGAGTAATGGTCTTAAGTCAAAAAGCATGTGTGTATACAAGCAATTGAAACAGCTGCCTATGAGAAAGTTGAAATTAGATCTCCCCCTCACTAATGCCAGGCCAAATTATAAAATTAAAGTTGGCTCCAAATTTTATCTCTAATCTAACTCATCTTTGCCAAGATAGGACACGTGGTTTCCCTGAAGTTGGAGGGGGGAAATACTCATTAGAATTTCCAGTTATCATCATCCTTGGCCTCAGTGGGAGAAATGACAGAGTTTTAAAGTGGGATTAGATCAATAGCTCTTTATTGCTCGGCACCAACATGATGGGGCTGAATAATTTCATTCCTGCTGCAAGTTGCCACAATTCCACAAAGTTTGACCCACCCCTCCCTGAAGTCTTCCAGTATGCAAAGGTGTGTTATGTCTTCTAAGTGGTCATAATTTGTGTAAGTATGTAAGATACCTGTGTGGTTCAGCAAACCTTAGCTTTGCATGGGTTGGGAGAATGGTATGACCAGAGAGAGATGGCAGATGCTGTTGAATCCGAGACAGCAACTCAGGCCCTCGATATTAGGAATACGATAAAACGTGGTAATGGTAGATAATTTTCAAATACATAAAATGTCAGAAAAACTGAGGTCAGATGGAGAGAGAATTTAAAGTCTTGGTCAGTGACCTCATTACAACCACAGATGCTGTCCAACCTGCTGAGTATTTTAAATACGAGACACTCTGCAGATGCTAGAAATCTAGGTAACACACACAAAGCGCTGAAGGAACTCAGAAGATCAGACAGAACAGATACAGGCTATTTTGCCCGACTCATCCATGCCAACCAAAGTTGTCATCTGAGCTAGTTAGATTTTTCTGCGTTCCGCCCATATCTCTCTAAAATTTAGAGTCTAAACCTTTCCTATTGATGTATAAAGGATGAAGAAGTGTCAACGTACATACTGTATTTCATAAATGACAGGAGAAAAAAGATGGGTGAAGTAGACGGTCTGGTAATATTAACAGATCAAGCGTTCAACCCCTACAATGAATAATGGAGTTCAAAATGTTAAATTATATAGTAAAAATAAGTACAAATTGTAGGAATGAAGACAGGAACAATGATTTTTTTTTGGTTACATGATATCCCAAGTGCTGTTCCTATACAATACAATATAAGGGAGCCTTTCAAACACTTGGGAATAGTGAAAA
This sequence comes from Hemitrygon akajei, assembly GCF_048418815.1. Taxonomy (NCBI): domain Eukaryota; kingdom Metazoa; phylum Chordata; class Chondrichthyes; order Myliobatiformes; family Dasyatidae; genus Hemitrygon; species Hemitrygon akajei. Next base: position 13,293,765 of record NC_133154.1, read on the forward strand.
TCATTCACTATAAAGGACAAAAAGTAGACCAGCTTGCATTGAGATACAAAACAACAAATAGTATACAGAAATTAGAGCTCACAATTAGGCTACTTCATGGTAGTTGGGGTGGCACGGTAGCGTAGTGGTTAGCACAACGCTTTACATAGGTGACCCAGGTTCAATTCCCACCGCTGCCTGTAAGGAATTTGTATCTTCTCACATGACTGTGCAGCCCAAAGACATACTGCTTGGTAGGTTAATTGGTCATTGTAAATTTTCCCATGATTAGGCTCGATTAAATTGGGGGATTGCTGTTGGCATGGCTCGAAGGGCCAGAAGGGTCTATTCCGTAACGCATCTCAATAAATAACCCTCTAGCAGATATACCATCTGCAAACCCCAACATTCAGGTGGAATGAGAGCAGTGAATCTATATGTGGCAGATGACGTAATAGCTATATCCCACAAAGCATGTACACCATGCAAGACTGTATACTCTATAAAGTGTTAATTGATAGAAGAGATCAGAGGTTTAAAGCAAATGAGTTACTGAAGAGCACACACAGACATATACTGCTATAAAAAGTAGAATAGCAGATCAGTTACAGAGCCATTTCTCAAATGGACCAAAACATTAGGCACCCGAAACATAGCATGGGAAGTGGGCAGAGCACTTGCTTCAGGGGAATGAATCATCATTTTCACCCAAGCTCCACCGGACGGCTTCAAACTTTTGGAGAAGTTATTAAACACCTTTAAAAAAAAATTTCTCTACTTCACTAATAATCATACTTAAATGCTGCTCTCTCTTTCTCCAAACCAGCACCAATTTGGCTGCACAACTCTTGAACAATTTTCTTCCATCACCCCAGGCTAGGTATCAGGGAGTTAGTCATGTGTACACCACAGTTAAAACTACTCTGACATTTGGGTAACTGTTCCTTCAGAGGAGTTTAGCACTCAGAACGGAAAGCAAAAATTTTACTCCTTCACAGAATGAAAATCTTTTGCTAAATGAGCAACTATTACTTGTCCTAAATTACACAACTTGCTCAAAAATTTGAGACAGTACTTAAGAATCAACCATACTGGTGAAGGAGTCATAGTCCAGCAGATTTCTTTCCTGAAGAATATTAATGGAACAGTTGCATTCTTTGACCATTAAAATTTAAGTAACTAAACTCAAAATTCCCAGCTGCCACCATAGGATTCCAAACCCTGCTTCTGAAACATTGGTCTGTCCCTTGATAGATTGGTCCAGTACTTCATTCATTCTGTTACTTGACCGAATAGCTGGGTTTCTCATGTTACGGTGACCTCGAATATCACACAGACAACAAACTGTACTGAACACAGAACTGCACAGAAGCAAGCTCTAGAAATGATGGCAACCAAACCCTACTTTTGAATTCTTTCGTTACATCAAAGAGCAAATACAAACACACAGCTCTGCAGACCAGACTTCTGTTTCTCACTTTAACTCGGACTTCCGCAGCAGTTTACAGACCATAGATGAGGCCTCCCCCTGTAAGTTCAGTAATTAGTAACTTCTATGACTTCTACCTTCTTCATATGGTTTCAACATTTTCACTTCAGTGTGTCTTTTTCTCCTTATTTTCCCCATGTACTTTGATAATCTTCAACTTATATAGGAAACCTAACATCTGTCACAATTAATTTGCTAATTTTTTAATCATTTAACTTTGATCTGCTTTAGTTATGTTGATCTTTTATTTCATCTTTTGTCTCTGTAAATTCATAGTAGCTATTTTAATTATTCCAGCAAGAAAAATCAACCCTTATCTTCTGCTAACAGTACATTAAAAATACAGGTCAAGTTAACAGTGACCTGGCACCTTATTGCCCACCAAGGATGGTGGCACAGACACTTGGTACTGAGACAACCCAAATCACCTCAAGTAGTTAGACTCCCTTGGCATCTCAGGAGTTCCCTGGACCAGCTGCTTCCAAACTCTGCTTAATGGTACATAGCAGTCTGGTGTAAGGTCACTGTTGCACTCTGAGATAAGGAAGAATTTAATAATTTAGAGGGTGATAAGCCTTTTGAACTTTCTACCCTGAAAGGCCATGGAGGTGCAGTCAATGAGTTCATTGAAAAGAAAGAGAAATATTTCTGATTAAGGGATCAAGGGATTTGAGGTGCAGGAAAATGGCACCAAGAAGAAGATCAGCCACGATTCCAATGAATGGCTGAGCAGGTTCAAAATGGTCAGTTGATCTACTTAGGTTCTTCATTCTTCTGTTCTCATTCCTGAGCACTCTGGCCAATGAAGACCCCACAGTCAAGGTCAATTGCTCAGTTGTCCTTCTTGAAGTCTAGAAGAAAAGTTATTTTCAATTCTGCTATCTGATTTGTAGACAGAGCGGAGTGGTTACCATACGTTAGAGAAATTGAAGTTCTTGGAATCCAAGTTGGAAGCTATCAGGGAGGAATACACCTCTTAAATATGAGATACACTTACTGCTCAAACTGTATCATGACCGATTCTCCCTTGTGTCTAAAGGGCCACCTCAATCTTTAACTTACTTGACAACTTACTATCTAAAGCTTTCTTAAGGTAAAGAATTCAAACAATTACCATGCATTGCATAAAGAACATGTTTCATATTTGTCCTCAATGGCTACACCCACATCCTGAAGCAATGCCACATGATCGTAGACTCTTCAGCTAGGAGACTCTAATCTCTCAAGAATCATCAACACCTTCCACCTTTTCTACGGCAAGGGAAGCTTACCAGAAACATCAGAGGGAGAATGGTGCTGATCCTGCATACACTTGGCCGAATGAGATCAATCAACCTAAAGTATGCCAGACGAAAAGAACAACCCAATTCTCCCCACTAATTCTTCTGGTAATCTGCCCTCGCCACAAGCTTATTAACTTCTCCAAGATTATATCATTCACCCACACCAGAAGCCAATGAATCTACCGACTGAGAGGTTCTCGGCAGGTGGAGTACCCTTGCGGTCTCTGGCATTGTGTGCAAAGTGCACACAGACAACATTAGACATCAGAATTAAACCCAGGTTGCCAGAGCTAAGAGGCAGCAGCTGTACCAGCTGCTCCACCCTGCTGCCACATTAGCAGCCACTCCCAGTAAATTTTCAACAACAAACATTTGATTACTCATCTTCTTTCACAGTATCTTACAAAGTGATTTACAGACTTGTCTTTGTTTCTACACCAGTTGCATTAGAAGATCTTAGAATCAAATTCTAAAATTCTCAAATCCTTGAAATCTGCTTCCACAATAAAATCTTAGGTTTGGAAGAAAGGTCAAATTATTACCCATCATCCTCTGACTTTAAACTTCCCTCCACTGCCTTCTTTAGCTTTAACCAGTACTACAGTGCTGACCTGAAACTTCATAATCATTTGGTTAGTACAATATGCTATCCCAATGTGCTTCCCCTTTGTATATTCGGGTAAATGAAATCAAGACTCTGCAGGGTATTTTATTCCCAAGTGATATTTTCCCTCCCTAACCTCCAAACAGTGGAAATCTTACCCAAGTCTTTTCTTCAAACTATCATCATCATTATGTGTTGTGTTTCATGACGTGGACGGTCATAGTCTCCATAACGATGATTGTTCTTGGCAAATTCTTCAACAGAAGTGGTTTGTCACTGCCTTCTTCAGGGCAGAGTCAATAGACAATAGACAGCAGGTGCAGCAGTAGGCCATTCGGCCCTTCTAGCCAGCACCACCATTCACTGTGATCATGGCTGATCATACACAATCAGTACCCCGTTCCTGCCCTCTCCCCATATCCCTTGACCCCGCTATCTATAAGAGCTCTATCTAATTCTCTCTTGAATGCATCCAGAGACTTGGCCTCCACTGCCTTCTGGGAAGAACATGGTAACCAGTTTCAATCACTATTCTCCAGTAGCACTTACATACACTGTGATGAAGAGCTTTGAGAGACTGGTCATGAAGCAACATCTCACCATCACCATCAGCACAGGTACACTACAAGGTTGGTGCTTAGCCCCTATTCTACTACTTATAAAGAAGGCACACACTCAGCGATTCAGGAACAGCTTCTTCCCCTTCGTTATCTGATTTCTAAATAGACATTGAACACATGAACACTACCTTGCTACTTTTTTATTGTTATTTTTTGCACTACTTATTCTAACTTAACTATTTTATATATATATAAAATGACCGAGTTGAGTGGAGCACCAACACAGAGACTATGTACAAGAAGGGCCAGAGTCGCCTCTACTTCCTGAGGGGACTGAGGTCCTTTGGAGTACGCAGGCCTCTCCTTCACATGTTCTACTTGTCTGTTGTCACCAGTACAATCTTCAATACGGTGGTGTGCTGGGGCAATGGTATCAACACGGGTGATGCCAACAGGCTCAATAAACTGATTAGAAAGGCTGGCTCTGTTATAGGAGTCAAACTAGACACACTGAAGGCTGTGGTAGAACAAAGGACACTATGGAAAATCCTGGCAATTCTGAACAACGTTTCTCACCCTCTGCATGCCACTTTGGCTGAACAGAGGAGCACTTTTAGTAATAGACTAAGACAGTTGCGCTGCTCCAAAGAGTGATCATCATCTATATGTGATCATTCTTACTCTTGGCAATTAGACTCTATAATACCTATAACCGGGGTAGTGATGAACCCCTCCTGTTCGACTGTTCAAAGTAAATTATTTTTTATTCTTTCTACTTCTCTTCCAATATTTATATATCTGTGCACTTGTAATGCTACTGAGATACTGTAATTTCCTTTGGGATCAATAAAGTATCTACCTATCTACCTAATTCAGTTTTTTATCTCTATAGTTATTTATCACACATTTCATTGTACTGCTGCCGTAAAGTTAACTAATTTCACGACATATGCCAGTGATATTAAACCTGATGACATATATAGGTATGTTGATAATAAACTTAGTTTGAACTTTGAAGAGGCTTCCATGTTTGTCTAGGAGGCAAAGGCTGTATTTGAGTGGCCCTGTCACAGTCACTGAGATAAAAAGCTGCAGTGTGTTTTCTAAGTATTACACAGACAGGAGGGGATTAATATTTAGGATGGCAGATGAGATGTCAGTTAAAACAGGCTGTTATGTCCTGAATGGAGCTGAGATTATACAGCTGCACTCATCCATACGATTCCATTTTACTTCCAACAGGCATTTTAAGATTGCAGAAAAGACTGCGGGGTAGAGTCATAGGGTGATATCCTCACTACCGGAAATACTGGCAATGCCTATTCTTGTAGTTCAGGCAGTTAAGGTGAAACACGGTTATTTCTTACCATTTCCCATCACTCCTCAGGATGGGGATGTTGGACTCAGCTTGTGGTAACAATAAGAATATTGAAGGTACAAGCCTAGAATTACTCTTGAAGACAACTACCTGGCACTTGTGGTACAAACACTGTCTGGCTCAAAATGACAAGTTACGTCACCTAGGTCTTGTGGTGTACTTACAACTGTGAACGCCTTTATTTTAAGTGTAGCAAACAGAACAAGTAGACAGGCTGAATTGGATAAAGTACAATGAGAATGGATTAATAATCTTGTGTGGACTTCAGCCTTTATTTCAAGAGGTTTTGTGTACAGGAACAAGGAAGTCTAAAACAATTAAGATGGAGATAGAAAAGACTGCAGATGTTGGAATGTAGGAGGAAAATTCACTGGAGCTCACCGTGTCAGACAGCATCTGTAGAGGGAAATAGCCAACGTTACCAGTTGAGACTCTTCATCTAGCTATAATTACACAGGTCCATGGTGAGATGACACCCGGAACTGGGTACAATTATGGGCTCCTTACCCAAGAAAATATATATCTCCCAGAAAAAAAAAGAGTTCAAGGGTTCATATTGATTTCTGGGAGATCAGAACAGTAGGTTGGAGAGAGATTAGATTTGCTGACTTAATTACAAACCCGAATGCTGAAACCCTGACTAGTCTTTGGGGCCACTGAAGGTGGTCACTGTAGAAACAAGTTTGGAAGTAGGAGGATCCCATTGGTGGGGTGGATATTTCTGAGTAGAGAGCTTGAGTTTATGCTTGAGTTTGATGGAGGCTGTTCCACCAAACTGCGACTTCCTGCACATTAGATTAGATTGACTAGACTTGTATTCACAGAATTCAGAAGAATGGCTGAAGATCTTATTGAAATTGAGAGGACTCAGCGGTTGGTTGCATGAAGGATTTTTCTCCAGAACCTGAGGTCATGGTCCCAAGATAGAGAGAAAGACATTTTAGACATAAAAAGTTGCTTCCCTCTTTTTGTGATCATCAGGTTTCCTAAAACTCAAGCCTATTCTAATCACTATTTTGATGTAGCAAAAACTACTTTTCAACTCTGTCTGTATTCTTGGGCCTTGATTATTAGCAATCTAGAAAGAAATAACCATTTCTGACAGTCAGTCTAGGAATGGCCTTGAGTTCAGTCACCTGTTACCGTAATTCACCATACATCGAAACACATGCATCAAAGCAAATCAGCAAAGCTTGTGCTGGGCACCCAACGATTGTTGCTACACTTCCGGTACCAACGTAGCCTGCTCACAACTCACCAACCTTAACTGTGGCTGTGCAAAATGGGAAGAAACTGCAGCACCTGGAGGAAACTGCCATTAGACCCATAACACTATTACAATGCTTGGGCTTGAGGAACACCAACCAGGCATGTACAACCCTTAAGACTAAAAAGCAAGTTCAACAATTTTGGACAACCAGCCTCTCCAGCTTGTATCAAAAACTGGACAATCCTTGAGGTAGGACATCAATTGAAAACTTTGTTTCTCTCTTCCCCTCACAGATACTACCTGATCAGCTAGGTATTTTCCTTAACTTGGCTGAAGTGTGTCACTAAATGCCATGCTATCATTCTCAGAGATACCAATCCCTACAAAGCCAATACCAAACCTATGCAGTCATCATGACTTCCAGAGTGAAATGCCAGCCAAGGAACGCTGTGTATAATGCAAGCCAGGAATTCTATATACATCAGGGACTTAAGTTATTGATGGATTATGTGCTTCCAAGTCGCATTTTAATCATAAGATACTTAAGTACAACAAAGGATCATTTTAAAGTAAAACCGAAAAGCAGACTGATTCAAAATTCAGCTCAACTGCGAGCTCATCAATAACATACTGGAAGCTAAATTAATGGCTGACATCCACTTCTAGTTATGACCTTCCTGTGCAACCGGCCACAGTACTCGAAGATTTTATAGACACAGCAGAGTTAATTGCAGAGATGAGGTCCACAAATGGAAAGTCCGGAGTTTCAACTTAGTTACAACCTACTTAATAGAAAAGTGTGCATCACTTATTATTCCTTGTTATGTTAAAATACAATTATTTCCGATTCTGATGCTGCCTATTACTAGCGTCCAAATATGATCTACATGAACTGCATCTCCTCCCTACAACCACCATTAACAACCCTCCACCGCCCCATGGCTACTGGGTCCCAGCAATTTTTGGACAGCTTCTGCTTTTCGATCTGATGCTGGCTATTTTAGGTCTTCATTCTCCTGCTTCAGTGCATGTCTCATTTGATAAAGTGCAAACTCCCTGCCCAAGACACGTAATGGTTTAAATCTAAAAATAGACGCTGTTGCACTTCACTCCATACATCAGGGACAAAAAGTTGCTGCAGACGAAAGCAGTCTGAAAACTTTCTCTGGTGAGAAACAATGGAAGGCTCCGGAGGGGACAGCAGCAGACCACCTCGTGGGATACTTTGCTCAAATGGAGTGGTGTACCATTATTTCTGCAGGGCAAGTCAATTTTACAAACCAGATTACTTGCAATGCCAAACAACACACACAAAATGCTGGTGGAACACAGCAGGCCAGGCAGCATCTATAAGGAGAAGCACTGTCGACATTTCGGGCCGAGACCCTATGTCCTGATGAAGGGTCTTGGCCCGAAACGTCGACAGTGCTTCTCCTTATAGATGCTGCCTGGCCTGCTGTGTTCCACCAGCATTTTGTGTGTGTTGTTTGAATTTCGAGCATCTGCAGATTTCTTCATGTTTGCTACTTGCAATGCCAGTCAGGAGAAATGTCGCCTCCCAATTAACATGAGAATCAGAATCAGGTTCAGTATCACCAGCTCATGTCGTGAAATTTGTTAACAATGGCAGCAGTACAATGCAATATGCGATTAATATAGAAAAATAAATACATAAATGAATTACAGCAAGAATGTATATGTTTATTGAATAGTTAAATTAAAAATAGTAGTGCAAAAACAGAAATAATTTTAAAAAGTGAGGTAGTGTTCATGGGTTCAATGTCCATTTAGGAATCAGATGGCAGAAGGGAAGAAGCTGTTCCTGAATCACTGAGTGTGTGCTTTCAGACTTCTGTACCTCCTTCCTGATGGTAACGATGAGCAGAGGGTGTGGCCTGTGTGATGGGCATCTTTAATAATGGACGTTGCCTTTCTGAGGCACCGCTCCTTGAAGATGTTTTGGATACTACAGAGGCTAGTACCCATGATGGAGGTAACTAATTTTACAACTTTCTGTAGCTTCTTTCAAACCTGTGCAGTCGCCCTCCCCCCCCCCCCCCCCATACCAGATGGTGATGCAGCCAGTCACAATGCTCTCCATGGTACATATGTAGAAGTTTTCAAGTATTTTTGGTGACAAACCAAAGCTCCTCAAACTCTTAAAGGAATATAGCTGCTGTCTTGTCTTCTTTATAGCTGCATCGATATGTTGGGACCAGAGATATTGACAGCCAGGAATTCGAAATTGCTCACCCTCTCCACTTCTGATCCCTCTATGAGGATTAAGTTCAGTGTTCCATTTCCATTTATACTAGAAAGGACTCTTGAAGTGATTAGCAATGTAACAAACACATTCATGTAATGCAATTGTAAACCTTGGCCCTATCTGCAGATTCCTTTTCGTTTGGCCTTCCTCAAACAGGCTGTTGTAATTTAGGTTCTTGTACGAGCACACAGGAAACTGCACACAATATCCATCTGATAAGGAAACAGCACAAGAAAGCTTGAAACAGGATGTAAGCGTCCATATTACAAGGCCATTCTCACTTTCCAAAGATAATCCGCCTATAATAAAAGACAGAAAACTAGAGGCCAAAAACTAATCTGAACAGTATCAGACCAAATTCATTGAACATACCCGATGCAGATTACACTAAAAATAAGACAGGAAAGATTTTGATTTATCAACTGACTTATATTCTAGATCACTAAGAATGAGCCTGTGAAATCCTGTGTTTGACATGATTGCATATGAATTACATACCCCCTTCTTTGCACTGTTATAAGACCATAACATATAGCAGCAAAGTTAGGCTACCTGGCCCATCAAGTCTGCTCTGCCATTTAATTATGGCTGATCCATTTTCCCTCTCTGCCCCAATTTTCTGTCTTCTCCCCATATCACTTCAAGCCCTGACTAATCAAGAATCTATCAACCTCTGCCTTAAAAATACCCAGTGACTTGGCTTCCACAGCTGCCTGTGCCAACAAATTTCACAGATTCACCACTCTCTGGCTAAAGAAATTCCTCCTCATCTCCATTCTAAAAGGATGACTCTGTATTCTCAGACTGTGTCCTCTGGTCTTAGACTCCTCCATTGTAGAAAACATCCTCTCCACATCTACTATTCCAAGGCCTTTCAACATTCAATTGGTTTCAGTGAGGCTACCACTTATTCTTCTGAACTCTAGTCAGTAGAGGCCCAGAGGCATCCATTGCTCCTCACATAAGCCTTTCAATCCCAGAATCACTTTTGTGAATCTCTTTTGAACCCTCTCCAATGTCAGCACATCTTTTCTTAGATATGGGGCCCAAAACTGCACACAATACTCCAAGTGAGGCCTCAACAGAGCTTTATAAAGCCTCAACATTACATCTGAGCTTTTATATTCTAGTCCTCTTGAAATTAATGCTAACATTGCACTTGCCTTCCTCACCACTAACTCAACCTGCAAATGAACCTTTGGGGAATCATGCACGAAGATTCCCAAGTCCCCTTGCACCTCATAGTTTTGAATCTTCTCTCCATTTAGAAAATAGTCTACCCTTTTATTTCTGCTACCAAAGTGCATGACCATACACTTCCCAACACGGTATTCCAGCTGCCACTTCTTTGTCCTTTCTCCTAACCAGTCTAAGTCCTTCTGTAGCACCTCTACTTCCTGAAAACTGACTGCCCCTCCGCCTATCTTCGATTCATCCACAAACCTGGCCACAAAGCGATCAATTCTGTCATCAAAGTCATTGACATATAATGTAAAAAGAAGCAGTGCCAGCATAGACCCCCGTGGAACACCACTAGCACTGGCTGCCAACCTGAAACAGCTCCCTTTTTATGAACCATTAATACGTATCAAAGCTAGTGAAGGTCCTCATTCCTCCACCACAACACCCAGTGAAAGGGTTGCAAGGCGCAGGATGATGAAAAATATATCCCAAGTAAAATTTGAAACAAGTTAATCCAGTTGCAGAAGCTAGAACGAGTACAAATGTGTCCAAAAGAGGTTCTCAAGAATACATCAACTTTTACCATGGGGAAATAAGATGGATTTTATTACAAACTAAGGACAAACGGTCTTTAGTTCCTTCCCTAATGTTCTATAGGTCAGTTGTGGAGAGCGCCCTCTTCTTTGTGGTGGCGTGTTGGGGAGGCAGCATTAAGAAGAGGGACGCCTCACGTCTTAATAAGCTGGTAAGGAAGGCGGGCTCTGTCGTGGGCACAGAACTGGAGAGTATGACATCGGTAGCAGAGCAAAGGGCGCTGAGTAGGCTACGGTCAATCATGGAAAACCCTGAACATCCTCTACATAGCACCATCCAGAGACAGAGAAGCAGCTTCAGCGGCAGGTTGCTATCGATGCAATGCTCCTCAGACAGGATGAAGAGATCATTACTCCCCAATGCCATTCGGCTTTACAATTCAACCGCCAGGGGTAAGATATGTTAAAGTGCCGGGGTTAGGACTGAGCTTAAGTTACCATTCAATGTATTTTAGTAAACTATTTAAGAACTTTTTAAAAGTTATGTATTAATGCTTTTTGAGAGGGTGATTTTAGATGCATATTATGTTTATACTGAGTTAAGTATTGTATGTAATTAGTTTTGCTACAATAAGTGTATGGGACATTGGAAAAAATGTTGAATTTCCCCATGGGGATGAATAAAGTATCTATCTATCTATCTAATGTTAGATTGTGCATGGAGTAGCAATTTTGGTGTAATAACACTTCATCAAGCTCATCTACCTACACAGAAATATCCTCCCCATCAGTGGGATCCTCCTACTTCCAAACTTGTGACTGTAGTGACCAACTTCAGAGGTGGACTATTAATGCCCCAAAGACTAGTCAGGGTTTCTAATTAAGTCAGCAAATGCCCATCTTCAAAGTTTTAAAGTTATGTTTAGCCACCTGATTAATGTTGCCACAATTGTTCTAGTTTCTTGAAATGCTGTCCAGACACTAATATTTAATTTCATGAGGAAATGGGGAATCCTAGCAGGCTAGCTAACCTCCAAGCAGGAGTAGTATAAGTTTCCTGTAAAACTTGTCTTGTGAGACCCAAGTCAAACCATTAACACCACAAAACATGACAAGATAAAAGATTACAATGTCATCTCTTGTAAGCATTCAGAACAATAACAAAAGCTCTCTAGTTGAACTTCCTCAATTATACTGGTCACATTAGTTTTCATGGAGAGATGATTGGACTGTTGCAACCAATCAATGACACTTATTTCAATTGCTTGAAATATTTAAAAACTGATTCCCTTCCTCTCTCTAAACTTCTGGTCTTTAACTCTTGAAGGGTAGTTTTACCTCTAATTCATCAATTCTAATATGTCGACTAGAATTACTGGAGCCAATCTTCAACGTGCTAAGCTCTATAATCAGGAACAAAACTATTTAGCTCTCGAATTCCTGCCACTGCTTGGTAAGGAATATGTACGTACTCCCCATGATCACGTGGGTTTCCTCTGGGTGCTCCGGTTTCTTCCCACAGTCCAAAGACGTACCGGTTGGTAGGTTAATTGGTCATAGTAAATTGTCCCATGATTAGGTTAGGATTAAATCAGTGGGGCTGCTGGGTAGCACGGTTCGAAGGGCAGGAAGGACCTATTCCACGCTGTATCTCAACAAATAAATAAAAAATTCAATAATCCCGCATCGAGTCTTCTGAAATAAACACTTTTTTTTTGCATTTTACACCTTTCCAGAACTCTAATATAGTGAAAATGTGGTTCCCAGTTTCACTATTGAACTCTATACGTCCTCTCCAAGTTACAAACACCACCTCGTACGTATCATTGGGATGGTTTTGCTGGCTTCTCGAGAGCTGCAGGTACGTGCAGTTGGGTGGAAATGGGACTTTCCACCTGTCTTTTCTCCCCATTCCCAGAATCACAACTATCAGAGGCTGGTTGAGCAAGGCAAAGTTGGGATGAATGAACAAACTCAAGCACTTGCCGAATTATTGAGGCCAGCTGGCAGACGCTCTTCCCATGCCCCCTTGCTTTTCCATCAAGCTGTTTCACCGATCCTCTCCCATAAGTCATTTCTGACTTGCAAACAGTTCATGTCATGAACAGTTCTCAGCAATGAAACCCTGACTTAAACTGGGGACTACTCGTTCTTGTATTTAAAAATGGTGCCACCTAAGTGAGGATTCCTCCACTTACAAGTGTACCACTATAACACTACAGACTCTTTCAGAGATTGCAAAGAATAAATTACTAATCTGCTTTTGCCATAACAAATTGCACAGAACTACAAAATACACTAGTCTGCCCAAAGCAGTACATGACTTCAAAATATTCATAATTCATGTAAAATATTTTCCAGGAATGCTTCCTCTGGTATAGGTATCTTTCTTTCATAAACAGAGGGATATCTATAGCAGAGAGAGCATCTGCTCTGTTGTTAACCTGTATCATATTGAATACAATTAGATCAACATACAACCTTCTAAATGTAAGGTAATACAGATTATATTTTGCAGCCTCACTTTATGTCCCTTATTCACATGGGTATCACTGTTTATCAAACTTTCCCCAGACCTGTTGATGCTCTGGAAGGATCTAAATGGGTGATACTTATTGGCAATGAATTGATACGTATTGATCTTACTGGCAATGAAATAGCTTGAACTACTTCCTCATTCAAGCCATTGCTTTAATCCATCATGTCTGAATGCCTGCATGCATATCATTTATTTGCAACTTCAATCCAGGTAGGTTATTTCACATTATCTTCTGCTCTGTGGTTGGGAAATTGGACAAGGCACAACTGGTTCCTGGCAACACAATTGTCCAAGTAGTGCTTTTGGTATGAGATGTCTTGTCACTATTCTCGTTCCTTTATGCGCCTTGTGGTGCGTTGGGTGGCAACTTTGCTGTTACTTTAGCGTGTTTCACATTTTTTTTTTACAGTTGCTAGCTCGGCACTCACCCGGCACAGATGGAAAGCGTACAGGGAGCTGGCCAGATTCAAACCTGGAACCACTCACCTCAAAGTCCAGTGCGGAAGCCATTACACCACCAGCTGGCTATTGTCATTATATATTAAGATATTTAAACCTCAACTACTTCTGCATTCATTATCAGATGACAACTATCCCTTCCTTCATTTTTTTCCTTTCTTGGTTAAGGCCAATTTCAATCATTTCGGTATATCATCCCACACCCAAACCTTTCATGGTAAACCTAGCATACAAAAATTGGCAGACTCCCTGAATGCAAAGAGTGTTTGGGACAGCGAACAGGGACAGGTGTAGGGGAGCACCCACAGTGCCCGAAAATGACCTCCGACACACAAACCTCTGGGTCCCAACAGCCAAAGCATCAGAGCTGAGATCAGCAGATCTTTGGGAATGCACACAAGGATTTCTCAGTATGCATTATACCCACCCAGTTCTGTTAACTAAATGAAAATTGTGGGTGCTCAGCAGAAGCAGGCTGAAACATTGCCTTCTGTCATGAGGATTGAAACTGCAGCAGTATTAAATGTGCGTTCTATTATAAGCATCTTAGCCTCAGCCTACAATATCCCAAGCAGAAGACTATCTGAGAGCGCAGGAAACAGGCCAGATAAAGGCTCGAGGAAATCATCTAGGGTAGTGGTTAGCATACCATTAATAGACAGATACTTTATTGATCCCAAACGAAATTACAGAATCACAGTAGCATTACAAATGCAGTTATACAAATATTACAAGAGCAGTAAGAAAGAATAAAAAATAAGTTACCTCAGTCTAATAGGAGATTATAGGTTGACTTATTATAGAGCCTAATGGCCAAGGGTAAGAATGACCTCATACAGCGCTCTTTGGAGCAGTGCAGTTGTCTTAGTCTATTACTAAAAGTGCTCCTCTGTTAGCCAAGGCAGAGAGCAGAGGGTGAGAAACATAGTCTAGAATTGCCAGGGTTTTCCATAGGATCTTTTGTTCTACCACAGCCTCCAGTGTGTTCAGTTTGACTCCTATAACAGACTCCCATATACAATGACCCAGGTTCAATTCCCACCACTATCTGAAAGGTGCCTGTATGTTCTCCCCGTTTTGGCGTGGGTTTCCTGTGTAAGTTTCTAGTTCTCGCTGTGACCACGTGGGTTTCCTCTGGGTGCTCCACAGGGGGAAGAACCTCTACACAGGCTGTTTCTTAGTACGGATGATTTGCAATAGCAACTTAAATATAAACCAATGTGTTACTTTCATGACAGGTTGGCTAGAGAACTTTCAATAAACAATCACCAAAAGATGCTTATAATATCAGGTATTTTCCCATTATTACCCTGAATTTTAGGGTTTTTAACATGGGATCTTTTATTTGAAAGGGATTTTTTTTTAAAATAAAAAAATGTTAGTGGGACAATACCTTCAGAAGTTAAGTTTTTTGGAAAATGATTTTCTGTAGCCACAGACCCAGTATCCAACTGTACAAACACACAAAATACTGTATTTTCAGTTTCATATTGTACATCCTTAAATTTCAGGACCCCTTCAGAGGTGTTATCTATTCTCAAAACAATAAACACAAATAAACACAAATTTTGTTTAAGGCAGGCAGATCGATCCCACCAGTTGCTAGCCAGAGACTGAAAGGTCACTCCCTGGATCTTCCTCCCCTGCCCAGGGGTAAATCAGTCAATTACTGCATGAGTATTAAAGCTTCACTCCAGGCCAGTTCTCTTTGGACAGAGTGAGAAAGAGGAAGAATGAACTGACCTTACAATGATCATTTCACAACCTTGTATGTCCTAATCAACTTCACCACCAATTATTTTTAAAAGTGCAAATCGAGATGCTGGAAATCTAAAACCAAAAGGGAACATGCTGGAAACACTTAGGCAGCCCCTGAGAAAAGAGTTAACGTTTCAGGTCTAAGACACTGCAACAAAATGTACCCAACCTGCTGAATGGTTCCAGAATTTTCTGTTTTTATTTCTTAATTTTTTAAGTTTTTTACTTTTGGAATTCAAAGAAAGCTGCCACTCACAGAGGCAGCAAGGATATCCAATGATGTAGTCTCAGTGGCCACTTTATTAGGTAGCTCCTGTACCTAATAAAGTGGCCACTGAGCGTACGTAGTTCTCTGCTGCTGTAGTCCACTTCAAGGTTCGACATCTTATGTGTTCAGAGATGCTCTTCTGCACAACACTGTTGTAACTCGAGGTCATCTGAGTTACTGATGCCTTCCTGTCAGCTTGAACCAGTCTGGCCGTTCTCTTCTGACTTCTCTCACTAACGAGGCGTTTCCACCCACAGAACTGCCATTTACTGGATGCCCTTTTTTGTTTTTCGCACCCTTCTCTACAAACTCTAGAGACTGCTGTGTGTGATCAGCAGTTTCTAAGATACTCAAACCACCCCAGCTGGCATCTACAATCATTCCACAGTCAAAGTTACTTAGATCACACTTCTTCCCCAATCTCATGTTTAGTCTGAACAAGTGAACCTCTTGACCACATCTGTTGTGCTTTTATGCCATGTGATTGGCTGATTAGACATCTGGATTAGCGATCAGGTGTACAGGTCTATGTAACAAAGTGGCCATTGAGTGTATAAATGTCCTGATTACTCCTCTTTTATGTCTACTAAGGGAGGGAAAAAGACATCAGAACACGCTGCTGTGCTTGGAACCAAGTGCTTGAATCTTTTACATCCACCCCAGGAAGCAGAAAAAGCCTGGTGTAACATTTCATAAGCTCTGGCATCAGAGATTCAGCAGCGTTAGGGTTGCACTGAGGGTTAGTGTCAGCTTCCCAGCAGTCAGGGGCACAGCACAAACTCATGCAGATAAGTGTGTTCAATGAATAAAACAAAGTTCAGGATACCACAGGTTAAAGCCCAACCAATCTGCTTCATTTAACAACTAAAGCCCGTAAAATCAAAAATAAATTGAAACTGGTTTCTTTTTTAAAAAAAAGCAGTTTGAACACCAGGGTCTTTTCTCTAATAGGAGAAATCTTACCAAAGATAGATGCTCAAAGAAAAATACTGGCACAACAATCTCTGTGTAAGGGGTGTTTCTCAACCAGTTAGTCAATGCATATCTCTTTCTCCCAATACTTATTTCCCTTAATCTACTTGTATTGCAGAAGCACAACTTTCAGACAAACCACTCTTGTGTTTTATTCCTTCTCATTAGCATGGACGTCCGTGTTATAATTGCTTGCAGTGCCTTCCACATTCCCCGTCAGCCTTGCAAAAACTTTGTCAAATCTATATGTGCGATTATGCTTTAGGTTTATAATACACAACGAAAATAAAAATTTACCATTAACAGCTGAGGGCAGTCGATGGCTCTGCAATCCAAGAGCTAAATCAGTGGGGGATACATACATCAGGTGGCTAGCGTCCACCTTGCATAACTGCTGGCTGACCTCTTGTAATGAGTAGTCCAGTGTTAACACTTCTGCTTTAAACATTCATTTTGACCATCTGTACTCAGAATTAAGCAATTTAGTCTGCCAATGAGAGTGTAAAGTGTCCCAAAACTTAAAGCTTGCAAAAAGACCCCACTATAGGAAGGCTGTTGAGGCTTCGGAGAGGGTGCAGAAGAGGTTTACCAGGACGCTGCCTCATTCAGAGATCATGTGCTGGATAAACGGGTCGTTTTATCTGGAGTAGTGGAGGCTGAGGGAAGATCTGATAAAGGTTGTTAGGATTATGACAGACACAGACCTGTTTCCCAGAGTTGAAATGTCAAATACCAGAGGGCATGCACTGAGGGTGAGAGGGGGGTTGGTTCAAAGGGGATGTGAGGGGTATGTTTTTTCACTCAGAGTGGTGGATGCCTGGAATGCGCTGCCTGGTGTGGTGGTAGAGGTAAATACATTAGAGGCTTTAATAAGGCAGTTAGATAGTCACATGGATGTGAGGGAGGAGGAGGGATATGGCATCGTGTAGGTAGGAGGAATTCGTGTTTGGGTGCTTTTTAACTGGATCAGCAAAACATTTGGGCCGAAGGGCCCAGTCCTGCGCTGTATTGTTCTACATTCTATGTTCAAAACTCTGAAGTCACAAACCATGAAGTAATTTTAATACTAGGTGGATTGGCTTTTCATGACCTTTCATTTTGGGGAACGAGCAATTACTTTTGGCTCTTTCTTGATTTTTTTTTTCCCTTTATACGGCATCAACCACCGCCACTGGGCTATAAATGTGCAGGAGCAGTGTGTGGTTAAGTGCCTTGCTCAAGGACACACACGCTGCCTCGGCCAAGGCTTGAACAAACAACCTTCAGATCGCCAGCCCAAAGCCTTAACCACTTGGCCACGCGGTTCATTCCCTGCGCCCCGGCCCAGCATCAGGACGATTTACCTCTTCTGCCTTATCCATTGGATATATAGTATCTTGACCAATGCTAGCCACTGGCATTCAACTTTATGCCCCATCTTGCTTCTGACAGCAACTTGCAAGACACGTTGTATACTGAGGTTTAACAGTGCAGAGAGGAAAACTGCATTATTCAGTAGGAATGCTGGATCAAGTTTTTAGGCAGCAGTGGCTCTAAGTACTTTGGTCTAAACTGCTCCTCGGCTTTTCCAGTTTAGTAACTGTAATAGAGTGCTTGAATTTACATATACACTACCAGAAACCACTCTTAAAGTAAAGATACGATAGTTGGGGAGTGTAGGACCACAGGGCACAGCCTCAGATTACAAGGATGCTTGCTCCCATCGAACGGAGATGTGGAGGAATTCCTTTAGCCAGAGATTGGTGAATCTGTGTAATTCATTGCCACAGATGTCTATGGAGGCCAAGTCATTGGGTATATTTAAATCAGATGTTGATAGGTTTTAAAATGGGGCTGAGAGGGGTAATAAATCAGCCGTGAAGGAATGGTAGAGCAGACTCAATGGCCAAATGGCCTAATTCTGCCCCTGCATCTTACGGACAATTTACCACCCTATTATATCTCCGAAATGAGGCTCAGTAGCCATTCTATACACTGCAGGATGCTTATCTGTTTCCAAAGGTGCTGGCAGAAGCACAGTACTCCTCCAAGGGAAACTTGCTGTTCTTTGAAAAATTCCACAGGATCAACACCCGCCTGAACCAGTCAAGGAGGCAGACACGAGTCTACAAGATGGGATCAGGGCCACAGATGCTGGCTTGGAAGTGAAAGCCACAGCCGACTCAAGCCGACAGGAATTTGGGCTCAAAATCTCGACCCCAATCTTTAGGTTTCAGAAGTGAAAGGGAGATTTTACCCCTCTCTGGATTCTACCACTGAACCTAAAGATGAAAGATTAGCTTTATTTGTTACCTGTAGCATCAGAACATACAGTGAAACGCATCGTTATGCATCAACTACCAACAGTTCACGGATTGTGCTGGGGGAAGCCTGCAAGTGTCACCATGCTTCTGACATCAACGTAATAAACCCACAACTTACTAACCCTAACCGTCTGGCTTTGGTGAGGAAGCGGGGCACCCAGAAGGTCACTGGGAGAATCTTCCAACTGTTCCAGGAGGACAGAAAGGAATGAAGTGAGTGGGGATATACATTTCATTCAACGTACACTTTTCCAGAACAAAATATATAAACGCTTAAAAACAATTTTCCAACAAGGATCTGAGGCATGGCATCTAATCAGTCCTAGTTTCCATCACAACACCAAAGGTGCAGTACACTCAGCCTCTTTTTGTATCATTAGCCAGCTCCAGATTAGAGTACAAAAGTTAATTTCTTTCTTTCCCCTTTAAAAAGCAAGTCCTGCAAGTGAGGACTGGGAAGGGATGAACCAAACAGAATTACGTAGTATTTAAAAAGTCCATTTGTCCCACAGCAATGTCACTGTTTATGTTTCACATGCACCCATTTAATATCTGCATATTCTTACATTCTTCTGTGGACATAAAGTGCCTCGTCTTGAATTCACCAACGCCATCTGCTTCAATTATCTCATTATGTTAGCATGAATCACAGTCCATACTCACACTGGGCATAAAGATTCGTCCTGAATTATTTACTTTAGAAATCATAAAACTGAAATGTGGTCTCGATCACAAATTTCAAATGTTGAAACTCCTATCTGGCCACCTCCCGGCCTTCTCCTTTTCACTTTGCCCATCAGTTTGTCTTGATATATAACATGATTAAGAATACCACTGCTAATCAAATATCTTCCCAAGCAAGTGCAACAAATTTCCGTGAAGAATGTCGGTTTAGCTTCGACACTCTACTGAAGGAAATTACAGTTTTTCATGATTAATCTCTCGGGTGCACCACAGGCACGGCGACCTGTGGTGCAAGTTCAGGAGCTTCCAGGCCAAATTCTTTTAAAAATCTAGAGAAGTGGAGTTTGTGTTCTCATGTGGGATGCACAGCTTCTTCCAGGTGGAAAATGCCTACATTCCAGATCAGAACACGGGCAGAAATGGACAAAAGGCAAGTCCTAGGATCCCCAAGCCTGGTTTCAACATTAAGACTCAAAAATATTTTTTTCCAGTAAAAGGCTGCAAAAAAAAAACATGTTTTTTTTTTTAACTGACAACATCAGGACAAACTGAAGTCCTTTGCACCACTAAGTTCTTTCTCCCATGCAGAGTGCACCAGGCTAAAAGTGCAAGGCTTACCTGTACTCAGCACTGGTAGACATTTTGCAATTGCTCCAATTAGCACCACCATACCAGTTGCTATCGGTTAGTAGCAATTTATCCTACAATGCCAGTAAAACAATCGATAATGCCTTGGCATCCTCAACACCACAAATGCTGTAGAATGGATCACTAGCCTCTGTCTCAGACGATGCTTTATATATTCCGGATGAGAAACCCATTCGGCTTGTACTCAGGGAAGCTTACTCTCCGACAAAGCAAGCTAAAGGAGGAAGGACTGACTCAGTCACCTGTCACAAGCCCATCTCTAAAAAGGCGGGGCTTGGGGGGGGGCGGTTGAGGCTGCAGGAAAAAGGGTAATGACTTCTGTGTTAATTGTTAAATCTAATGTTAAAGTCCCCACACTCAACAACATCCGTGAACGTAGCTGCTCTCTGCTTTCATACATCTGCACTTTTATCAAAGCCAACTCTACGGTGCTACAGACATACTAGGAAGCCAAAACTGCACGTGCTTACAGAAAGTGAAAGACAGTGCAATTCAGAGTAGTTCAAACTCTGTGCCGAAGTAACATCTAGCAGATGGAAAAAAAAACAAAGATGATGAGCGAAATGCAACCACTTGTACAACTAGGCACGCTGCGTCAAAATGGTACCATAAACTTAATTTAAATTGGAAAGAACAGCCCCCAGCTCTTGTTATGACTGTATGAACAGCTAGTACTTACGTGGCATGATTCCCTGGCTGGCCAGCTCTTCACGTGTCCGCCGTTGCTGAAGCTTCAGTTGCAATACTGCCAGAGAAGAAGGAGAGACATGGTTAGTGCCAGAGAGTAAGTGCTACAATGCACCACTTCGAGAAAGTTCTCCATTCCTAACTTCACTTTTTGCAGAAGTGGTAACAGATCGAGTGCTTCCGCCCAGCTGCTTCTATGTAGGAAATAACAAAAGCCGTCTGTCGTTCTGATAAGCTCGACAATGAGATTTTACAACTTTGTTATAAATAAACCTTGAGGGTTCAAGTTCTCTCCCCACTCCTCCTTTCGGCACGACACTTGAGAAAAATGCTGCTTCAACGTATGTAAACCACAAGAAAGTTATGAAAGTCAGCCCTGCATAGCAGCAGTATAGGACCTGAAATTTTGAGTAGGGGGTCAGAGATTACCAACGACTCTGACATCAGCCGCAGGATGGCTGCGGGAGACGAAACACAGTCTCACTCTGTAGAACGACAGGCCTAAAATCACAGTTTGTTTCCTTCCATTGTGACCCAGAAAGCCCAGGCTGTCTGTTGAGCACTCCACCAGACCTGCACTCCAGCACCAGCTTTCATCCCAGTTGAGTTATTGCTCCACTTCATAAATGTCCAAACTTAAGTCTGAAATTTAAAATTATGCTAATCCTAAATATTCACTTGCCTCTCTTACATTCTTTGTTCCTTTCTTTCAAGCTTCAGACACCCAATCTGCCATCAGCTTAGGCTGTGTGACAGGCCTGTGCACCTACTCTGAGATGCATGTGATTTGAGTGCTGAAGAGGCTTAGTGACCAAAACTGGATGCAGATTATCATTGCAATTCCATAATTTCCTCTAGTTTTGACAATTCAACACTCCACACTGTCTGATACAACAAGGACTACGAGTCTAACCACAAGACTAAACAGCAGCACCATCAGGCTCTCGAATAAAAGGGGATAACTACACTCTTCACTTGTCCCATCATTGAGATGTTTCCACAACCGATTATCTCACTTTAAGGACTCTTTATCTCATTATCCCATGTTCTCACTATTTATTGCTATTTATTTATACTTCCATTTGCACAGTTTGTTGTCTTCTGCACTCTGGTTGATCTTCCATTGATCCTGTTAGTTACTATTCTATAGGTTTGCTGAGTATACCCATGAGAAGATGTACCTCAGGGTTGTATATGGTGGCATATATGTACTTTGATAATAAATAAATATACTTTGAACTTCGAGGTTTGAATCAAGTTCAGTTTAAAAGGAAACTGGCCATTCCATGTCTGCTCAGAAGAGGAGATAGTGAGTGAAGTATTGTCACAAACCGGTCATTCCATATATTCCTTAAAATCTGTTCCCCCCCCCACCCCCGTTGATTGATTGGTGACCCTTTAAAATGAGGCCAGTGACAATGCAAGTTCCCCACTCATCAAGTCCAGTGATAGTTTGTAAAGCATTTGTAAAGTGAGCACACATAAAATTAGCTATGAAGAGTAGAGTTAAATACAAAACTGTGAGTCAGTCTTAAATCAAGGGTCAGGGACTACCAAATTTCTACACAATCAGAATGGTTAGAGTAGATGAAGCTCAGTCTCACTTTGTAAATCCTAATTGGCTTCTTCAGCCATTTCAGTTCTCCTAGAGAGGCCCATTCTCTGTTGAATGAATGGGATCTTAATTTTTAAAACAATATAACTCAATGTTCATTTGGATGTCAAAATAACACAACATTGTGGACCAAAGGGCCTGTAATGTGCTGTAAATTTCTATGTTGTACAACAAAGGAGGTTACATTTTTGTCATATACTTATTACAAATTGGGTTTCAATTTCACAATCACACTGTAAAGTCAAAGATTAGATAAATATTTGAAGCCCTCAAATTTCAACATTACTTTCACTAAATCCTTACTTTTCTAAAAATAGGTCTTTGAAATTGGTAGTTACATAAATGTATGCAATTCTAAGTTAACTCATACAATGTCTACAAAATATTACTGAGTTTACGATGAGTATCACTCAAATTGGTTTATTCATACTAAATTTGGCATTAATATTAATTAGCACAAATCAGACTAATACACAATCATGGATCCAGGTGGTACTGTTGTTTCAGTAAGCACCACAAACATCAATTGTTATCAGTTATAGTCAAATTAAAACCCAATTATTAAAACAAAAACTTCACAATCAGGTTTAATATCACTGGCATATGTTGTGAATTTTGTTAACTTTGCGGTACAATGCAATACATGGTAAGTATAGAAAAAACTGAACAACAGTAAGTATATATATGTATATTAAATAGTTAAGTAGAGCAAAAACAGAAATTAAAAGTAGTAGTGTGCTCGAGTTCAATGTCTGTTCAGAAATCAGATGGCAGAGGGGAAGAAGCTGTTCCTGAATCGCTAAGTGTGTGCCTTCAGGCTTCTGTACCTCCTTCCTGATGGCAACACTGAGAAGAGAGCATGTCCTGGGAGATGAGGGTCTTTGATATTGGAAACTGCTTTTCTGAGGATGTCTTGGATACTGTGGAGGCTCATGCCCATGACGGACCTGCCTAATTTTACAACTTCACGCCATCTTTAAAGTTTCTTCCCACAGTTAATCTGAGCAATTATTTTAGTTGGATAGAAACTACTGCACTCTCTATTACCTCAGACACTACTGCACTGTAAACATTTTAAACCACATTTTATAATGCTGTTTACACAGTAAATATGTGCTGGGATTTATGTACGTATACACATTTAATTCCATATCCGTACTTCTAACTATATATTTATATAATTGCTGAATGTTGCTTTTTTGTTGCTTGTCGCACCAGCACACCACAGTAAATTCCTAATACAGTAAATGTACATGGTGAGTAAAGCTGATCCTCGATCTGGCTCCTGGAGTTTCCAGCTAGGAATAAATAACAATATTTTTTCTCCCAACACACACAAAATGCTGGTGGAACGCAGCAGGCCACGCAGCATCTATAGGAAGAAGAACTGCCGACTTTTCGTGCCGAGACCCTTCGTCAGGTCGAACTGAAATAAAAGACAGTAAGAGATATGAAAGTGGGAGGGGGAGGGGGAAATATGAAATGATAGGAGAAGACCAGAGGGGGTGGGGTGAAGCCAAGAGCTGGAAAGGTGATTGGCAAAAGGGATACAGAGCTGGAGAAAGGAAAGGATCATGGGATGGGAGGCCTAGGGAAAAAGAATGGGGGAGGGGAGCACCAGAGGGAGATGGAGAACAGGCAAAGAGTGATGGGGAGGGAGGGAGGGAGGGAGGGAGAGGGAGAGAGAGGAAGAGAGAGGGAGAGAGGGGGGGGGGGGAGAGAGAGAGAGAGAGAGAGAGAGCAAAAAAGGGGGGGAATAAATAAATCAGGGATCGAGTAAGAAGGGGAGGAGGGGCATTAATGGAAGTTAGAGAAATCAATGTTCATGCCATCAGGTTGGAGGCTACCCAGGTGGAATATAAGGTGTCATTCCTCCAACCTGAGTGTGGCTTCATCTTGACAGTAGAGGAGGCCATGGATAGACATATCAGAATGGGAATGGGACGTGGAATTAAAACGTGTGGCCACTGGGAGATCCTGCTTTCTCTGGCGAACAGAGGGTAGGTGTTCAGTGAAACGGTCTCCCAGTCTGCATCGGGTCTCACCAATATATAAAAGGCCACACCGGGAGCACCGGACGCAGTATACCACACCATATTTTACCATATACCATATTTTTTCTCCCTTTCTTTTTGTAGGTGTCAGTGATCTGACAGTTGTGATGGAACAAAAGCAGGTTGACCATTAATATGGAGACATAAGATTGTATATGCTGGAAGCTGGAGCAATATAGATAAAGTATCTAGATCAGGACTTCCCAACCTGGAGCCAATGGACCCCTTGGTTAATGGTAAGGCTCCATGGCATAAAAAAGGTTGGGAACCCCCATCTAGATGAAGGGTCCCATCCCAAGATGTCAACTGGCTTCATAGATGCTGCCTGACCTGCTGAGTTCCTCCAGTGCTTTGTGTGTTGGGCATTAATATGGTGGCTTCTAACAATTGTCAATGTACCACAGACTTGAAAAAGACAACAACCTCAGAGTCACACAAAACAATTCTACATTCAGAATGCTTTTGAGAAGGACAGAAATACCACTTCTGAATAAGAGAGAAAAAACCTCTGAAACCAATCCACATTAACTAGGCTGTTATGGCAGATGCCGAAAAGCTTGGCCAGATTGCTAGGACTTCAAACGGCATCTTAAGGATGGATCACAAATGGAATGAGGAAAGTCGCCTCCTTCTTCCAGAATTGTCGAGTGACATATACAAATTCATCTCCCTTAGTAACATCTCCTAGACAGGGTGTAATGACAGCAGCAATGTAAGCAACCAATGGAATGCATGCTCTTGGGCGCCATCGTAGTGTCGCAGATAGCGGGACACTATTATAGCTTGGGGCTTCGGAGTATAGAGCGCAATTCCGGCGCCCCTTTGAGGAGTTTGTACATCCTCCCCGTGAACGCATGGTTTCCTCACACAGTCCAAAGACGTACTGGTTAATAAGTTAATTGGTCATTGTAAATTGTCCTGTGGTTAGGCTAGGATTAACTAGTTGGGTTGCTGGGTGGTGTGACTCGTTGGGACCTAAAGAGCCTGTTCCATGCGCTATCTCTAAATAAATAAATAAATAACTGTCATTGATTTTAAGGTGTTTTACTCAATTGTGAGAAATCTTTGACGGAACATGGTCGTTTACATCACATTAATTCTTCAATTTGAGCTCCACTGAAATGAACCAAAGCAGAATTTGGCATCAATACATTGACAAAGTTCCATGCCACCTTGGATGAGCCTTTCCCAGTCAGGGCATTAGAACTGGCTTGGTTACATATGGGTATGGGGTGGTTGGGGTTGGGAGGGGGAATGGGGAGAATAAGTCGACCTGTGTTCCTTTTTCTGATCAGAACCAATGAGGGAAGGTTGGGAATTTGGATTACATTTCCTCAGACAATTACCAGTGGGCAAAAACAGTGACAAACAGAGGGATATACACTTTCTTGAAATTAAACACTTGCATCAAAATGGGTTTCAAGTCAAAGGACATCCTGTTTAGCACCACAAGTTAACTGATCCTTCTGCACTCTTCTTCTGCTTTTGGCAGTATTGAACACTCTATCCTCCCCCAGCAATGCACTACATTCACTTAACAGGGCAGCACCACACTTGCCTGGTTTCACTCTTATCTGTCCAATTATAGGGACAGAAATTCCTATAACTACTCTAATCCCTGTTATCCTGGTGTCCACTCAGTAGCCATAATCTATCTGCACTACACCTTCTCTAGCTGTAACATTTTATTCTACACCCTGTTGCTGAGTTATCTTGTACCACCTCAAAGCAAATTGATCCATATGAATGGTATGCAAGATAAATATTTAACTGCATCTCAGCACATTTAGTTATCTATTTATCTATCTATTTATTCGCTTATTTATTTAATTGAGATACAGCACACAGCACCCAGCAACCCCTGATTCAATCCTAGCCTAATCATGGGACAATTTGCAATGACCAATTAACCTGCCAACCGGTACGTCTTTGGACAGTGGGAGGAAACCAGAGCACCCGGAGGAAACTCACACGGTCACGGGGAGAATATACAGGCAACAGCGGGACAATAATAAACCAATTTTACCAACTTCTGTCAATCAAAAAGCTGCACTATTTGTATATAGTTGTGCTTGATCCGAAAAGGAGGTAGTTCCTCTTAACGATGTTAGGGCCTAGCATATGATAGGCAAAGGCAGAAGTATTCAGCAAGTTCAACCAGATGTACTGAGTTAGCATTCAATCTCAGTCTACTCCCTCAGATCCCTAGCAAGAAAGCCAGTCTTCATCCAACTCAGTTTACTGTGTGAATCTAGTGAATACAGAAAGACTGAGGATGTACAAGCATCCTGGTTGCAGTACTGAACCTGTGCACCAGAACTACCTATGCATCTGGCTTAGTAGTTACATCACTGACAGCACAAGGCAAATCACTTCTAATTATATCCTACCCAGTGTCAATGAAAGTGGTCGCTCTCCATAGGAACCGTGGGCCAGCGGTCACTCCTCACAGAAGGACTGAGTCCGAGCTGTCACTCCCTTCAATGCTGATGGAGGTTGTTTTTGAAATTCCAAGACATATGTGAGTTTGGTGTGGACTGTAGTTTATATTAGTCTCCTTCAGTTTTCTGTGTCTTCTTTCTCGTTGCTGAATGGTGGGTGGGCGATATGTTACTTTTTGGGCAAGGGAGGGGTTGGGGATTTGATGTCTGATGTTCTTGTTAGTGTTTTTCCATGTGGACAATCTGTTAGTTTTTTGTGCGCGAGAGAGAGGGTTGAGGGTTTGATGTTTTAGCTGCTGATTTCCGGGTGGGGCGATCTGTTAGTTTTTGTGCGAGGGAGGGGGTGGGAGGTTTGGATTTTGAGAGTTTTGTTTCCTTTTCTTTTTCATGCCAGGGGGTGGAGTGTTGATATCTTTTCTTTTAATGATACCCATGGTTTTTATGTATTTCACGGCTATCTGGAGAAGACAAATCTCACGAATTGTATTCTGCATACCTACTGTACTTTTATAATAAAACGAACCTTTAAATCTTTGAAGTGCTATCGAGTGGCACTTACTCACCAACATTATGCTTGCTGATGTCCAGTTTGGGTTTTGCCAAGATCAACCATCTCTAGGCTTTATCACAACATTGGTCCAAGTAAGAACCAGAAAGCCAAATTATTGAGATGAAGTGAGAGTGACTGCCCTCGACATCAAGGTAGCTCTTGTGGCATCAAACCTCCAATAGGACCACAAACTTGTCGTGGTTTGGAGACTTGCCTGCCTCAATTCCTGACTGGCTGGAGTTGGAGCACTGTATTTTGGCTCTTGGCAGGGTCACCCATGCCAAACAGGTCAAAGGGTAGAACACAGACTAAGAGTGATCCACTGATCCTCCAGGTTTGGGAGTTCAGCTCAGGACCATCAACCTTGATTGGTAAAACAAAACTGTTACGGAAGCAGCAATGAAGAATCCTTCTCCCTTTGAGTCTGACGGTATTCCAGAGTCTCCACCTGGGACTTGCACTTGCACAGTGAAAACCAAGAGTAAGCTAGTGATGCGATGAAGGAAGCCCTGAACACCGCTAGAGATGCAGGACCTTCATTGCTGCTCTAGGTACCAGCGGTGTAATGGGCAGACCATTGTGGTATCTGGTAGAACCCTGTTATACATCCAGACTGCCCTATGGTGTGCTTGATTCTTGTTCTCATCCTCCCCATGGATTTGCCGCTCCCTCTCTCCAACTCTCTAAGGTTCGGAAAGTTACACCTACTAACTAATCTGCTCTATCACTGGCAACCTTACCTTTAGCACTTAGTACTACAATTCCCTGCACTAACCTTTGACTGCTTTCTTTTCTTGTTGCTAAAAATCCCAATATATCAACTGTAAAGCAATACTGAAACTTACTATTCCAGTTACTGTTCACTATTGCAGATGTATGCCTTCTAGAAACTTTAAGGTTTTAAATAACTCTACCCTTAGAACTATAAACATTACAGCAAAAAATGGCCTTAACTTCCTTTAGTTTCCCATGCAAACTCATAACAATCAAAAATAAGGAACAGAGCATCTGAAAGGAAGAGAAACAAATTAAAGGTTCTCAGCCTTGCTACTGAATACCAACATTCAAATGTTCAGTCTTTACTTTGGAAAGTAATGAAAAAATATCTACCTGTTTAACAGTGTACCGTTCTTTCCGCTTGAAGGCCCCTGACAACACAACTACAGCTTTGGAAGTATGGGAAGGGCTCTCAACTCCCGTGGACAGACAAGGAAATTCATGGATACCCCTCTGTCTAAGGCATATTGCATATATAACCTCTGCCCCCCTCCATCACATACACCATGTGACAAAATGTTTATGCCAGCCCTAGTTTCAAAGGGCAGCTCTGCAAGACAAGGGTTTTACAGAAGGGTAACAGCCATGAAAAATCTTTTCAAAAGCTCGGGTATGTTTTACAATCAACTCATTCACTGAAAGAAAATAATCAGGTAAATTTCCCAGGATTCACATAGGTCCATATTGCTAAGTCACAGGAGTACAGTTTACCCACAAAATTGGTATTAACTATACCGATCACTAACTGCGATTCACTGGAGCGATAGTCTTGTTTTTAAGAGGCACTTATCTTTTAGTGGTTCCATGACCTGCTCAATGCCAAACAAAGAAGCAAAGTTTCATTTCATACTCATGTGCAAGTCTTCTGGCAAAAAGCAGTGCACCTCTCCGTGAAACAGCCCCTATTCTATGTGAATGATCCCATCCTAACTGCACTCACTTCACAGAAAATACCCCCTTGTATCTTAGAGCAGTACAGGAAAATAATGGCAGCGGCAGAAGAATTTGCAAAAATAAATGCAGAAGTGTCAAAGCTGTCAAACCTCAGATTTTGTTTGTAGATCTGGCTTTATCTAAAGTGTCATCCTATAAAGATAACCGAAGCTTCAATTAACTCATTAATTACTTAGAATGTGTCTGCAATTTTCCCTCAGTATTCAGTACATAACATTTCTCTTGGAATGTCACCAAGTGATGGTCAAATGGTGCATCTTTGTTCTGACTACTTGACATTGTTTCCTGTTTTATTAAGTAGATGCATCAGATTACAGGATCATGGAATTCTGCAGCCTTTTTTTCTCCAAACATACCTTTGCTCATTGCGGTCAAAAAGTTCTATTTTAACTTCATCAGTCCATAGGACTTGTTTCCAAAATGTATCAGGCTTGTTTAGATGTTCCTTTGCAAACTTCTGACGCTGAATTTTGGCCACAGTGAGCAAAGGTCCATTTTGAGGAAAAAAGGGTGCAGAATTTCATGAAAAGAACGCCTCTCCAACTGTTAAGCACGGGGGTGGATCGAACATGCTTTGGGTTTGTGTTGCAGCCAGGGAATGTACCAGGGAACATTTCACTGGTAGAGGGAAGAATGAATTCAATTAAATATCAGCAAATTCAAGAAGCAAACATCACACCGTCTATAAAAAAGCTGATGATGAAAAGAGGATGGCTTCGACAACAAGATAATGATCTTAAAAACACCTCAAAATCCACAATGGACTACCTCAAGAGGCACAAGCTGAAGATTTTGCCATGGCCCTCACAGCCCCCCGACCTAAACATTATCGAAAATCTGTGGATAGACCTCAAAAGAGCAGTGCATGCAAGACGTCCCAAAACTCTTACATAACTAGAAGCCTTTTGCAAGGAAGAATGGGCAAAAATCCCCCAAACAAGAATTGAAAGACTCTTATCTGGCTACAAAAAGCATTTTCAAGCTGTGATACTTGCCAAAGGGGGTGTTACTAAGTACTGACCATGCAGGGTGCCCAAACTTTTGCTTTGGGCCCTTTTCCTTTTTTATTTTGAAACTGTAAAAGATGGAAATAAAAAAGTAATCTTGCTTAAAACATTAAAGAAATGTGTCATCTTTAACTTTATGCCTTTTGGAAATCAGGTCGTCGTTTACTCGCTTAGCTATTCACAGTAACAGAAATTTTGACCGGGGTGCCCAAACTTTTGCACACCACTGTATATACACACACATACTGAAGGAGGTTTTATATAATATTTTTAAGAACTATCACTACATTGGCTGCCAGATAGACAGTCAGTGGGTATTTGGCATTGCCATCATTCCCAACACTGGATTTATGTGTAACTGGTAAGCAGTTTTTGTCTTAAACTTGTTCATCACACATAAGCACTGATGCAGCCGTACAGCATGTTAGATTTTCATCAGTGACGATGTTGGCAAGATCATCAATGAATTTCTCTGCTGCTTTATGATCAACAGGTACTTTATCACCAGGTACCAGGTACAGGTACCAGGTACAGGTACCAGGTACAGGTACCAGGTACAGGTACTTTATCATTGAAAATTTAATGCCGCACCTTTTCTTAAATGTCTGCAACCAGCCCGCTGAATATTCACAATTACCTTCAATTTTCAGTTTGTCGTAATAGATCTTTGCTTGCTTCACGTTAAGCAGCATAGCTTCACTTTGACGCTGACAAATCCACTCTTTCAATACAAGGTTGAGATCTTAATTTTTTGCTTTATGCTGTGTTTTACTATTTTTCATTAACTTCTGCTCATTGCACATTTGAGGTCACTTCTCAGAACTGCCTGTGGTGCAGAGACCTGTGCATCACCTGTGAACCTCCTAGTGCCTTGTGGGATTTTCCATTTGTGACGTCCTGTCAACACTCAAAAAAAAGTTTGGATTTTGGATTTCAGAGGTTTTTAGATTTTGGATAAGGGATGCTCAACCTGTACTGGTATCCTGCCTACAAGAACTTTAATTTTGGGGAATAATGGAATTGTGTCATTGAGGTATCATGGTGAAGAGATCATTGAGGGTAACTGTCAGCTAGCAGAGTTGTGGTCTCTCAACAGGTTCAGTCATTACCTTGGCTACTGTCTGAGTGGAGTTACTTTCCCCCTTGTTCATATCTGCTTCCTTTGGGTTGCATCGAATACTTTCTACACCTAAAGGCTGTGTCTTTTAAAAAAAAAATTATTGAATTTTCAAATAGGTTACAGAAAGAAAAAAAATTATCAACCCTTCCCCCCTCCCCGCTAACATAACCCTATAGAAAAAAAAAGAAGAAAAAAGAAAGAAAGAAAGAAAGAAAGAAAGAATGCCTGAATATCGGAAGATCCCCACATGCTCCACGGAGTTCATAATAGCTTTAATATGTATACTTATTTCTTTCCCCAGATAAACAATAATTTTATCTTCAGAGCACCTATATATATAATCCTATTTTTTGTAAATAAGAGCGCCAAATTTTCAGAAATATTTCATATTTATCTCTTAAATTGTAAGTAATTTTTTCAAGTGGAATGCGGCTAAAAATTTCATTCTTCCAACGATCTATACTTAAGTATGAATCCGATTTCCAAGTAACTGCAATAGCCTTTTTGGCTACTGCCAACGCAATTTTTATGAATTCTTTCTGATATTTATTCAATTTGGATTTCGATTTTATCCCTTCAATATCGCCTGGTAAAAATAATGTTGGATTACGTGGAAGTTGTATTCCAATAATTTGTTCCAGTAAAACTCTTAAATTTGTCCAAAAAGGTTGAATTTTAAAACAAGACCAAGTAGAGTGTAAAAAAGTACCAATTTCTTGATTACATCGAAAACATTGATCAGATAAATTTGAGTTTAATCTATTTATTTTTTGTGGTGTAATGTATATTTGATGTAAAAAGTTATATTGTACTAATCTTAGTCGAACATTTATTGTATTTGTCATACTGTCAAGACATAATTTTGACCAACTTGTTTCATCAATTTTAATATTCAAATCAGTTTCCCATTTTTGTCTTGACTTATGAATTCCTTGTTTAATTGCCTGTTTTTGAATCAAATTATACATACCAGAAATAATTTTTTTAATTTTTCCTTTATGAATTAAAGTTTCTATTTCATTAGGTTTCGGCAATAACATTGTTTGACCCAGTTTATCTCTTAAATAAGCCCTTAATTGGAAATAACAGAAAAGAGTGTTATTTGATATTTTATATTTATTCTTTAATTGGTCAAATGACATTAATATACCTCCTTCAAAACAGTCTCCTATATATCTAATCCCTTTGTGAAACCAGTTATATAAAAGTTGATTATCCATTGTAAAAGGGATAAGTTTATTTTGAATTAAAGGTCTCTTTGCTAATAAAGATTTCTTTATCTCATCATCAACATTTATCTTATTCCATAAATTAATCAAATGTTTTAGTATAGGAGATTCTTTCTTTTCCCGTATCCATTTAGATTCCCATTTATATATAAAATCTTCTGGTATATTTTCTCCTGTTTTGTCTAATTCTATTCTAATCCATGCCGGTTTATCTTCATCAAAAAAAGATGCAATAAATCTAAGTTGATTTGCTTTGTAATAATTCTTAAAATTTGGTAATTGTAACCCTCCTAGGTCAAATTTCCATGTCAATTTTTCCAACGATATTCTTGACATCTTACCTTTCCAAAGGAATTTCTTCACACATTTATTTAACTCTTGAAAAAATTTCTGCGGTAATTGTATTGGTAGTGTTTGGAATAAATATTGTAATCTAGGGAATATATTCATTTTTACAGCATTGACTCTACCTATTAATGTTATTGGTAACATCATCCATTTATCAAGACTCTCTTGAATTTTTTTTTAATAATGGCAAATAATTTAATTTATATAAATTCTTTATATCATTATCAACTCTTATACCTAAATACTTTATACCATTTATTGGCCATCTAAATTGAGTTATTAATCGACATTGACTATAATCTCCTTTAGTAAGGGGCAGAATTTCACTTTTATCCCAATTTATTTTGTACCCTGATATTTTCCCATATTCTTCCAATCTAGAAGATAATTTACGCAACAAATGCAATGGGTTAGTTAGATAAATCAGAACATCATCAGCAAATAAGTTAATCCTATATTCCTCCTGATTAACTCTGAAACCCATAATATCTGAGTCAGATCTAATTAATTCAGCTAATGGTTCTATCGCCAACACAAATAAAGCAGGTGATAATGGACAACCTTGTCTAGTTGACCTTGTTAACTGAAATGATGTTGAAATTTGGCCATTTGTCACCACTTTAGCTTTGGGGTTAGTATTTAAGGTTTTAATCCATTTTATAAAAGATACTCCTAATCCATATTTTTCCAGTACTTAAATAAAAAATCCCATTCCAATCTATCAAATGCTTTTTCTGCATCCAAAGCAACTGTCACACTCATTTCTTCCCTCTTTTGTGCCAAATGAATTATGCTAAGTAACCGAGTTACATTATCTGCCAATTGTCTATTTTTAATAAATCCTGTTTGGTCCATGTGTATTAATTTTGGTAAGTATTTAGATAATCTATTAGATAAAATCTTTACTATTATTTTATAGTCCGTGAAATAGGTCTATATGATGTTGGCTTTAAAAGATCTCTGTCTTTTTTTGGCAATACTATTAAAATAGCTGTCAAAAAAGATTCTGGAAGTTTATGCGTTCTTTTCGCTTGGTGTATTAGCTCCATAAAAGGAGGAATTAATAAATCTTTAAACTTTTTGTAAAATTCAGGCCGAAAACCATCTTCTCCTGGAGATTTATTACTCTGAAGTGATCTTAGAGCTTCTTCGACCTCTTTTAATGTAAAAGGCACATCTAATCCCTTCTGTTCTTCCAAATTCAATTTTGGGAGAGTTATTTGTGATAAAAACCTTTCTATCTCAACAATATAATTTTGTGATTCTGATTGATACAGTTCAACTGAATCTGCTTTTTCATAAAATCACAAAAATCTTGATGTTTTAATAATATTGAATTAAATCTCCATCTGTAAATCGATTCCTCTTTATCCATCATTATCATTATCAAGGGAGAATGATCTGACAATATTCTTGCTTTATATTCCATATCTTTCACTCTGTCTTGAATATTCGCTGATAGTAGGAAAAAATCTATCCTTGAATAAGTTTTATGTCTATTTGAATAAAATGAATAATCTCTTTCTCTTGGGTTAATTCTTCATATATCAATCAAATTTAAATCTTTCATCAATGATAAAGTTAATTTTGCTACTTTTGGTTTTGTAACAACCTTTGTTGACCTATCTGAAATTGGGTCTAGTCAAAAGTTAAAGTTTCCACCTATTAATATTTTATCGTGTGCGTCAGCCAAATTCAAAAAAGCCTCTTGTATAAATTTTACATCGTTTTCATTTGGTGCATAAACATTCATAAGAGTCCATAGTTCTGAAAAGATTTGACAATGTATAATTACATATCTTCCCACAGAATCAATTAATACATTTTGTATTTTAATTGGTAAAGTTTTGTTGACCAAAATTGCAACTCCCCTAGCTTTTGAATTAAATTAAGCTGCTATAACATTTCCAACCCAATCTCTCTTTAATTTCTGATGTTCTATCTCTGTTAAATGCGTTTCTCGTATAAAAGCTATATCTATTTTCATTTTCTTAATGTATGTTAAAATTCTTTTTCTTTTCAGCGGTCCATTAAGCCCATTAACATTAAAACTTTAAAAATTCAGTAAATTAGTCATTATTTTTAACGGGGTTACTCCAGTCTATAATAATACATAATATTTCAACTCTCATAGTACCTTGGGGAATTATTTTAAAATTCTCCATGTTGCTATGTGTCTCCCCTCCGATCATCCAGGCAAAGAAAGAAAGATAAAAGAAAAATAGATTATAAAGAAAAAAATAACAAAAAACCCCACTGCTAATGTTGTGAATGAAAAAAAAACACAACAGTACCCCCCTCCGTTGTGCGGGTCATGGCAAACGCCATGATTACACACGTGAATCCCGTAGTGATCGATCCAAAGTTCCCCTAGCTCCCCCGTAACATGAAAAAAGTATATATAAGAGAAGAAAAAATAATATCACTATTCTCGATTAATTTTTCTCAAATTTTTACCTTTCTCCCCCTGTATCATATAATTAAAAGTATATTTAAATATTCTTCTGTCCTTAATGTCCATCAACTTACTTCACTGTCCCCGTCTTCATCTTTAATCTGTTTCACTTTTAAATCTTTACTGTGTCTAGCAAAAATTTGGGAGTTCTTGTGGAAACTCCTCTGCATCCTGATGATCAGTAAAAAATCTTCTTTTTCCGTCATCCAAAAAAATTATCAGTGTTGTCGGGTGGCGCAATATAAATTTAAAACCCTTTTCCCATAAGACTTTTTTCGCTGGGTTAAATTCCTTCTTTCTCTTCAAAAGGTCATAATTTATATCAGGATAGAAAAGAACTGCTTTCCCTTCTATCATCAATGGTTCATTTCTCTTTCTGGCACATTGGGCACCCGCCTTCAGGATCTTTTCTTTATCTTGATATCTTAAGCATTTTATCAAGATTGGTCGTGGGTTTTGATCAGGTTGAGGTTTTGGTCTTAAGGCTCTGTGGACCCTTTCGATTTCAATCAACTGGGTTCCCTCTTCCATTTCCAAATTTTCCAGGATCCATTTTTGAAAATTTTTTATTGGATCCTCTCCCTCTATTCCTTCTTTAAGACCAACAATTTTAATATTATTTTGTCTATTAAAATTTTCAAGCACATCTATTTTTTCCAACAGTCGTTTTCTTTCTGATGTCCAGGCAAGAATATTATCATCCATTTTATTCACTCTATCAATACTGTCTCCCGTTATTTCTTCCGCTTTTTAACTTTCTTGTCCATTTTCTCCTGTTTTTTCACCATTTTATCAAAGTCCATATTTTTAATATCTTCTTTTAATATTTTTAATTCTTTTAATTCATGCATTATTTGCGCCAAAGCTTCTCTTATGTCTCCAGAATATCTTCCACCTCCAACCTCTTCCTGTTGTTCTTCTTTTACCTTCTCATCTTCATCTGTATGTTCCAGAGAATCCAAATCTTCCTCGGGTTCATTTTCACTTCCACTTCCAATCGTAGCTGGGATTTGTAGTTCAAATTGCTCATGTTTGCACATGCCCTTTCCTGCGCGCACGCGCAGTTCCTGTTGTTCCTTCTTGGAGACTGTTGATGTTGCCGCCGATTTCTGTTCTGTATCACCGGAGGTGAGATGCACTTGACTCCGAGGCTTCTTCATGGTGGCTGGCCCAACTTGTATTGTCTTCAAAGTAGAAGTTTTCTTATTTGTCTGTTTAGAAGGCATATCTAAGGAAATTCCTGAGTAGTTTAGACATAGTTTTTAGAAAATATTTACTTACCTTTCTTCACTTAAACATTAATTTATTAGTTTTTTACGGGAGAGCTGGATTTCCACGTCTCGATCCTACGTCATCACGTGACAACCCCCACCTAAAGGCTGTGTGATTTGGTAGGTTAAGTTAATACCGTAAGTTATTCCTAGTATAGAACTGACAGGTAGAATTTAGCAGGAATCGATTGCAACATAGATAAAATAAAATGGAATTACAAAGGATTAAGAGTAAATGGGTATTTTTTGTGTAAATTGGGACAAAGTGCACTGATGGGGCTCATTTCTGTTCTTATGACTCCATAACTCAACCATCTAACTAGAATGCACATGACTGGCCTTGCTCACTTTTGTGTAAATAATGTCACTGCATTTTAATTTTCTTCAGCTTTTAGTAATTTTGAGGGCACAACAGACAAGGATCAGCTAATCAATGGAAAAATACAAAACAGCCCAACCCAGAAAGTAAACATTCATTTATGTTGTGCCATTAATGTAGAAGGATGTTACAAAAATATTCAGGGGGTTAATGGATACTGAGGCAAAGAGTGACTAAAAGGTGGTCAAACTGGGGTTTTAAGCAACCTCCTGAGTGCTTTTATCATGTCCTGATGCCAGACAGACAATCTCTGAAGAGTGCTGATAATGGCTGGGGGTGGTGGTCCACCTGTCTTGTAAAGACACACAGTAAACTACTTCTGTAGAAAAATTTGCCAAGAACAATCATGGTCATGAAAGACAATGATCGCTCATGTCATACAACACGGCACATAACGAACGAACGAACAAACGAACCTGAGAGCTTGAGTGGAGAAGCAAAGATATAGTGACCACAAAAAGCACTGGAGGGACTCTGGTCTGGCAGCATCTGTAACTCAGCCTGACCTGCTGAGTTCCTCCATCACTTTATGTTGCTCCTTGTGCCAGCATCTGCCAGCCACCCTGAGCTTCTGGACAAGTGATCCCAGGTTTGAATCTGGCTGGTTCCTTGCACACTTTCCATCCCTGCTGGCTTGAGCGTTGAGCTAGCAAATCAGCCTTGTAAAAAACAGACAAAAGCTAAAGAAACGGCAAGGTCGTCGCCCAATACACGGAAAGGAATAACAAACAACAATGCCAGCATCTAGACTTGAGTTTCCCCTATGGTATCTGTAGGCAATGACAACGTAATGATGAATGGTACAGTAAAAGACACAGAGACCCGCACTGGAGAGAATATGTTCAAAGGCTTTTGAGGCTTATAAATTATGTGAGGAAATACTGGAAAGGTGAGACGACTGGCAGTTTCAATTTCACTATAATGGAGCTGTAAGGAACAGAAAGAACAACATGTAGGACAGTACTAACAAGTTGAGGTATGAAACTTCCTCTACCCAGTATCTGATTAGCAAATGTCACTAGAGAACACGATTGAGGACCTAAAGGGAAGATTGCTATATCAGAGGGAAATGAAAGATTGCTCTGTACTGTGTTTCACAGAGACATGACTCACTAAAGACATGCCAGATACGTTGATGGGCTAGACTGCTGTTTCAGAGAAAGCAAAAGGTGGCGGGGGGGGGGGGGAGTCTGTGTTTCATGATAAACTCTTAATGGTGCTTAGACAGTGATCCTGTCACAGTCTTGTTACCCCAATCTGGAAAATGTAATGATTAAAGGCCAACTATTCTACTTACCAAGAGAATTCTTCTCTGTGATCCCGACCACAGTCTACATACCACCAACGGTTGATGTTAAGCAGACACTCAATGTACCGAGTGATGCAATCAGCAAACAAGAAACAGCCTACCTCAATGCCTTTCAAATTATTGCTGGGGACTTCAATCAGGCTTGTTTGAAGAAATCTCTGCCCACTTATCATCAGCATATCACCTGCAGCACCAGGGGTCCCAACACACTCAACTACTGTTAAACTACAAATAGGAACAAACCTCTAGACCTCATTTTGGGATATCTATTATTTGGCTGTCGTCCTACCTGCATACAGGCAGAGGCTAAAGAGTAAGGCTCCAGAGGTAAGGACAACAAAGAGGTGGTCACGGGAGGCAGATAAGCAGCTATGGAATTGTTATGAGTTGATGGACTGGGCCAAATTCAAGGACTCAATCAGAGTATTTGTACAAACATGCCACTGTTGTCACAGACTTTATAAAAACTGTCATAGTTGAATGCGTTCCCCACAAAATCATTCAGTCCTCCCTAACCAGAAGCCATGGATGAACCATGAAATCTGCAATCAGCTGAGAGCTGGATAAGTGACATTCAGTTCTGGCAACCCAGTAAGATACAAGAGATCCAGGTACAATCTCTGGAAAGCCATGTCACATGCAAGATGGTAATTTTGGACCAAACTGAAAGAAGCTTGTCAGCTGTGACAGGGCTTGAATGCTATCACATCTTACAATGTGAAACCAAGCAACTTAGGTGAAAACAAGATTCTGCTCCCAAATAAACTCAATACCTTTATGCTCTCTTTGACCATCAAACATGGAGGGATCTTCACAAAATCCCACAGCCCCTGATAATAGGTCTCTGAAGTCAACATGGGAATATCCTTCAAGAGAGTGAATCCATGGAAAGGATTTGGCTCAGATGGTTAGACAGGGTACCTGGACAGGTACTAAAGACCTGGACTGATCAACTAGCTAGAATGTTCACTGATATCTTTAACCTCTCGCTCTGGCACTCTGAGGTACCCACCTGCTTCAAGTAGGCATCAATTATACTACTTGGTGGTGAAACATATCAACTCCTGCCTGAGAAGCGACTTGGATCTGCTCCAATTTGTTTACCAGAGCAACAGGTCAACAGCAGATGCCATTTCATTGGCTCTTCACTCAACCCTGGAACATCTGGGCAGTGAAAATGCATACATCAGGATGCTCTTAACCCTCAACAGCTTGGCATTCAATACTATCATCCTCTCAAAACTAATCAATAAACTTCAAGACCTTGGCCTCAATACCTCCCTGTGTAAACAGATCCTCAATTTCCTTACATGAGGAAATCTGCAGATGCTGGAAATTCAAGCAGCACACACAAAATGCTGATGGAACGCAGCAGGCCAAGCAGCATCTATAGGAAGAAGTACTGTCGATGTTTCAGGCCAAGACCCTTCGTCAGGACTAATTGAAAGAAAAGATAGTAA
The DNA here is from genome assembly GCF_048418815.1 of Hemitrygon akajei. NCBI lineage: Eukaryota > Metazoa > Chordata > Chondrichthyes > Myliobatiformes > Dasyatidae > Hemitrygon > Hemitrygon akajei. The sequence goes on from NC_133154.1 coordinate 13,333,536, forward strand.
GAGATTTGAAAGCGGGAGGGGGAGGGGGGATCCGAAATGACAGGAGAAGGCAGGAGGGGGAGGGATGAAGCTAAGAGCTGGAAAGTTGATTGGCAAAAGGAATATACAGCTGGAGAAGGGAAAGGATCATGGAATGGGAGGCCCAGGGAGAAAGGGGGAGGGGAGTACCAGAGGGAGATGAAGAGCAGGCAAGGAGTGATTGAGCAGAAGAAAAAAAAGAGAGAAAAAGGGGGGGGGGGGAATAATAAATAAATAAGGGATGGGGTAAGAAGGGGAGGAAGAGCATTAACAGAAGTTAGAGAAATCAATGTTCATGCTATCAGGTTGGAGGCTACCCAGGTGGAATATAAGGTGTTGTTCCTCCAACCTGAGTGTGGCTTCATCTTGACAGTAGAGGAGGCCATGGATAGATATATCAGAATGGTAATGGGACGTGGAATTAAAATATGTGGCCACTGGGAGATCCTGCCTTCTCTGGCGGACAGAGCGTAGGTGTTCATTGAAAAGGTCTCCCAGTCTGCGTCGGGTCTCAACAATATATAGAAGGCCGCACCGGGAGCACTGAACGCAGTTTCTCACACCAGCCGACTCACAGGTGAAGTGTCGCCTCACCTGGAAGGACTGTCTGGGACCCTGAATGGTGGTGAGGGAGGAAGTGTAAGGGCAGGTGTAGCACTTATTCTGCTTAATTCCTCAATTTCCTTACTTGCAGACCCCAGTCAGTTTGGATTGGCAACAACATCTCCTCCACAGTCTCCATCAGCACAGACGCACCCTGTTCTACTTGCATTATACTTATGACTGTAAGGCTAAGTACAGCTCAAATGCCATATTTAAGTTTACTGATGACATCACTATCGTTTGCCGAAATCAAAGATGATGACGAATCAGCATATAGGAAGGAGACTGAAAATCTGGCTGAGTGATGTCACAAAAAAATCTTAATGTCAGCAAGACCAAGAAGCTGTTTATTGACTACAAGAGGAGGAAATTGGACAATTTTAAATTTCTTGATATTATCATTTCCGAGAACTTGTCCTGGCTCCAGCACCACTACAGAGGAAGAACAGCAGCAGCACCTCTACTTCCGTAGGCGTTTGTTAAGATTTGGTATGTTATCTATAACTTTGACAAACTTCTGCAGATGCGTAGTGCAGAGTACACTGAAAAGCCTGCAAAAAGTAGTGGATATGGCCAAGTCCATCACGGATAAAGACCTCCTCTCCACTGAGCACATCTATAAGGAGCGCTGTTGCAGGAAAGCAGCATTTATCAGCAAGAAACCCCACCACCCATGTCAAACTCTCCTCTCGGAGCTCCCATCCAGAAGAAGGTACAGCAGTCTCACAACTCACACCGCCAGTTTCAGGAACAGCTATTATCCCTCAACCATCAGCCTCTTGAACCAGAGGGGATAATTTCACTCACTCTATCACTGAATTGTTCCCACAACCTATAGACTCACTTTCAATAGACAATGGACAATAGGTGCGGAAGCAGACCATTCGGCCCTTCGAGCCTGCACCGCAATTCTGAGATCATGGCTGATCATCTACTATCAATACCCGGTTCCTGCCTTGTCCCCATATCCCTTGATTCCCCTATCCATAAGATACCTATCTAGCTCCTTCTTGAAAGCATCCAGAGAATTGGCCTCCACTGCCTTCTGAGGCAGTGCATTCCAGACCCCCACAACTCTCTGGGAGAAGAAGTTTTTCCTTAACTCTGTCCTAAATGACCTACCCCTTATTCTTAAACCATGCCCTCTGGTACTGGACTCTCCCAGCATCTGGAACATATTTCCTGCCTCTATCTTGTCCAATCCCTTAATAATCTTATATGTTGCAATCAGATCCCCTCTCAATCTCCTTAATTCCAGCGTGTACAAGCCCAATCTCTCTAACCTCTCTGCGTAAGACAGTCCGGACATCCCAGGAATTAACCTTGTGAATCTACGCTGCACTTCCTCTACAGCCAGGATGTCCTTCCTTAACCCTGGAGACCAAAACTGTACACAATACTCCAGGTGTGGTCTCACCAGGGCCCTGTACAAATGCAAAAGGATTTCCTTGCTCTTGTACTCAATTCCCTTTGTAATAAAGGCCAACATTCCATTAGCCTTCTTCACTGCCTGCTGCACTTGCTCATTCACCTTCAGTGACTGATGAACAAGGACTCCTAGATCTCTTTGTATTTCTCCCTTACCTAACTCTACACCGTTCAGATAATAATCTGCCTTCCTGTTCTTACTCCCAAAGTGGATAACCTCACACTTATTCACATTGAACGTCATCTGCCAAGTATCTGCCCACTCACTCAGCCTATCCAAGTCACCCTGAATTCTCCTAACATCCTCATCACATGTCACACTGCCACCCAGCTTAGTATCATCAGCAAACTTGCTGATGTTATTCTCAATGCCTTCATCTAAATCGTTGATGTAAATCGTAAGCAGCTGTGGTCCCAATACCGAGCCCTGTGGCACCCCACTAGTCACCACCTGCCATTCTGAGAAACACCCATTCACCGTTACCCTTTGCTTTCTATCTGCCAACCAGTTTTCTATCCATGTCAATATCTTCCCCCCAATGCCATGAGCTCTGATTTTACCCACCAATCTCCTATGTGGGACCTTATCAAATGCCTTCTGAAAATCGAGGTACACTACATCCACTGGATCTCCCCCATCTAACTTCCTGATTACATCCTCGAAAAACTCCAATAGATTAGTCAAGCATAATTTGCCCTTGGTAAATCCATGCTGGCTCGGCCCAATCCCATCACTGCTATCTAGATATGCCACTATTTCATCTTTAATAATGGACTCTAGCATCTTCCCCACTACTGATGTTAGGCTGACAGGACGATAGTTCTCTGTTTTCTCCCTCCCTCCTTTCTTAAAAAGTGGGATAACATTAGCCATTCTCCAATCCTCAGGAACTGATCCTGAATCTAAGGAACATTGGAAAATGATTACCAATGCATCCGCAATTTCCAGAGCCACCTCCTTTAGTACCCTAGGATGCAGACCATCTGGACCTGGGGATTTGTCAGCCTTCAGACCCATCAGTCTACTCATCACCGTTTCCTTCCTAATGTCAATCTGTTTCATTTCCTCTGTTACCCTATGTCCTTGGCCCATCCATACATCTGGGAGATTGCTTCTGTCTTCCCTAGTGAAGACAGATCTAAAGTACTTAATAAATTCTTCTGCCATTTCTCTGTTTCCCATAACAATTTCACCCAATTCATTCTTCAAGGGCCCAACATTGTTCTTAACTATCTTCTTTCTCTTGTTATGAATGAGGAGCGAATCTGATGGACAGAAGGGTCCAGAATCGCCAATGCCCGCCCCCCCCCCCACTTTTGAGAATTGCAAGATCGCTATTATTTTGGGTCTGAGACCCAGGAAATGAGAGAGATTCACAGCATGTCAGTAATGGGAGAGACACAGGATAACAGCAAAGGCAGTTGTTATAGACACCGCAGAATACACAAGGTTTGGAATGTCTCCTAACAAAAGCGGAACGGAACCACTGATTACTGCTATTGCCTCTTGGAGAAGGAATTGTGTATTGAGTACTGTACTATTCATTGAAACCCCTCAGGGGACAACCAGACCACTCTGGCATTGCATCATCCCAACCTGATTGACATCTCAGACCCCGTGAGTGAGGATAAAAGGAGGGTCTGGGGAAACACCCCTCAGACACACCAGGAGAAATGTATGAGACCGGTAGGGGGCTTGTGTGTGTGTCCATCCTTGCCTGGGTGGCGAGTCCTCCACGGAACGGTCTAGCTAAAGGACGGATACGGACCAAGATCGTACCAAGGAAAGTCAGCAAGTTATTCTTCTATTTCTCTCTCTTTCTCCAACAATTGCAACACAGCGACAAACAAACGGCTGCAGCCTGTATGAACTGAAATGAACTTCAGATTTCCATCGGACAATTCATTATCCCCTAGACAATGATAGAGCTTGTTTCTTATTGATTATTATTATACCCGCACTTTTAGGTTTAGTATTGACGACGTATATTATCTGTATATTTGTATTGATATTATTTTTGTGTATTTTTACTAATAAATACTGTTAAAAATAGTATCATCAGACTCCAACGGACACCTCTATCTTTCCTGGTAAGTAACCCAGTTACGGGGTTCGTAACACTCTTCACATACCTAAAAAAGCTTTTGCTAGCCTCCTTTATATTCCTGGCTAGTTTGCGTTCGTACCTCATTTTTTCTCCCCGCATTGCCTTTTTAGTTAAGTTCTGTTGTTCCTTAAAAATTTCCCAATCATCTGTCCTCCCACTCACCTTAGCTCTGTCATACTTCCTTTTTTTTAATGCTATGCAATCTCTGACTTCCTTTGTCAACCACTGTGGCCCCTTCCCCCCCCCTTTGAATCCTTCCTTCTCTGGGGGATGAACTGATTTTGCACCTTGTGCATTATTCCCAAGAATACCTGCCATTGCTGTTCCACTGTCTTTTCTGCTAGGATATCCGTCCAGTTAACTTTGGCCAGCTCCTCCCTCATGGCTCCATAGTCTCCTTTGTTCAACTGCAACACTGACACCTCCAATCTGCCCTTATCCTTCTCAAATTGCAGATAAAAACTTATCATATTATGGTCACTACCTCCTAATGGCTCCTTTACTTCAAGATCGCTTATTAAATCCTGTTCATTACACAACACTAAATCCAGAATAGCCTTGTCCCTGGTCGGCTCTCGTACAAGCTGTTCCAAGAATGCATCCCATAGGCACTCTACAAACTCCCTATCCTGGGGTCCAGCACCAACCTGATTCTCCCAGTTCACCTGCATGTTGAAATCCCCCATAACTACTGCGACATTTTCTTTGCCACATGCCAATGTTAACTCCCTATTCAACTTGCACCCAATATCCATGCTACTGTTTGATGGCCTGTAGACAACACCCATTAGGGTCTTTTTGCCCTTACTGTTCCTCAGTTCTATCCACACAGACTCTACTTCTCCTGATCCTATGTCCCCCCTTGCAAAGGACTGAATCTCATTCCCCACCAACAGAGCCACCCCACCCCCTCTGCCTACATTTCTGTCCCTACGATAGCACGTATACCCTTGTACATTCATTTTCCAGGTCTGATCTCCCTGCAGCCATGTCTCCGTTATCCCAACAACATCATAGTTACCCATTCGCACCTGAGCTTCAAGCTCATCCGCCTTATTTCTGACACTTCGTGCATTCAGATATAGAATTTTTAGCCCATTTCTCCTCTGTCTGTTTAAATCGCTGCCTATTGTGCTTAACCCAGCTCCCCGAAATCCCATCGGGCTATACGCCCCTTGAATTTTGTTGTCCTTCCTAAATTTACTTATTCTTTCTGCACATTTAACAACATGTTCCGTCAGACCATCCCTCTGTACATGTGTCCTCCTTCTTGTTCCGCCTCACCTTTCTCTACTACACACTTAATATTCCGGAACTGTGTAGTCCCCACCTGTCCTTTATTCTTCATCTCGCTATCCTTTCTCGCATTCTGGATCCCTGCCCCCTGCAAATTTAGTTTAAACCCCCCGAGAAGCACTAGCAAACTTTCCTGCAAGAATGTTAGTACCGCTGCAGTTCAGGTGTAAACCGTCCCGTTGGAACAGATCCCACCTTCCCTGGAACAAAGCCCAATTATCTAAAAACCTGAAGCCCTCCCTCCTGCACCATCCTCTCAGCCACATATTAATCTGTATAATCCTTCTGTTCCTTGCATCACTCGCACGTGGCACAGGTAGCAATCCTGAGATTGTTACCCTGGAGGTCCTGCCCTTCAGCTTTGCACCTAACTCCCTGAACTCACTACGCAGGATCCCCTCACTCATCCTACCCACGTCGTTGGTCCCTACATGGATCACAACATCTGGGTTCTTGCCCTCCCTCTCGAGAATAACCTGCACCGGATCTGAGATGTCCCAGACCCCGGCACCAGGGAGGCAACATACCATCCGAGACTCCCGATCTTCCTCACAAAATCTCCTATCCGCCCCCCTGACTATAGAATCCCCTATCACTACCACTCTCTTCTCTACCCTCCTCCCCTTCCTAGTCGAGGGTCCAACCCCAGTGCCAGAGACAGGACCACTGCAACTTGTTCCTGGTAGGTCATCCCCTCCAACAGTATCAAGGACTTTCAAGGACTCTTCATCTCACGTTCTTGGTATTTATTGCTTATTTATTTTTTCTCTTATTATATTTGCATAATGTGTTGTCTTTTGTATATTGGTTGTCTGTCTTGTTGGGTGAGGTCTTTACATTAATTCAATTATTTTTTTGTATTTAGGATGAATGCCCACAAGAAAATCAATCTTAGGGTTGTATATGGTGACACATAATAAATTTACTTTGAACTTTGTTTTTACTAACTTTAACTTCAGAAAGAAAACCATGCTACTACACTACTTTAGATTCCAAGTTACAATTCAAGTTACTCAGTTCCAAGACCCTCCTGATGAAGGGTTTCGGCCCGAAATGTCGTTATTACCTCCTCCCATAGATGCTGTCTGGCCTGCTGAGTTCTGCCAGCATTTCGTGTTTTTTAAAAAATTTATTTCCAGCATCTGCAGATTCACTCGTGCAGCCACATAAATACTGTGATTACAAGAGCCAGGTATAAGTCGTTTATCTAGTAGCACCTGATACATCTATTGTCACTTCAAAGACTCTGGCATATCTATAAGACACAAATTAGCACAACGGAAAACTCTGCTTGTCTGGATGAGTGCCGCCAAGACAAGCTGAACACCTTCTAGGTTGAACCAGCCCAGTGGAAGCCACTCTATGCATCAGCTTCGACCCACTATTCCCTATAAAATGCACTTCAATTACTCAGTTTTTTTTTATTAATCAAAAATATAATTTATTCAAATATAAAATTATATACAATAAACCACTGAATGACTCTCTACAAATGTTTCCATTACAGTCTTTACATTTCCACACTTTAGCCACCCAGGTGGCACTCTGTTACTTCACATTTACATACACTTGTTCAGGGATATACACCCCACCCCCCCCACCCCTCAACTCCTGCGGGAGAAGAACCCTAGACTGTGGTCCTTCCCCACCGGGCCCTTGCGGTGGCGGCACCGAGTTTGAGTGCGTCCCTCAGCACGTACTCCTGCAGCCGAGAATGTGCCAGTCGGCAGCATTCTTCCACGGGCATCTCCAATTACTCACTTAGTACTTCTCAAACTGGGTGATTTTTACCACTGAGCAATGGTAGCAGAGAGATGTGGACAACTGCACACTCCCCTTCAAATCGCACATTAACCTAATGGGGGAACATGGTAGCTGGGTCTAAATCCTGGAACTCCTCTGTTCTTTTATGCATTATCAGTAATATCGTAAATATGCTGTTGATTAAGCATTCTTTATTTGCTTAAATAATTCATTATGGGTTCTATGTAAAAATACATGAATCGAATGTGCCATGGTGCTACCATGTGATAAGTGCGTGTCTCTCTTAAAGAACAAACTAACACTGTCCTAGCTTCAGCTCCCGCCCTTTTCTTCAAATTAATTTTACGGTTTGGGGGTCACAAAACATTGACATCCTCCTCCAAGTCACGAGGTATTTTTAGTGGCAACTCACCACCACCACCTCAGGAACATGTATATTTCAAAAACAAAGGATAAGAACAAATGTAAAAAATCATTGCATTTCAGTCAGAGGGGTGAATCTACGGAACAGTTGTAGTGAGAGTTTAAAAACATGCTCTACACTTAACAATTTTTAAAAAACATAAATATTATTTAATGAATATAACATACATGATTTAAAATAGATGGGAGTAATGTAAATAAATGACATTTGGAATTGGATTTTGTGTTAAAAGATAATGAAATTTTTTGTTTTTGATGTGATGATTGACGCCAAATATGTTGTACAAGTAAGAGGGGTAGGTTTAATAAGCTGTAGCTTCAGCCTACACCCTTTCGGTCTGTTTTAAAGAACGTCTAAGTTTTTTGTTGTAATTTTGTCCTATGAAATCATCATTGTAAATGATGCTTTTTGTTATGTTTGTACTGACTGAAATAAATTAATTTCATTCATTTCATTCAAGGAGCAATCAGTTTGGGAAATAAATGGTAGTAACAAGCACACCTATAAAATTGAATAACTTACAAAGATCAAGACCCTTAAGATATAGATTAAGAAAGAAAAGGTTTAGTGAAGTATCTACACTCAGTGGCCACTTTATTAGGTACCTAAATGAAGTAGCAGTGTATGTTCATGGTCTCTGCTGCTGTACCCCATCCACATCAAGGTTCAGAGATATTCTCAGCACACCACTGTTGTAACATATGTTTATTTGAGTTACTGTTGCCTTCCTGTCAGCTTAAACCAGACTGGCCATTCTCCCCGACCCCTCCTAAAAACAAGTCATCTTTGTCCACAGAGCTGCCACCTACTAGATTTTTTTTTCAAGTTTTTTTGCACATTCCCTATAAGCTCTAGAAACTGCTGTGTGTGAAAATCCCAGGAGATCAGCAGCTTCTGAGATACTCAAACCAACCTGTTTGGAACCAACAATCATTCCACGGTCAAAGTCACTTGGGTTACATTTCTTTCCCATTCTGATGTTTGGTCTGAACAACAACTGAACCTCTTGACCATGTCTGCATGCTTTTATGCATTAGGTTGCTGCCACATGATTGGCGGATTAGATATTTGCATTAACGAGCAAGTGGACAGGTGTACCTAATAAAGCGACCACTGAGAGAATAACTTGAGGTTTAGACTGCAGAAGACAACTGCTAATGGACACAGAGAGAAAGCCATGAGTAAAAACCAAGAACATGGTCATCTACCAAAGCATCTTCCAACACACTCTGTCCAATAATGCAAATTGCCAGAAGACCCCCTATAAATGTGGAAGTTGTATTTAAGTCTGAAACAATGATTACATGAATTAACCCAGATAAATGTGAGGTGTTGCACCTTGGTAGGGCAAATGCAAGGAGACAGTACACCGTTAGTGTTGCTGAGCAGAAAGATCCAAGTTCTTAGCTCCTTGTCGATAAGGTGGTTAAGAAGGCTGATGGAATGCTTGCTTTCAAAAGTCAAGAGGTTATGTTGCAACTTTAAAAGACTCTGGTTAGGCAACATTCGAAACATCAGGACCACTGCAAACAGTTCTGGTTGCCTCACTATAGGAAGGATACTGAGGCTTTGGAGAAGGTGCAGAAGAGGTTTACCAGGATGCTGCCTGGTTCAGAGGGCACATGCTATCCTGAGAAGCTGGATAAACTTGGGTTGATTTCTCTGCAGCAGCAGAGGCTGAGGGGAGATCTAATGGAGGTTTATAAGATTATGAGAGGCATAGATTAGACAGGGAGTATCTGTGTCTCAGGGGTCAAGCTGTCTAATACCAGAGGGCACACATTGAAGATGAGGTGGGGTAGTTTCAAGGATGTGAGGGGTAAGTATTTTACTCAGAGAGTGATGAATGCCTGGTATGGTGGTAGAGGCAAATACATTAGAGGCTTTTAAGGGTCACTTAGATAGGCACATGGATGTAAGGAAGATGGAGGGATGTGGACATTGTGTAGGTACATGGATTAGTGTTTGGGTTTTTTTGATTTGCTTTTTAACTGGTACAACACAACATTGTGAGCCAAATGACCTGTTCCTGTGCTGTACTGTTCTATGTTCAATGATTGAGAAGAGATTACACTCAAAACAAGCTTATCAACCTTGATTAGATTTCAACTTTGAAAACACCAAAGTTATAATTCTTTTTCTTTGATAGCACATGGAGGCTTATATCATTGGCTGGGTGACGCCGACATTAAGTAAAGCCGATGAAGTTAATACAGAATCACTGAAAAACTGGAGAATAAGCATCAGGATAAGTAGCTGCTTATCAACAAGTTTCAATTCCAATAACCTTATATAGAGCAGCCAATGCACAGAATTAAACAAAGAACAATAAAGAAGTGTCTGGACCTTTGAGACAACTCATTTCCCTTTTAAAACAAATCACTGAAGTGAAATTCTATGTAAATCTTTGCTGGTAGTATTAATGGATAAAGTGAAACTTCAGTTGCATTTAATTAAGGGCAAATTATCTTGAATGAGGAAGAAGAAAGTGAAAGGAAAGGCTGATTGAATTAGAATGGGAGGACCATAGATACCAGCAAAGATAAGTTGGTCTGAATGATCGGATTGTGTTTTATGTTCTGCATCATTGTACGAGAAACAAAAACAGAGACAATGGGCATGGGTCCACTTTCTCTTTGTCCTCAATGAAAAAAGAATCTCAGGGTTGTATGTGGTGACATATATGGTGATAATAAACTTTACTGTGAACTACTTTGAACTTTGGGTTGTTGCTCCTTTTACTGCCATGTGGCACATCGGGCTGCATGCTTATCATTTCCACAGCATTTTGACTGTTTTTTACGAGGCTGAGTTGCTAGCTCGACACTCAACCTAGCTTGGATGGAAAGCATGCAAGGACCCGGCCGGATTTGAACTCGGAACCATTTGCCTCAAGGCCCGGTGCTGATGCCACTACACCACTGGCCAGCTTGAGCTTTAGGTGGTGGTGGGGGTGGAAATCTCTATTCCAATAAATTATGGCCGCACAAAAAATTGTCTTGTATTTTAGTACTTTTCATGGTTACAGCCCTACCCCAACTTCACAACCAATCACACAGGCAAGTACATTTGGATACAAAACCACAGTACTCTGTAGTCTTTGTCATGTTTTACAGGCTATAAATGTAATATGTTGAGCTGGCTTAATTTAGCTATTCCAATGAAAGACTGAATGCAAGCCAGGAGCAATCCCTGCATTTCAAAAAGTGCCTTTGGGAATTTCTGTCCCCAGCTGAATAAGCATGATGCACTCTGGCTTAATCTGAAAGATGACTCCTCTGATACTGTGTCGGGTCTCAAGCACTACACTGCTGAATCAGTCTGAATTATTCACTGCAAGACTTAGAATGGGACTTTCTGATTGAGACACAAACTGCTTGCAAGCTGTTAAAGCTTCATTTACAATAAATAACTGTAGTCCTATAAACATCATTTCCACTTACGAATAGAATGCTATCCCATTTGCTCGAGAGCTGTGGCAGAGATTGAATGCTATAACAGGTCTACAGGTGTATCTAATAAAGTGACCATGGAGTGTATAATTCTTCGGTAAGTAAACAAATGAGAAGGTGGTTTGGGTCCAGTTTATAACATAATCTTTTATTTGTCACATGTACATCAAACTATAGGGTGATGGGGTGGAGACAGGTCTCTACCAAAGGAGGTGTAAGGCGCCCCGTCACTCCGCTGGGCTGCACTCTTGGGCAAAATGTAGCACTTACTTAGTCGCCAGATCAGGGTCACATAAAGCCACAGGAGCAGGTGGTGGATGCCCATGTGAGCAGCTGGTGCATATCACAAGCCCTAGTTATACAGCCACTGACACCGGGCAGACAATCTCTGAACAGTATCGACAACTGACAATGAGGTCACCCATCTTGTGAAGACACTGCCCAGAAGACAATGGTAAAGCACGTCAGCAGAAAAATTTACCAAGAGCAGTCATGGTCATGGAAAGACCATGAACGTCTACGTCATACAAGGTGGCACATCAAAATATACAGTGAAATGTGTTGTTTTGCATCAGCCACACAGTGCTGGTAGTATTAATGGATAACTGATTGATAACGATTAATGATAATAATTAACTGCTCAATTGCCAACTTAGCTTGACCACAACTTACTAACCTAAACCCTAACCAAGGGCTTTGAAATGTGTAAGGAAACCGGAGCATCCAGAGGAATGCCTGGCAATCATGGGAGAAGAGAAAACTCCCACCGTCAGGGGAGATCTTACAAACTCCTTACACACGACAGCAGGGACCAAATTCCAATCCGTGAGTGCTGGTGCAGTAAAGCGATTGTGCTAACTGCTCTGGGACTCTGCCGCCCTGCTGAAATTCTGAACTAAAAAACATAAGTACTCGACTTAGTGTAAACTGCACAGCGCAAAGTATCAAAGATGAATGAGCTGTTGAAGTAGGTCCCATTCAGACTGTAAAAGTGAAGTTGTTCAATGCCAAGGATGTTCCCTGTTCAAAAGTTGCAATTCCAGCACAATCATTCCATATCTTCTTAAAATACTGCCATTTTAAAATCCAGATTCTAATAATAGTTCCAGGGAGATGCAAATGTTCAAAGGAAGTGTCTTCTCTGTGGTCAGATTAGTAAAGTTACAGATAACATGAAAAATGGTGGTGTTGATTTTGATGGCGGAAGTCAAAGTTCAAAGTAAAGTTATTATCAAAATACATTTGATTTTCATTTTCTTGCAGGCATTCACAGTAAATACAAAGAAGCACAAAAGAATCGATGAAAAACTGCACACAGAGACGGATAAACAAGATAACAAACTGTAAATTTAAAAAAATTGAAAATAAATAAATAAGCAACAAATATCAAGGGCATGAGATGAAGGGTCCTTTAAAATGAGTCTACAGGTTGTGGGAACAGTTCACTGCTGGGGTGAGTGAAGTTGAGTTCCCTCCTTTTGGTTCAAGAGCCGGATAATTGAGGGGTATTAACTGTTTCTGAACCCGGTGCAGTGGGACCTGAGGCTCCTGCACCTCCTACTTGATGGCAGCCGACCTGCAGAACTGTGGATCAGTTATTGGTTGAAGTTACTGCTGTACAAGGGAGCCACACCAGTTACTGAAATCAAAGGTTCACATACTTTTTCCAACAAATACATGTAATATTGGATCATTTTTCTCAACAAATAGATGAACAAGTATAATGTTTTTGTGTTATTTATTTAATTGGGTTCTTTTTACCTAGTTTTAGAACAAGTGGAGATCTGATCACATTTTAGGTCATATTTACGCAGAAATAGAGAAAATTCTAAAGGGTTCAGAAACTTTCTTGCACCACTGTAGATAGATAGCTATATAGATTATCTACACTGGCTCAGGAGACTGATGGTTGAAGGGTAATAACTGTTCCTGAACCTGATGGTGTGTGTGGGACAGAAGTCTCCTGTACTTTCTCCCTGATTGCAGCAGTGAGAAGACAGCATGACCTGGATGGTGGGGGTCCTTGAAGAGCAATGCTACATTCTTGTGGCAGAGCTCCTTGTACACGTACTGATGGTGGGCAGGGCTTTACCTGTGACGGACTGGACCTTGTTCTGCTCTTTTTGTAGGCTCTTCTGTAACAGGAAAAAGGCTAGGGCTAACAGACTGGCTACAAGAAAGTATCAGCCCTTTTTACAAGCACTTAATTAAACCCAAACTCAGAAAGCAGAGTGTTGTTTCCATTCCACGCCCTAACCATTTCTGCATGAGGGGATCAGTAAGTTTCAGTTATGATGACTATTAACTGCCTTTCAATCTCTGAAGCTGTACTCAATAGGAAGTGGTTTGACACTCCAGCTCACCAAAGGAGACACCTTCAGCTAGACAAGAAGCATCAAAGTTCAAGTCAAACTCAAAGCAAATTTATCATCAAAGTATATTATAAATTACCATATACAACCCAGACATTAATTTTCTTGTAGGCCTTCACAGTAGAAGAATTAAATTTAACAGAATCAAAGAAAAACAACACACTAACACTGACAAACAACTAGACAGATAGATAGCACTAATGAATCTGGAAAGACAATGGTTTCAGTTATTAGAAATATTTTTGGTGTTGACTTTCAAACCTGTTTTGTATAAGTCGCTGTAAGGGACCAAAGCACGAGCATGATTCACTCGAGTTGAGTAAGGGATTGTCTACTGGTGTGTCCTCACGTGGCCGCAAAGGCCAATCCAGGATCCACGTGTTCTGGTACAGTGTGGACACAAGTAAGTGGTGGCTGGGGTTAGTGGTCAGGACTTCTGATTGTTCAGTCTCTCCTTTTGCAGCTGCCATTTCAATTGATGAACTGCCGTATTGTGTTCAATTCTGGTCACCTCATTGTAGGAAGGATGTGGAAGCTATGGAGAGGGTGCAGAGGAGATTTACCAGGACGTTGCCTGGTTTGGAGAACAAGTCAAATGAAGCAAGGTTAGCAGAGCTGGGACTTTTCTCTTTGGAGCATAGAAGGATGAGAGAGGACTTGATAGAGGTCTACAAGATTATGAGAGGCATTGATAGGGTGGATAGTCAGTACCTGTTTCCCAGGGCATGAATAGCAAACACCAGAGGGCATATGTACAAAATTAAGGGAGGGAAGTTTAGGGGAGACATCAGGGGTAAGTTTTTTACACAGAGAGTTCTGAGTGCCTGGAATGACTTGCCAGGGATGGTGGTGGAGGCTAAAACATTAGGGGTATTTAAGAGCCTCTTGGACAGGCAAATGGATGAATGGAAAATAGAGGGTCATGGCGTAGTGAGGGTTTAGTACTTTTTTTTAAGGATTATATGGGTCGGCACAACATGGAGGGCTGAAGGGCCTGTACTGTAGTGTTCTATGGTTTATTCTCTGCAGCACAGCGGAGACCGCTCTCGTGTAGTGCAGCTCCCTCTTGAACAGGTTTCCTGATTTCAGATGTGATGTTGAATTTCTTCAGGTTGACTTTAATGTTACCTTTAAAGTGTTTCCTAGCCCAGCAGGGGCTCACTGACCCTCCTTCAACCGGGAGTAAAGGACCTGACTGGGACCAACGGTACATGGTATGGTTGCTACTTCAATACAGCACTCTAGGACATGCTGATTTTCAAGCAATGAGGCTGAACCAAAGCCAACAGGTGGATGCAAATGATGCCACAACACCGTTCAAAGTAGTTCTAGAAACACTGCACGTTGGCCAAGATTGCTCCTTCAGCCACCTTCAGAAACATATTAACAAGTTCCTCCCCACTTCAAGACCTTGGTAAATGCATACTAGCCAATTTTTTGTCTAAATAACAAGTCAATACACTAGAGTGGTTTTTTTTTGGGATGTACAGAAGAGCTCAAAGAACATATATTCTATTTATAAATTGGCAGAAATAACGGAAAGAGCATAACTGAAAAGGTCTAATAATAAGAGGTTAATGTTACCTTGCTACATCTACCTTTCTCGCCACATTGTCGAAGTACTTGTAACTCAGTCTACACCTTATCAAAGTTCAAAGCAGATTTGTTTTCGAATATGTCACATATACTACCCTGGGATTTATTTTCTTTTGGGAATTCACATAATAGAAAGAATGGGAAACTACGCATGAAGACAGACAGCTAATGTGCTAAAGACAAACAGTGCTAATATAAAAAAGCAAATAAAAGTTTAAAAAAACACCGAGAACGTGAGTGCATAGGTGGTGGAATCAGTTCAGTACTGAGGTGAGTGAAGTGATCCACACTGCTCCAGGAACCTTAAGAGTAATAACTGTTGGGTTGAATTGTTCTCTGATCTTGGCAATTCACTTGCAAACGATTTGTCACCATGCGAGGAGACATCATCAGTGCGCTGTTAAATGTGGTGTGTCCTCTGAATGCTTGTCCTTAAAAGAGGGCACACCATGTTCAACAGCGCACTGATGATGTCTCCTCGTATGGCGCTGAAACGTTTCAAGTAAATTGTCAAGATTGGAGAACAACTCAACCCAGCCTTCAACCACCTGAACTACACATCTTCCAAATTATTTCCAGAACCTAGTGGTGTGGGACCTAAGGCTCCAGTACCTCCTTCCCAGTGGGAGAAACGAGAAGAGAGCATGGGCCTGGATGATGGTCGTCCTTGATCATTGATGCTGCTTTCTTGTGGTTTCTTCTTGTAGTGGGGAGAGTAGTTCACTGCCACGCTAAATATTTGCCTTGTTAACATGACCCCTTTGCACCAGCAGCAGAATTGGTATTGAATCTACATGTCATTCTGCCCTGTAAAGTGCACAGTCACACACACAAAATAAATAACTTTCATTTTGAAATGCAAGCAGACAAACTGGACAGGAGCATTGGCTTCATACATGTCTCCTTCAAACTGCCAGGGCGACATGCACAAAGAGACATTTCAAAAAATGGATAGAGATATATTGTCACTGTTGAAGGATGCAAACACATACATAACTGTACAACATAAAAGCTTCTCTCAAGTGGGCACTGTAGAAACTACAGCGATTTATAGGCCTTGCTGAACACTATCCATAGGGAAAACCTAAGCAATCTATTTTTCAGCAACACACATAAAATGCTGGAGGAACTCAGCAGGCCAGGCAGAATCCATGGAAAAAAGTATGTTGATGTTTTGGGCCGAGGCCCATGGATTTCCAGTATCTGCAGATTTTCTCGTTTGCAAAATGTTTTAAAATAGCTTTTCATGGCAGATCTCAAGCAAAGTGTCTCTGAGAAATGGTCTAATGACTCAAACATGAGGAGGCAGATGGTGAACAAAAATAAACCTCACTGCTTTAATATATCACCTTTCTAGAAGACTGCTTCTTCTCTACATTTGCTTTTAACTGAAGAGTTTCCAATCAGGATCTCTTTGCAAATTCTAGTAATGGTTTGTCCAATGATTTACTCAATCCAGTGAAAGCTTTTACTGGCAAGCTCCTCATTCAAAAACCAAGCCCCCTCAGGTCATAGTTAATCAGACAGAAGAAAATGGCCTCTCAACCCAAATATAACTTCATGTCATCCATGCAGGTCATTGGTCAACTTCTCTCATCAATACAATCTATTTATAAAGTTCTTGTGTATAGACTTACCAGCTGCAGAGTGCAGAGCTATAATTATATTTTCACAGCTATTTTAATTTATTGTGGCATCAGTAAAACTAATAATAAGAATGAAGTAAACATCAATATAAAATCATGTAATCCTACAGTATGGAAAGCTGCTTGGTCTATTGGACGTGTTAAGTTTCTTGATAACATTATCCAATTACGTCCACTGCCGTGCTCTTTTAAAATATGCCCTCCAAATAGTTTTGATGTTCTCTAATTGCCACTTAATTGTTAATACTTAATGTGCTTCCACCACTCTTACATTTCTGATCGTCATGAATGTGGCATCTTAAGTATTAGAAGTGAGAATCAGAATCAGAACTCTGTTTAATATTACAGGTATGCGTCATGAAATTTGTTAACCTTGTGGCAGCAGTACAATATAGTAATAGAGAAAAATGTAAATTACAGTAAGTATAATATTAAATAGTTAAATTAAAAATAGTGCAAAAGAATTTTTTTAAAGTAGTGAGGTAGTGTTCATGGGTTCAATGTCCATTCAGAAATAGGATGGGAGAAGGGAAGAAGCTATTCCTGAATTATTGAGTGTGTGCCTCAGGCTTCTGCACCTCCTTCCTGACAGTAACAATGAGAAGAGGGCATGTCCTGGGTGGTGAGGGGTCCTTAATGTTGGACGCCGCCTTTTTCAGGCACCGCTCTTTGAAGATGTCCTGGGTACTACTGAGGCTACAGTCCATGACGGTGCAGCTAAGTTTACAACTTTCTGCAGCTTACTTCGATCCTGTGCCCAGCACCCCCATAGCAGACAGTTAGAATGCTCTCCACAGTACATCTGTAGAAATTTGTGTGTGTCAAACTCTCCTCAAACTTCTAATGAAATATAGCTGCTGTTGTCCTTCTTCGTAGCTGCATCGATATGTTAGGTCCAGGTGAAATCGTCACAGATCACTCCTTCCACTTCTGATCCCTCTATGAGAACTGGTGTGTGCTTCCTCATCTTACCCTTTCTGAAGTCCACCTAATATAATCAGGCAACCATGAAACATGCATTTAGCAAATAATTAGAATGTCAGATAGTATTTTGGGTTTTGTTGCAAGTGGTTTGGAGTACAAAAGCAAGGACACCTTTGGGTGACTACACACCGCTGTGTGACATCTCATCTACAGTAATGTGTACAGACTGGGGTTTATCATGCAAAAATATTCACACCTTCTTGAAGAGTTGTCCTATGATGAGAAATTGTGATTGTCCAATATTCAATGAAATTTAGAAGAATGAAATTTGATCCCTCAGACAAATACGACAAGAGGAACCGAGGAGATGCTGAAAATCTATAATATCTGGCTCAAGTCCTGAATGCTTTGAATGTCCATATCAACATCAGGACAATACCTTCAACCGCTCCATTCCTCAACTAAAAATCACTCAACTAATCTCTGCCAGCTGTCCTTCACTATGTTTGTCTAATTTCTTTCCCATAATTAATATTAGATTAACTGACTTATAATTGCCAGTTTATCCTTCTACATTGTGTGGAACAGGTGCATAATATGTCACCAGTTTGTTGCCTAGAAGTATGGAAGAGTTCAGGTTAACTACCAGAATTATGTTTCCTCTTCCCTCTGCCATCTAGGAGTCATCTCAACCCAAAGAAGTGGCTTACCCACTTAATACTTTATCATAGCTCATAGTTACAGTTTACAGGCAACCTTCTTATTTACTAAAGGTCTGACAAAGTTCTCTTCATTGGTACACAGTGACATAATGATCCTGGTACCTAAAACAACCCTTCTGTTTCTAGTAATAAATCTCCCCCTTGGTTCTTCTCCAGCCCCACTGCTCCTTGGATAATTTTACTGTCATAACACTAACAGACTACTTCTGCTGTAAAACTTCAGAGATTACTATTATACCATTATGTTTTTGCACTTTGTTTTTTCAGTTCCCTGTACATATTTTCAACCTGAATTCCTCTTCCATTATCACAGTGACATTCGTCATTCTAAGCTTTCCAAACTTCAACCCACTCTTATTTCAGCCTGTTCATGGGTGAAGCCCTGGTTTGAGGTTGCTTCTCCTTTCCCCCTTGTGGGTACATCACTAAACTGCAACCAATTATTATTTCTACCTCTCAACTAAGTTAGCTCCTCCAACAGAAGCACTAGCTTTAACCTTCCTGTGAGGTTATTCATTTTCCCAGCTCTGAGCTGTCCAGCTTAAACAAACTTTCTGCTGCCAAATAATAGTTCAGCACCAACTAGATGGGCTGAAGGGTGTGTTCCTGTGCTGTAGTGCTCGACGACTGGTCCCACTGCATCAGGTATCCATCAACTTGACACTTCTATCTTTCACATTTCACTAGCAAGGGCATTGCAGAGGTCATCAATCAGATCATCTCTTAACTCCTTAACCTGATCGCTGAACCTCAGTGCTCTTCCTCCCAGTGTCATCAATTCTGGCAGTGCATACCAGCCTTGCTTTTTCCCCTTCCTCTATAAAATGTTTTATATTCTCCCTACAATAATCAGAATCAGAATCAGGTTTAATATCACCGGCATATGTTGTGAAATTTGTTAATTTTACAGCAGCAGTACAATGAAATACATGATAAGTACTTGAAAAAATGTATTACAGTGACTATATATGTCTATTGAATAGTTGTTAAAATAAGTAGTACTAAAAAACAGAAATAAAAAAAATAGTGAGGTAGTGTTCATGAGTTCAATGTCCATTTAGAAATCGGGTGGCAGAAGGGAAGAAGCTGTTCCTGAATTACTGAGGCTTTTGTACCTCCTTCCCAACAGTAACAATGAGAAGAGGGCATGTCATGGGTGGCAGGCATCCTTAATGATGGATGCCACTTTCCAAAGGCACCGGTTTTTGAAGATATCCTGGATACTACGGAGGCTAGTATCCATTATGGAGCTGACTAATTTTAGAACTTTCTACAACTTACTTTAATCTTGCGCAGTAGTCCACCATACCCCCCATGCAGCCAGTCAGAATGCTCTCCACAGCACATTTATAAAAGTTTTTGAGAGTTTTAGTCGATAAAACAAATCTCCTCAAACTCTGAATGAAGTATAGCAGCTGCCTTGCCTTCTTTATAGCTGCATCAAGATATTGCATCCAGGTTAGATCCTCAGAGAAACTGACACCCAGGAACTTGAAACTGCTCACTCTCTCCACTTCTGATCCCTCTATGAGGACTGGCCTGCCACACTCCCATACTTATTAAAGAAATAGCTAAGTCTACGTGGAGCTGACTAGGTGCCCTGTTAAGAGCTCCTGATCCACATTAGATAGACCAAATTTGTTCTGCAATTTTACAGTCAAACTCTATGCTATGCCGAATGTCCCAATATTACAAAGGAATGACGTGGTTGAATTTTAAATGCCCACTAAAATGATCTAGCAACCCTTTAATAGGTACAGCCGCTGCTATGTTGAAAGGATAAAACTAGATGGGCCACCAGTATTGATCAAAACACAAATTCCAACCAAGTCCCAGCTTGATTTAGCTTGGAAAGTGCTCCTCTCAAACATACGAGATCTGTGGGCCAGCTGTAAAACTGGCATTCAGTTCCCGCCACTGTCTGTAAGGAATTTGTACGTTCTCCCTATAACCAAATGAGTTTCCTTCAAGTGCTCTGGTTTCTTCCAGATTTCAAAGACTTACGGTTAGGATTAGTGAATTGTGGGCATGCTATGGTGACAAAAGTGTGGCGAATCTTGTAGGACCAGTACAATCCTAGCTGATTTGATGCAAATGATGCATTTCACTGCATGTTTTGATGTACAAGTGACAAATAAAGCTAATCTTTTACTTTCTATCTTTCAACCAGAACTGAAGACAACACCAGCATTTTTTAATATAAAGATGTAATACAACTTCTTTGCTTTTGCACTCAATGGTTCTACTTGTGTAGCTCAGGACCCCATTTGTTTTTGTCACCACTCTCAGCATGTCCTGCAGGTAGTGGAGAGTATAGTGACTGGCTATATCACAGCCTGGTATGGAAACACCAACGCCCTTCAATGGAAAATCCAACCAAAAGTAGTGGATATGGTCCAGTCCATCACTGGACCACTGACCACATCTACACAGAGCATTGTTGCAGGAAAGCAGCATCCATCACCAGATATCCCCACCACCTTAGTACCCCTCAACCATCAGGTTCTTGAGCAAAGTGGATAATTCCACTCAACTTCACCTGCCCCATCACTGAAACGCTCCCACAACCTATGGACTCACTTTGAAGATCTCTTTATCTCATGTTCCCAATATTTATTGCTTATTTAGTTATTTACTATTAGTTCTTTCTTTTGCGTTTGCACATTCCATTGTTTTTTGCACACTGGTTGAGCGCCCAGTTGGTGCAGTCATTCACTGATTCCATTATGGTTATTTTTCTATAATGGATTTTGCCTTAGTGCCTGATTCTACTCCACACTCTGAGCCTTAAGCCCATCAGTCTCCATTACATTAAGGCAACTAATGTACTGTAGAGTTTCGGCACTGCATTGTAACTGCATTCTAATCTTGTTAACCCCATCTGGTAATATCCCATCCAGGACTCTGCCAGTTTGGTCAGTGGGACAAGCAAATCATTCCCCACCCACAGAGTATTTGCTGTCCAAGTTAGTTACATTCTTCCTTTCTGGTGATGTTTAGTCCTGACCCATCAGCTGACAGAAGGGTAAATGGTAGCTGGTGGGAGGTCCATTGCTTACATTTGACTTAAAGGGGTTGAGAGAACATTCAGGACACCAGGCACCGCCACCTCCCAGCTATGTAACCATGTGCTGTGATTGTTTCCCATCAGTGGGATAGATGTAGGATGTCGGCACAGAAGACTGCAGATGCTGGAACTTGGAGAAAAAAGAAGCAAACTGCAGGAGGAATTCCGTGGGTCAGTCAGCATCTGTGCAGGCAGAAGAATAGTCAATGTTTCAGTCAAGGTCCTTCCTTAGGATGTAGCACAGAGGAACATAGGATTTTCCAGATTTTGCTTAATGGGCATAACTTGGTGATCAGAATCAGAATTAGGTTTCATATCATTGGCATATGTTGTGAAATTTGTTGACTTTACAGCAGCAGTACAATGCAATACATAGTAATAGGAAAAATGAATTACATTAAGTGTGTGTGTATGTATATTTAATAAATACTTAAATTAGTGCAAAAATAGAAATAAAAAAGTAGTGAAGTAGTGTTCATGGGTTTAATGTCCATTAAGAAAATGGATGGCAGAGGGGAAGAAGTTGTTCCTGAATTGCTGAGTGTGCAATTAAAGTGCAACCACTTTTCTATGGGTCAACCATAGTTCAGACTGGATAAAGCTAGCAGGATTTAATGGAGCAAGTAGGTGTTTTAGGAAGTCTGACAATTACTGTAACAGGTGTTATATTCCACATCTGATTAATTGTCCAACTTAAATTCACAGCTGACATCATGGCATGCATATCTAAATCACTAGTTCAGACTTCTGGGTTTCGAGTTCATTTACATCTACTGCACTGTTGTAGCAAACATTCCTGCCCTCTTGTATCAATGCTCACGAAAAGCAGAAGACCAACCTTTTTTTATACCACGGTAACCGTGCTGGATACTGTCAATGCAGCACTGTCCTTTCCATGTGCTGCTGCCAGTGACGGAGAGAATCTCAGACAAGACAGACTTGATTTTCCTGCTCTTATCCAGCATGGTAAAAGGCCACTCGAGGCAAGGAGCTTCAAAGCTTTTCTAGGACAAACCGCTGCCTGCAGTGGGTGAGCTTTGACAGTACAGTGAGAACTCCAACTTTCGTATCCAACCCCCGACATTTGATCCGTGTGACCTGATGCGCTCCGTACAGAAGCACACTTCAAAAAAAAATCAAGTCCCTTTTTGTTTATAATCTAACAGCCGAAAGAAGATCCAAAAAAAAATCGCACAGATTAAAAGAGTTTAGACAGATGTCCACCAGAAGTAGCCGGCATTTTTGATGTAGGTTAACACTTGCACAGTCTGCACTTTACAAGACAGGCGACACACAGCAACAACTGACTCTATGCAACTAAAATAGTAAACATGCAGCTGCCTGCCTAAATCCAAAGAACACATGACTCTTCTTTTTTTCATTAAAAAGAAAGGTTTTTAATATGCCCAAATCCATTATGTCCTCTCTTTATTTACTGAATAACTCCACAGGTGTTTATCCCTTTTTCTTCCAGTCCTCTAGGTCTGCTAATGAGAGTTAATATAACTGTCCATACAGTGACTTGTCATCTGGGAAAGCACTGCATCTCAAACAGTCCCATGCTTGAAATAATCGTCTGAGTCAATAATTTGGCACAATCAGCCTTTATTTCTGCAGAATTATTTTAGCCAAGGTACAGATGCTGCAGTAAGGGTAGATTGGGGGGGGGGGGGTTATGCTTGGAGAAATGAAGATCAGCCAGGCTTTTTGATCTATATCAGAAGGTGCTACAGAAGAAGAGAACGGGGCTCAATTATACTGCCCTCCACAGCTGTTCTGTCTTACCCTTCTACAATGAAGGAAAGAGCTTAAGAAGATAGGAGCTGAAGTCGGCCACTTAGGCTCCTCAAGCCCGTTCCATAATTCAGTACGATCATAGCTAATCTATGGCAGCTTGAACTCCTCTCCTATGCCACCTCCCCACAGCCCTCACTCATTCAAATGCTTATCTATCATCGCTTCAATATTCCTAATAATTCATCCTGCACCTATGCTGGGGCACAGACTTCCAGACATTCAGCAGCCTCAAATTCCTACATACCTCAGTTTTAAATGATCAGCCCCTTTACTTTATAACTACATTCCCTCTTCTGACACTTTTCCAATAGTAAAACGCCAAGCCGTTTAGCATCTTATAGATTTGAAGGAGGTCACCCTTCATACCCCTTAAGTTTAAAGAAATAATCCAGATGGAGGAGAGGCTCCTGGAATGTGATTTAGGGGAAAGTGTTAAAGGAAGTCTCTACTCTTCAAGATGGCGTCAACGAACAACATGACCAACGGCTACATCATGCAGACAGCTCACAAAGTTACTTATTTTACTTCTTCTTTCAAATATGATTCTACAACTAAGCTGGATGGGATTGAAACCTGTGATTGACATTTTGGGCTAACTGTGAGCGATCTGGTGTTTTGCTGACTCCAAGGGAGCTCAATGAGGTTTGGAGCGGAGTGTGCAACCCGGAGCCTGGAGACCACGATCAACACCATTGCTTCTCTCTGATGGAGGCATCCAGCAAGGCTGAGGTCGATGTGGACAAGAGCGGAGGATGGGTGGGTGTTTGGGACAGTCTGCCTGTGTTCGACCAGTCTTCCTCTCTCCCTCGCTAGCTGCTGTCAGAGGGAAGTGCA
This sequence comes from Hemitrygon akajei, assembly GCF_048418815.1. Taxonomy (NCBI): domain Eukaryota; kingdom Metazoa; phylum Chordata; class Chondrichthyes; order Myliobatiformes; family Dasyatidae; genus Hemitrygon; species Hemitrygon akajei. Next base: position 13,357,587 of record NC_133154.1, read on the forward strand.
AGAGTCTAGGGAATCCATGTTATGAAGATTGATCGGCAGGGCTGTGGACTCATTTTGGGGACTTTAAGGTTCATTTTGAATGTGTTTCTGAATTCTGATTACTCTTTTTTTTTGCTGTTTCTGAGCAGTTCGATCGGGGCAATCAATGCAGTCTGGAGCACTTTAGCCAAAATGACCCAGCAGCCTGCAGAGGGCTAGTGGCACGGCGCTGAACTGAATTAAACTGAGTACTACTGGACTCCTGCTTTGACGTTTTATAGTCTATGTACTGATGCTCGCCATTTGCCGTTTACGCAATTTGTTCTTTGCATGCTGCGTGTTTGATGTTTTCTTGAATAGGTTCCATGGTGTTTCTTTGTTTCATGGCTGCCTACGGGAGGATGAATCTCAGAGTTATATTCTGCATACACACTTTGATAATCAATGTACTTTGAATCTTTGAATCTTTTAATTTATCCAATTTGACCCATAATTGTTTTTTTTTAGGTTCATAATAATACTTTCAGGGATAAGAGGAGTGTTCTGTTCTGGGGTTAAAGGACTGTGCACGTGTGTAGGTGGGGTGGAGGAACAGGGCTTGCTTTTGCTGGTGGTGTTTAGTTGCTTGCTGTGTCTCGTGTTTTGCCGAGCGTTTCTGGAATGCTATTTTGGCGCTGGAATATGTGGCAATACTTGCGGGCTACCTTCAGCACACCCTCAGGTATGTGGGTTGTAAATGCAGGCCACACACATTTTACTGCATGTTTTTAAGTACACATGATAAATAAACGTGAACCTTGAGTAAATAGCAACATTCAACTTGGTATCATATTTAGTGGGAGTTTCACTAAAGTTAAGAAACTTCCCTTTCTTAAACTCCTGCAACACGGCACTTGATTCTTCCTATTCAACTTCAAGCTATCAACAAATTTTGACGATCTCAAGACTTGAATCAAATCTTTTCACTTATCTTATGACTCCTTTTTGCTTCAGATGTGATTCTGCTACTGTTGGAGCCTGTTATCTACATTCTGGTGGTGTGTTTTCAGGCCAACTGGACGATCTGGCCTGAATTCCACGAGGCTGCAAGTAAAGCCTGCATCATGGTGGCCACGATCAATCATGGTGGCCAAGCCCACGATCAATCCCATCTCTCATGGATTGCACTGATTAAGTGCTGAGGAAGATTACAATCATGCAGGTGCGGAAGGGGAAGCAAGTGTTCAGCACCACCTTACAGCCTCTCACTCGCTGGTGCTGGAGGAAGACGTCTGCATGCGGTGGTCTCTCTCTTTCCCTCCCTTGCTCACTCCTTTCGAGGGAAGGTTCTTGTGTTTGAGTGATCCCTCTCCCTCGAAGCTGTCGAAGGATGGTGCCGGAGAAAGGTTTAATCACCGCAGTTTGTAAATTTGGACTCATTCAGGTTTATGCCGTTCTAGTTCTGGTCTCTCCTTATTTTGTTTGTTGCTACTTTTGGCCAATTTTTGAATCAGGGTGGCCTGGAGATAATATAATGAACACTGAGCTGAACTGAAATATGATTTTGTGTTGATTTTGTGTCTTATATTCCATGCTTTTGCACTTTTTTTGTTGCGGCTTGCACAATTTATTTTGCGCGTGGGGGGGGTGTTGATATTTTTATTTGAACGGGTTGGTTCCATGGTTCGTTGTTTCGTGGCTATCTGTGGAGACGACGAATTTCAGGGTTGCATGCTGCAGACGTACTTTGAGAATAAATGCATTTGGAATCTTTGAAGCTCCTGATGAACGCAAATGAGTTGTCAGCCTTGTAATGATGATCACATAAAATACTGGTTCAAAGGCAGGGAGATGAGACAGAAGTGGCTACTCCAATACATCAGCCTGTCACTGGGATTAAACCTACACCAGTGAGAGCAATGTCAGTGACTACAGGGCTATGATACATCACCCGAGTCTTTCAATAAAAGTATTATATTTTTGATGACTTTAGAATGGGACATTGCGAGACACAGGATATGTTGCAACGTTTCAGACTGCATCACTGAAAATAACTCGGCTAATTTTATGATGTTGTTTAATTTGGATGTGTTGCTTCTACCTATCACTACACCATAAGCACTAATATAACTAAATTAGGTGTGCAGGTAATGTTGCATTTGTGAAGCTAGGTAATAGAGCAGCAAGTTCGACATCTGCTTTTCACCTCAGTGATAATTCAAATCCAACCTTGAGATTTCAGAGAAATTTTCCTCCGTGGGCTGACTGCGAAGGTCCTGCCTTAATCTAGTCACAAAATACACAGGCCTACAGCATTCTAATCATCAGAATCAAAACCAGGTTTAATATCACCGGCATATGTTTGTTGAGTAATAATTTGTTCACTACTAATTGGATTCACTCAAGACAATGGATCATCTAACAAAGGGACGGGGATAATTTATGACTGATGAAGTTTCAGGGTTTGATGTGGGCTGATGTACAATGTGAAGATAGGCAACATACTAGCAGCAGATTGTCTGTGAGCACTTTATGCTGGTACTGGATACCTCTACAGACTCATTCTAAGGCATTATCATTCCACACACTGAGCACAAAAAAATTTTTTAAATGAAAAGAAATGGGAAGACTTAACTTTTCCTTTGATTTATTCATTCATTATTCAGCTAACCATGTTTTATTCTTCAATCTCAGTATCTTTGCCTCTGTAGTAGACTATAACTCATGGGGAAAATGTCAATTATTATTGTACTATCATTATTTTGAAGACAACAAAAATGTTTCAGTTGACCCTTAGCAAAGCTACACCAACATCTATAACTTCAAATACTTTTGAGAGATCATGCAGCAAATGTGCGTTCAGATGCAGCAATTGAAAAACACGCTCAGAAGCAGTCTCATCATCATCAGGATGAAGCCAGCATCAAAATGGATCCAAAATTGCAATCCCCAGAAAACTTCAGATGGCCGGTGGTGTTGTGGCATCTGCCTCAGACTTTGAGGCGAATGGTCTCGTGTTTGAAACCGGCCGGATCCTTGCACGCTTTCCATCCATGCTGGGTTGAGCACGAGCTAGCAACTCGGACTCGTAAAAAAACTAAAATGTTGCCACCCGATGCACTACATAGCGCAAAGAGAAACAACAGAAAACTTCACCATTCAGAGACAAAAGATTCTGCAGATGATGTAAACCCAGTCTCTCTCTCTCTCTCTCTCTCTCACACACACACACACACACACACACACACACACACACACACACACACACACACACACACACACACACACACACACACACACACACACACACACACACACACACACACACACACACACACACACAAAATGCTGGAGGAGCTCAGCAGGTCAGCCTGAAATGTTAACTCTTTATTCCCCTCCATTGATGTTGCCAGGCCTGCTGACTTCCTCCAGTATTTCCTGTGTGTGTCACTACTCAGAGGCCGATTCTATAGTACCAAAGTCTCAGGAAATTGCTCTAAGTATGACTTCCAATGTTACTTATCCCATGATCCAAATGAATTGTTTATCAAAATGAGTTGGCTGTGATCGAGGTGTTAACACAGCTGCAGCTTTGTGAATATAATGGTGATTAGCAATGTACTGAATGTACAATACTCCAATCACTGCTGCTACATTGACAACTACAGAACATCCTGTTAGATCCAGTGTACCTGGCACAATATTGACCTTATTTACTCTGTAATTAGTCGTTCTCTCTGAAACAATTATTTATAAAACTTATTTCATGTAGTTTATAATGGAATAAGTTGCAATTATCACTGCTGGCTAAAAACGCTGCTATTGATTCTTACAAACTTTTTAAAAATTTAGAATTGTGCATCTGTTAACTTTGATGGGATTTCTTTACAAGCATGATGCAGCTACTTAATCAATTATTAAGCAGAAAGAAAAGTGAGCAACAATTTGAATTATTGACTGCATTTGATCCATTTAGTTCAAAAGTAGAGTCTATTAGAGATAACTTTAATGTTGAAATTTTAATTTTCATTATGTCTGCCAAAATATACTCTCATAACTTCCATATTGCATTCGCGCAACAGCTTCATAGTGCCAGCAGCCCGAGTTCAATTCCTGCTGCTGTCTGTAAGGAGTTTGTATGCTCTCCTCGTGACTGCATGGGTTTCCTCTAGGTGCTCTGGTTTCCTCCCACATCCCAAAAACGTACGGGTCAGTAGGTTAATTGCTCATGTTTGTGTAATTGGGTGGCGCAGGCTCATTGGGCTAGAAGTGCCTGTTACTGTGCTGCACCTCTAAATAAAATAAAATTAAGTTCTCTTTCCCCAGTCACTTAACACTCATGTTCATTTCCTCTTGACCTCCAAGGTTACATTTTGTGCACCATTACTGATGGCAATCAGAGTCATATTTAAACTGAAATTATACTTTCATAATAATGGAGCATACTTAGAAGTGGAAACGTTGCTTCTGGGTTTCACAATAATGCCTGCTGACATGCATTAACTCAACTTTTCAGATCAGATAGTACCAGGGCACCCAATTTTTGAAGACTGGATTTGTGACACCCATGCAAGTCACTTCACGCACTGCTAAATACTGCAATCCAACCTGGGTTAATACTTGGCTGCAGTCAACTCTTGGAATGTACTTCCTTCCTACAATACTTCCAAAAGCCGATTTTGATGTAAATCAACAGAAACACAAGAAACCTTCAAACCCACTTCTCCCAGCACAGCCTTATGAAATACTGTCTACTATATTAGACTTATTTTCCAAGTAACTCATGTTTTTGGAGAATACTCGTGTTCCTTCTTTAATTGGTTTGCGAGAAATAAGGCTAAAATTCCAGCAAAATAAATCTGCATCATTTCATTGGTTTATCGTCTCGTTTTGCCATTTCAGTCAATGTTTTCCCAGTAATTTTGGCGTAAAAGTGCTACAGGTGTGTTGTGGTGCATTAAACTTTGTAAAATATTGGATGAAAATCTGAACAACTCAGTGACACTTTAATTCTTTGTGGGCTCACAGCATGTAAGGTGTATGTACAAGTTAAACAGTGCAGGCTTGCTTAAAAATGCAAACATGAGGAAATCTATAGATGCTGGAAATTCTAGCAACACACACAAAAAATGCTGGTGAACGCAGCAGGCCAGATGGCATCTATAGGAAGAAGTACAGTCGACGTTTCAGGCTGAGACCCTTCATTAGGAGTCCTAACAAAGGGTCTCAGCCTGAAACATCGACTGTACTTCTTCCTATAGATGCTGCCTGGCCTGCTGCGTTCACCAGCATTTTTTGTGAATGTAGGTTTGTTAAATGTTTGATAATAGTAGCTGGATTCTTTCTTAGCCTCAATGTACCAGTGGCCTGAGAACAAAACACCAAAGAGTTTATTTGTCTCTTATATCTCACTATGCTTGTTCTTGGGATTTCTCCTAGACTCGCGGATTCCTAAGACGGATCCAGGATAATTTCACAAGGCAGAATATGGAGTTCCCCTGACAACAGCGTCAATCGAGTGGTGACTAAGCCCTGAAACCTTTGTGGAAATCTTTGTAACTTACTACATGGTATATCATGTGGTTTATTTCTGCTTTCTGTTTCATGATAACAAATTGGGTTTAAGTTACTCTGTTGTGCTTGTACACTTACTGCCACACATCCTGGACACAACATTTTTTTGGAGTCTTTTGGGTCTAATCAGCCCAGCCCATTACAACTGGAAACAGGGCCATACGTCAGTCCACGTTCTGCGATTAATTTCAGCTCTGCAGGTAACTCTGAGCCACCACTGAAACGAAGTCCAAACCTGACTAATTCTGCTTTAAGCCACTGAGTAATCCAAGTTCACTCCCCTAATGCTCCCCATAACTTTGAAACTGTCCTTTTAAAAAAGAAATGCCTGTATTCCATTAATTATCCCAACCCACCTATTTTCATGGGAATTTAATACACAAATTGATCAATAATTATAAAGCATATAAGACAGCTGTCAGTATCAACCACCCTTGACTGAAACAGTTTGCTGGACACTTCGGCAACTTCCCCCCCCCCCCCCCCCCACAACACCATTCCAATAACTTTTCCAGCCGTTTATGCTGTCTTCCATCCTCCTGTGATAGCAATATTCATTCCAATCAGGCTAGAAATCAAGGTTGTTCCACAAAAGCTCTCAATATACTCTGTAAAAATATGCTTCCAAAATTCTTGACCACACAGCTGAGCCATCCTCAGACATGCATACTATCGGGGTAGAGCAAAAATATGGGGAGGAAATGAAGAGCAAATGGCACAATGAAGATAGTAAAATATTCTACAAACCCTTAGAAAGCCCACAGATATATTTTAGTAACATTTTTTAGCAAAATGAAAGAAAATAACTATTTCCATAACCAATACACACAAAATGCTGGAGGAACTCAGCAGGCCAGAAAAGAGTAATCAGTTGACGTTCGGCGTTGAGGCCCTTCATCAGTGTCCTGACGAAGAATCTCGGCCCGAAATGCCAACTGTTTACTCTTTTCCATTGACGTTGCCTGGCCTGCTGAGTTCCTCCAGCATTTTGTATGTCTTGCGTTGGATTTCCAGCATCTGCAGATTTTCTTGTGTTTGTATTTCCTAAACCAACTGGGCTGGTTTTGAAAGTATTGATTATTTTCTCTTGATATAGTCATCAGAGGAGGAGGAGGAGAGAGCTCTACACAGCCAACATCCCATTAGATCAGAAGATTTCTAGCTGCACAGAAATTGTTTCAAAAAAGAAACTACAGCTACAAACATTACAAAAAGTGAACAAATATTCTGTATGGAAGCCATCTCCTGTGTGAAGCCCAGGGGGAAAGAGGGAGAGGCAGGTTCAGACTAAAAGGTCAAACTTATTGCTCGTGTCAGACAGCTCTCAATCAACATCGAAGAACCGAGTGGACAGTTGTGGAGGCAAAACTCTTACTTGAGCTGACAGCCTCCACAGGAATTCTGCCATTAATATTAGATGTTGAAAAAACATGGGAGTCCTCTTTCAGTAATTATCTCAAAGTATTTGTCAAGATCTGTATCCCACCAACAGGTAGCTGAAATTTGAGACGCATGCCTACTGCCCTGAGCCTGAGGGGTCAACAAAGGGAAATTCTGTAAAGCAGGATTATATCTAGATCAAAGGCGCTGCAACAACAGGAGTACATGTACTCCGGCAGATGCCATTCAAGAAATTATGAAGCAGAATATTCAAATCAACAGTGATTCAATATCCCAGGCAAGGCATGAGCCCATTTGTGTACGTCTCCATCAATATTTACTCTTTCTCGAGATCCCAAACATTCTCCAATCTCTTCTTTCTTCAAAAGAGATGGAAGCTGCTTTGAAACAAATACGTAGCAATATAACAGGTGATCTCAAACAAGCGGGCTGCTTGCCATTAGGTCAAATGCCCGTCATAAATGCTCAAGTCTATTAAATAAAGAGAAATTAGATGATCCTATTGCAGATTCGCAACCAGTTCAGCTTGAAAAGAGAACGTTTGATTTAATGCAACAGAATCTACCAGAAGAACTCAATAGGTCGAGCAGTATCTTTGGAAGGGGAAGGGACTGTCCATCCTCATTTGTTGCCCCTCCTTAAAGTTCAAAGTACATTTATTATCAAAGTATGTACACGTTATACAACCTTGAGATTCGTCTCCTAACAGGCAGCCACAAAACAAAGAAACCCAAAAGAACCCATTAACAAAAGACCGTCAAGCACCCAGTGTGCAGAGAAAAACAAATAGCATTCTGAACTCAAGTCCTCAAAGAGAGTCACCCCACTCCTAAAGCTGCCCAACCTGCTGAGATCCTCCAGCAGACTGTGTTACTTCAGACTCCAGTCTCTTGTACCTCCATATTTAAATTCAGCAATAGGTTAAACCAATTCAGACAAAATGGCATGACTAATATCAGCTCTGGCCTCTATCACGCTTGCTGCTCAACTGACTTCGAACTGCCAACTTATTTCCCAACCATGACGGCATTGATCCTTGGAACAAAAATCCTCAGGAATTGTTTACTTATTAAGCAGGATCACAGAACAATGCAGAGTTCCAGACTGTAACAGAGAGCCTAACCATATTAGGAAACCTCAATGCCAGTCGAAAGCACTTTTGCTCTATTAAAGATTTTGTCTAGTAAAGGTCTGAATTTTGCATTAACAAAGCCGCAAAACATGAAAATTAATAAACCACAGGTTAGACTGTCTCTTCGTAATCTGATCGGCCAGGTGAGGAGTTTACAGAAACGGGACATCCTGCCTAATTCACTCATTCATTCTCAAGGGAGTAAGTACGTTCGGGAAGGCATTTGATGCCTGTGACCATACCAATCCAAATTAGCTTCCCACCAAGTGCAAGGGGCTCACTTTATCACCACCAGGCCTGCCAACCTTTTAGAACAAGTCTTCAAAAGGACCATCACTCTCTTATTAAGGATTTTGTTATCCCTCATTAAAGAGCGAGAGAGAGAGAGAGAGAGAGAGAGAGAGAGAGAGAGAGAGAGAGAGAGATTTCAAACAAGAGAAAATCTGCAGATGCTGGAATCCAAAGCAACACACACAAAATGCTGGAGGATTAGCAGGCCAGGCAGCATCTATTGAAAAGAATATAGTTGTTGTTTTGGGCCAAGACCCCTCAGGAAGACTGGAGAAAACAAGATGAGGAGTCGGAGTTAGAAGGAGAGAGAGATTTGACAGATTTGCACATCTGTCCAAACTTTTAATTCTGTTGGCCAAAGCAAATTAGTTATCTTTCAGTGTGCCTGGAAGGGCTCAATGCCTTAATGATGCCAGGAACTTACTTTGCACTAACTAGGGCAAAGACTCACACAGAATCAAGAAAAATAATCGCCAGCCAACTGGTTCTATTTAATGCTGCCAAAGAAAACATTGATATAAAGTCAATTCAATTGTATTTCCTCTCTTTGTTCAAGGAGGTTAGAGAAATGATTTTCTTGTATAAGAGTCTACCTAATGGGGATTCAAACAAAATTTTTACCAAAGGAAACTGGATGTGTACATTCCATCCTTTATTAGATCTCCCTGTTCTACCCTTTATTAATACAACACCTCACACCAGAGGTGTGATTCTGGTACTAGAGTCTGCAAACACTGGAGACAGCACCCTGGCAGGTTGGAGAAGCAGCATCTTATATTCTGTCTGGGTAGCCTCCAAACTACTGGCATGGACACCAATTTCTTAGGCTTCTGATAACTACCTTCACCCCACCCCCCTATTCCCCATTCCAGCTCTCAACTTATCTCCTTATCTGCCCAACACCTCCCTCTAGTGTTCTTCCCACTCCCCTTTCTTCCATAGTCTTCTGTCCTCTCCTATCAGATTCCCCCTTATCCAGCCCGTTAACTCTTTCTCCAGCATTTTGTGTGTGTTGCTTTGTATTTCCAGCATCTGCAGATTTTCTCATGTTCCTGGTAGCTAGTCTATGTAGAGCTATTAAATTTTATCTATTTTAATATCTTCCCTTATTTTTCCATACTCCAGTCAATGCCTTACTGACCTAATCTCTCCTTATCCATTAATCTTACCATCCTTAGAATCAGTGAAGTTTTGCTGCACTTCCATAGCAAGAACATGTGGCTATTGGAGACCATGTAGCTACTGATGCAGCCTTAAAAATGGCATCAGAGATTTATATTGTAAAATAGTTGCTTACATGTAATAAAAATTTGACTAAAGGTCTATATTCTTTGACCTTAGAAGACGAGTGACCTTATTGAAAGATGAGGTGCTTAGAGGTAATTGCTTAATCTAAATGCTTCCACTGGTGGAAGAACCTCAAATGAAGTTTCAGTTACAAGATTGGCAATCGCTTAAAAGTGTAGAAACTCCATCTTGTAGAAAGGGGCTGAACCTCTAGAATTCTTTACCCCAATGGGTCTGCACTGTGATTTTCTGTAAACTCTGCATGTTAAGGAAATACAGGTTAAAAGAAAATAAAAATTACTTATCACAATTTCCATGAGAGTGAATTTTATTCTGGATCTCAAATTTTTGGGTAGCGATATGTGAATGTTTGTAAGGGTGAATTTCCATTACCTGAACAGCCTTAGCACAGGAGTCACCTGTATTATAAGCCACTCTCATTACACCAAAGGAAGCAGCACACCTAGCCACCTCTGGCCACAAACAAATCCATTCTTATTTATCTAAATGTTTCCATATGCCTTTATATCAAATTCCTTCTTAACCTATCAAATGGTGAAAGTTCTTGATAAGAGTGGATGTGGAAAGGATGTTTCCTATGGTGGGAGAGTCTAAGAGCAAATGACATAGCCACAGAAAAGAGGGATGTCCTTTTGAACAGAGATAAGGAGATATCTCTTTAGCTAGAGAGTAGTGAATCTAGAATTCATTGCCACAGGTAACTGGGAGGCTTTATGTATATTTAAGGCAGAAGTTGATAGGCTCTTCATTGCTCAGGGCATGAAGGGATATGGGGAGAAGGTGGGAGATTGGGGCTGAGAGGAAAATTGGATCAGCCTTGATGAAATGGCAGAGCAGACTCAATGGGCCAAATGGCCTAATTCTGCCCCTATATCTTATGGTCTTATCTATTTTCATTTTCCCAAAGCAGTTTATGAATATTGCAAGTGATGAACTACAGCGGATGACATTGAAATCAGGAGCTGTTTAATGCATAATTAACATCACCATCTCCAGTTCTGAAAGGTCATCAACCCAAATGTTAACTGATTTTATTTCCACAGATGCAGTAAGCATTCCCAGCATTTTGTTTTCTGTAAGAATTTCCGGAAATATCTGGAAGGTAAAACCCAAATCACAGTAAAGCAGTATGTAATTAGTCAATATAGGAACCTGTGAAAGAATCTATCATCTGAATAAATTATGGAAAGTAGTAAATACTGTCCAGATCTTGAACAAGAAATTATATAATTAGCTAAGATTAAAATATATGCAATCAACTGCAAGCACTGACATGTGCTAAAAAAAAATGTTTTACTTGTAATGAAATGATCTGGTCCCTGCACCAGAATTGACCCCTTTTCAACTCCCCAGCCCAGCAGCCAACACTACCCACCCTCCCAGCCACTAACACATCAGTATATCTCACCTTGTAGCAACCTCTCCTCCTGTTGGGTGAACGTGGAGTGGCACTGGCGTCTAAGGCGTGGCGAGGTCTGCTCCTCGTTCGCCTGCCCTTCCATCTGAGGGCCAGTTTCAGAGGAGTGCTCTTTGGGGAAGAAAAGAAACAATCAATTTACCTCAAGACTAAGATAGGCCCATTAACCATACCACCAGAAAAATCCCTGTTGAGACCAGAAGGAAAGACAGTAATGAAGTATAATCATATAAGGTTGGCATTACATTGTGGGCTGAAGGGCCTGTAATGTTCTATGTTCTGAGGTACAGAATCAAACAATGAAGCACCACAGTCAATGCAATCGAACTTCACTGCTAACAATGCACAAGATTCCACAGACGGAATATAAGGCGTTGCTCTTCCAACCTGAATGTGGTCTCACCATTGCAGTAGAAGAGGCCACACTCAGGCCTCCTCACTATTCCAAGGTTCAGTCAGCAACACCTTCCTGAAGGCAACCTACATCTCCTTCATCCAACAAAAAAAAACAAAGCTAAATGTAAACTTCTGTGTCATGTGGAAAACTTTTTAACCTTCAAAAATGTATTTGTAAAATTTGAAATATGCATTATAGAACACAAGAGCAGTTTCATTACTTGTAACTTTACTCCAATTACTTAACATTAGCATAATTTTAGTTATCATTTAGTTAAAACCCTTAAGTACATATTTTCCTAAACTTCAGCCATCCCGCAGAAAGTTCTTGCAGTGGCTGCATCCAGCTTCAGCAAGTCCCTCAACGTTTATTCCGGGAGCTTGAAGCGTGCCAGTTTGCAGCCCTTTGTCACAGGCAACATCTCGCTCTGAACCCAGTGAGTTTCAGACAGACCAGAGTGGGGGTCTCCGGCAGCAGCTGACCCCACCATCACCCCCCGGAAATGCCCCTACACTGAATCCAAGAAAAACCTCAGTACGTCTTCTCACACCTTCTGTTGCACCAAGTAATCACAGAACTTTAAAAATATTTCAGGAGCTGTCAATGCAATTGGGGTCACAGCACAGAATATGACATAGGAGGAATTGCCACTGTATTTGGGTGTGGTATTAAACAAAGAACACATGGATGCTCACGTTCCCTCATGGATGCAACAGGATTCCATTAAAGCTCTGTGGCTTATTTACCACCCAGACCATACATGAGACAAGGGGTCCCAACCATTTTTATGCCATGGACCCCTATCATTAACCATGGAATCCCTGACCCAGAAGAACAAATTAAGTGGCTATTCATCACATTTTCTTTGCAGAATTTTTCTTGCACATCAGTGCAATCCATTGGCTGCTCTGAAAAAGTGAGATGCACACTTTAAATCGAGCCCTTTTCTTAGAATTGAATCCCCACAGTGGGGCAACAGGAGAAACGACAAACCAAAAAACTAGTCTCCTATCCACTGACTGAATCTGGTCGGCTCCTTGCACGCTTTTCATCCGTGCTGGGTTGAGCGTCAAGCTAGCAACTCGGCCTTGTAGAAAACAGACAAATGCTAAAAGAAACTACAGAGTTGCTACCCGATGCGCCACAAGGCGCGGAAAGAAACAACAACAATTCACTAACTAACTGACATGCTTAGCTCTTGTTGGGAAGGCCAGATCACTAACCTCAATCACTTCTGGGGGTCGTGCACAGAACTGGCTAAATCCTGATCCATGAAAGGGCCACAGAGTTATCAATTCAGCTTGTTCTGACATCAGACCCATAGGTCCAAGGACCAGCTTCATGCAATGTCCTGGCATATATACAGCAAAATCTGGGCAGTGATACTGAACCAGGCTTCACTGGGCCAGTGGCAAAAACTCCATTTTAAAGGAGACAAGGAAATTGATGGACAAGGACAGACGGAGATGGAGGACCTTCACTGTTGCCCTAAACGCCAGCGGTGTAGCAGGCAATCATGGTGATGAATTAACTTGTTTAATTTCTTTAAGTCTTCTAAATGCTTGCTGGAACTTTATGTTTAATAATTTTTAAAGTTGGACCAATACAACTTTTGGCCCATCAAGTCTGCTCCGTCATTTCATCATGGCTGATCCATTTTCCCTCTAAGCCCCACCTCCTGCCTTCTCCCCTTCTTCCTGCTCTGACTATCAACTTCTGCCTTAAATATGCCCAATGATTTGACCTCCATAACTGCCCATGGCAACAAATTCCACAGATTCACCACCCTCTGGTTAAAGAAATTCCTCTTCATCTCTGTTCTAAAAGGACACCCCTCAATTCTGAAGCTGTGTCCTCTGGTCTTAGACTCCCCCACCAGAGAAAACGTCCTCTCCACATCCACTCTGTCGAGGCCCTACAACATTCCAATAGGTTTCAGTGAGGTCACCACAGGTTGCTGCCTGAACTTGACGACCCGAGCTACAAGGAGAGTTTACAGACTAGGACTTTATTCCCTGAAATAACGGAGATCGGCGGGTGATCTGATAAGAGATATATAAGATCATGAGAGACATAGACCGGGTGAAAGGATATCATCTTTTTCCCAAGGAATGGGTGGATTAAAAAAATGTGAGGGCATAGGTTTAAAATCAGAAGTGAACAATTTAGTAGGGACATTAGCAGCAGCTTTTTCACGCAATGGTGGCGCATATTTGGAGTGAACTATCTTAAATAGTAATTGAAGTAGGCATAGCAGCTGACAAGTACATGGATAGGAGAGATTTAGAGAGTTATGGGCCAAATATTTAGTAATTTATTTATTGAGATATTGAGATTGGAACATCGAACCGTGCTGCCCAAATCCTAACCTAATTACAGGAGAATTTACAGTACCGATTAACCTACATCTTTGGACTGTGAGAGGAAATTGCAGCACCCGGAGGAAACCCACACATTCCAAGGGGAGTGCGTACAGACTCTTTAGAGATGACATGAGAACTGAACACCAAACTCCAACGGCCCGAGCCATAGATAGAATCGCCCTTAACCACTACGCTACTATGGTACCCCCATGGCGGGTGGGACCAGATCACCAGGCATGGATGAGATGGGCTGAAGGGTGTGTTTCCATGCTGTATGACTCTGTACCCAGTGAGCTGGGCCTCATTCAGTTGGCCGTCAAACCATCCCTGGGGGAGGAAAGCCTCGAACTCCAGTCACTCACCAATTAAGCACCAAGTTACTATTGCAAACTGGCACAAGTAGGGGGAGGAAGTGAGCACACATAACTTCACGCCACCAAACCATGATTACTTCCCATAATATAAAACTTCAAAAGGAATACACATCAAAGGTGTCTTATTTCAAAGCTAATTTACATTCAGACATATCACGACTTATATACATATCTAGTCTCTTTCTCTGGAGTGAAGGATAAGCCTGCAGGAACTTTTCTAGAATGAATACAGGATCATTGCTGCCCCTCCATTAAGACAGTCATTATGTATCCAAACAGCAATTCAATTATATCACCACATCAACAAGTTACTTGGGCAAGAAGTACTAATGCAAACGATGTTTGCATAGAAATTCATTGAATCAGCTTGCAAAACATCTGCCTGAAGCGCTTTAATATGGGGCAATTATCATGGAACTGGTCATGTGAGGTCAAACACTGTTGTCTTAAAACTGGTTTAAAGGAGCCCTTTAGCAAAACAGCCAGAACTTAACCTCGAGAGAAAAGAAGCACCTTTGTTAATTCCTTGAAGTGGTAGAGCATTCAAATCGGGAGCTTAGGATTCTGTTGCATGTCACTCTAATTGTTTTATTGGCATGTACAAACTGTGGGCCCCTGTATCTATAAGGCCCTGTGTCTCTTGTAGAAAGATACATTGAGTAAGTTTGCAATAACAACCTGCAGACCTTCACAAACACACAAAACAGACAAAAGGTACACAAGCCCCAAAAGAGATGTATTGAAAACTAATTAAACACAAAGTACACTGCAGATGATGTGGTCAGATCAACACGTACAATACGCTGAAGGAACTCAGCAGCGTCCGTTGTAACAAGCAGTCAACATTTTGGGCGAAGTCCTGACAAAGGGTCTCGGCGCGAAACGTTGACTGCTAGTTTCAACAGATGCTGCCCGACCTGCTGAGTTCCTCCAGCGTGTTGTACGTGAAAATTAAATAAATCCTTGCTCAAAGGTGTGACTTTATCAGGGAGTGATGTACAGAATTGAAGGACATGACAGAATTCCAGAGTTTAAGGCCCAAACGGGGTGCGGCAGTGAACATTATGCATACGGCAAAAGGCCAAAATGCACCAATATTGATGGCATTGTTCAATACTGAAAATTAACGAGTTACAGTTAGGTTTTATTTCAGGAACTCCACAGCGTAACAATTAAGTAGAATTAGATGCCTTGCATCTGAAATACTGCACTTCCAGGGAACTAGGCAAAGATACAAATCATAAGACAAAGCAGATTTAGGCCATTTACTCCATCAAGTCTATTCCACCAATCAATCAGGAATGATTTATTTTCCCTCTCAACCCAATTCTCCTGCCTTCTCTTTGATGCCCTTACTAATCAAGAACCTATCAACCCCTGATTTATATATACCCAATGACTTGGCCTCCACAGTCGTCTGTGGCAATGAATTCCACAAATTCAACATCCTCTAGCTTTCTTCCTTATCTTTATTTTAAAGGACATTCTTGTATTCTGAGGCTATGCCCTCTGATCCTAGACCCCACCACTATTGGAAACATCCTCCCCACATCTATTCTAGGCCTTTCAATGTTCAATAGGTTTCAATGAAATTTAAGGACCGTCTGGTATGGGGGGGGACGGGGGGACGGGACGGTGGCTACTGCACAGGATCAAAATAAGCTGCAGACAGTTGGAAACTTAAGTCAGCCTTCATAGTATCCAGGACATCTTCAAGGAGCGATGCCTCAAAAAGGCGACATCCATTATTAAGGAACCCCATCACCCAGGACATGCCCTGTTCTCAATGCTACCATCAGGTAGGAGGTACAGAAGCCTGAAGACACACACTCAGCGATTTAGGAACACCTTCTTCACCTCTGCTACCCGATTTCTGAATGGACATTGAACTCATGAACACTACCTCACTGAGCATTGTGGGCAAGCTGTGTTGGCACCAGAATATATGGCGACACTTGGCGGGCTGCCCCTAGCACGTCATTAGATTGCACTGGTTGCTAGTGCAAACTATGCATTTCACTCTATGTTTTGATATACATAATAAATAGATCAATCTGAATCTGGTTCATAAATACCCCAGTGAGAGAAACCTGCTGTCCTTGCTCATTCGAGCCAATGTGACTCCAAATGACTCCCTTCCAAAACAGAAAAGCACTAGGGTGAAGAAATTATGAGAAGGGCTATAAATGCTCCCATTGTCATCAAATGAATGAATGGATAAATGAAGTTTTTAAAAAAAGCGGAATTGGATAAAAGACAGGGAAAACAGAGTAACTAATTCATCTGCTTTTCCAGAGAAACCACAAAAATTACTGTGGGGGCATGTAAATAAGATGAACGCTTAGCCTATTGTAGTAGAAATGCTGATTCATTACTTGGTTCTCCTCAGAACCAAATTACTGCCCTGACCATTCCCCCTTCTAGTCCCCAAATGTATCAGGGCTTTGAAATGCAAAGTGCATGCTAGTCAGCAAGCATGCATAGCCAAAGATTATGCCTGGATTTTAGCGATAAATCCCAGCAGTTCCAAAGAGACCATCTCTAGAGGGGAGGAAGCAATGGCAAAGTTTCACAGTCTCTGTGGTGTTGATTCCCCCTTTGTAGACATAACTCCGCGCAGTAGTACAAAGATAACCCTGGTATCCAGCAGCCACTATAGCACCCAATGAGTTGTAAGCTAGTCAAGAACTTACAGAACAAACACAAATCTTGAAGGGGGAGGGAACAATATTTTGGTTGATATTTTACAGAATACTAAAAGCTTGGAATTTACAAGAATAAAGCCTATTGTACATCAGATATTTGCAATTAAAACTCACAAAATTTTATTTTTGTTATTAGAGAATTTACTCAACACTAATTATGGACTGATGATCAAAGCTCATATGCTGTGAAAAAATACAAATTTTGCACCAATCACCAACCCCTCCACCTCTCACACTCCTCTCAAAGGCCACATCTTTTACGAATTGAGGGGGAAAAGTAAAAGACAAAAACTGCTTTTCGATCATCCACTGCCAAAAAGGCCAACTAATGTTTCATACGATTGATTTTATTCCAGGGCCGTTCCAATTTAAATGCAATGAAGTACTTAAATGATATCACAAGAGTAGCTCAGCAAAATAATGGACTGCAATGGTGTATATGTCTCAGATTTGAGTCTTAATGTTTAGGGTGTAGAGGCATCAGCTGAGTAAGCGTAAAGCAACACACACACAATGCTGGAGGAACTCAGCAGGCCAGGCAGCATCCATGGAAAACAGTTGATGTTTCAGGCTGAGACCCTTCTTCAGGACTGGAAAGGAGGATACCCTGTCTGGGTACCCTCCAACCTGATAGCATGAATATCGATTTCACCTTCAGGTGAAAAATTCCACCTCCCCCCCCCCCCCCCATTCCACACTCTGACCTTTCACTTCTCACTTGCCTATTACTTCCCCCTCCTTCCCTTACTCCTATTGTCCACTCTCCTCTCCTACCAAATTCTTTCTTCTCCTGCCCTTGACCTTTCCCACCCACCTGGCTTTACCTATCACCTTCCAGCTAGCCTATTTCCCCTTCCCCTGCAACTTCCAGTCCTGAAGAAGGGTCTCAGCCTGAAACATCGACAGTTTATTGATTTCCATAGATGCTGCCCGACCTGCTGAGTTCCTCCAGCATTTTGCATGTGTTGCCTTGGATTTCCAGAACCTACAGATATTCTCGTGTAAAAGAATTAAACAGAACATTAAGCCCAAGTCAATGGAGTCCTGATATTTTGTTGCAACTAAAAATAGGTGGGGGCATTTGGAGGGGGCTAATGGGGAAAATATTTTTAAAATATCAGTGTTAAACTCTTAAAAATATCTCTGAGAACTACTTGGCTCGTACTCGATTTCTCACACTAAGCGAGAAACAGCATACGAATGTGCTCAAATTGGCAGTGAGTGGGCCATCCAAGCAGGATTGTAAGATAAAAGTTAAACTACAGTACTCGATCCCCAGGGCACTATTCTGTCTGGAAATCAATCTCCCTCAGCTAACTGGGACAAGAATATTGTTTGCAGCAATCAAACTACCCAGCAGTGAACCAAATCCCACGCTCCTACCCAATCATATGCTGTTTTACCTGCTTTGTGGATTATGAGCATTTATTTCTTGCTCCAAACGTCACTGCTATCCACTTGGCTTGCAATACTTTCAATGTTGGTCCATAGCAGTTTCACCTCTCAAACTATAATCGCACAGACACTGAACGTAACTGACTTTACAAACATGCCCTGATGTGCACCCCTCCCACTAGGTGCAGCCAACATGCATGAGCTCACTCTCACAACAAGAACTGCCTTGAATACACAAATGCTTTTACTGCGCTGTGAACTTTATCTTGTGAGGACAATCGCTCGCTTGCTTCCACAATCAATGTTAACCCCTTCATTCTGTTTTCTTTCCTAACAGAAAGACTACATGCACCAGCCAAGGGAAAGCCAATAGAAACTGGGGGATACAGCCCAGTCCATCACAGGAAAAGCCCTCCCCACCACTGAGCATTATACGGAGTACTGCCACAGGAAAGCAGCATCCAACATCAAGGACCCCCCATCATCCAGTTCATGCTCTCTTCTCGCTGCTGCCATCAGGGAGGAGGTCCTACACCACCAGGTTCAGTTACCCTTCAACTATCAGGCTCCTGAACCAACGTGGATAATTTCACTCTCCTCAAAACTGAGCTGATTCCATGACCTATGAACTCACTTTCAAGGAGCCTACAAATCACATTTTCAGGATTATTTATGTATGAATGTGCATGGTTCGTCTTCTTTTGCACAGTGTGTGTGTGTGTGTGTGTGTGTGTGTGTGTGTGTGTGTGTGTGTGTGTGTGTGTGTGTGTGTGTGTGTGTGTGTGTGTGTGTGTGTGTGTGTGTGTGTGTGTGTGTGTGAGTGAGTGAGTGAGTGAGAGAGATTTCTTTCTGAAATGATGGAATGAAACATCTTTTGGTCTCATTTTTTTGCAGGAATTCAAAACTGTGGATTTTGTCCTCTAGTCTTTCCATTCAATTACATTAAAGCCCAGGTCTGGAATTATTTCCAAATACACAAAGTGCCCAGGTTACTTTATATTATAATACGGGGCCAATAGCTTCCCGTTTAAATAAATCAATACTTCCTAAGTGGATCATCTGGGGTTCTTCAAAGTGAAAGATACCTTTACAAAACCTGGTGTCCCTCTGAGTCCAAATCACACACTAATGGTGGCAGCGGCCCATCTCAGAAAGTCAACATCCATGAAGTATTTCCAGTTAAACAGAAGTGACTGGAATTTCAGTTCATTCCAGGAAAGGTTTAATATGAGGAGTAAGAATTTTAGGAAAGATCAGAGGCAGAATTCTCTTCACCCAGAACATTGTTGCAATCTGAAACGCACTGCCTGAGAAAGTTGGAGCTGACACTCCTGTATGTCCTCCCTGATGTTAGTGATAAGAAGATAGTACAGAACTCTGAAGAGACACACTCAACATTTTAAAAGCAGTTTTCCTCTCCTCTCCACAGTCAGATTTCTGAATGGTTTATGAACACTAGAAACATAGAAAACCTACAGCACAATACTACCTCACTTTTTGCACTAATTTTTTTTATATTTTTCTGAATGCAACTTAGAGTAACTTATATACTGCACTGTACTTCTGCCACAAAAACAACACATTTCAGGCCATGTCAGTGATAATAAACCTGATTCTGAGATGCTGAGCTGCGACCAGAACATACAGTTCTCGGGATGTTTTTCTGTTGGTTGGCCAGAGACCTGGATACGCTGCTCTAAAACTTGAACATTTCACATAACTTTGGACAGGATGAGTGGAGAAATGAGCTTAGCTTATGAAGCACTTCTCTGAGACCAGAACACCAGGTGAAGTGAATAGTGCTGCTGACATGAAGCAAATTCAATGGGGGCACAACAGAGTTAAAAGATTTACTGGGACAAAATCCAATAAATCAGATTATAATGGTGTGCAGGATTAAAGGTAAAATACACCTCAATGGCACACTGGATATATACTAAACTACTGGCTATATACTCTACCATTGATCTGGAATCACTATTTTAAATTCTGTCATGGGGATGAGTAATTAAATTAATTTGGAATTAGAAAGTCACTTAATAGAAACAAAGGAATGACTGGATTATTGTAAAGTGTGATAACTGTCCCTCCCTGATCGTTAAAACCCAACTCCAGACCTGTGATTAACACTAAGCCAGGATGGGTTTTATTTATTTATTTTTGATGTACAGCGCAGAACAGGACTTTCTGGCCCTTCGACCCATGCTGGCCTGCAATCCCCTAATTTAACATCTAATCCAATCTCGGGGCAATTTACAATGACCAATTACCTACAACCCGGTACGTCTTTGGACTGTGGGAGGAAACCGGAGCAACTGGAGAAATCCATGGGGAGTACGTACAAACTCCTGACAGGCAGTGCCGGGGAATTGACCCGGGTCGCTGGTACTGTAAAGCACTGTGCTAACCACTATGCTACCGGGCTGCCCACGATAATAAACTACACTTAACGGGCAATAAATGTTGGCGATGTCATGATAACCATACCCCAACAAAGAATGTCAGAGTAAGTCAAATTTCATTAGGCGACTGAGCAGACAAAACATTGATATTCGAACAATTCGTACTTTCTACTATTATAATATACTTGACAATTATGGTAGAGCCAGAGTCAGGGACAATAGATATTATCTTAGTTGGGTTCCAGTTTATTGTGCAGCATCAATAGTTGCCTCCCAGAGACATTCGATGTGTGATATGGAAAGAACTGTAAATACTAAATGTACATATGCATTTTGCAGAGGTCAAATTTCTAGAATGATGGGAAATGACAGCCAGAAAGGAAACAGTCATATTTCATTCTGGGAAACCCAACTTTCAATTGTACCCTCAAAATAAATGACACTTTAAAATAAATTTTTTTATGCTGAATGTCCATTTTAGCATCTCAGTTGAGGCAGTTTTCTTTAACCGCATAACAAAATGGAGGAAATCTCCCTTGAGTCAGTTTTCTGTCACATTACACTGACAGGGGAAAACAAAACCTGCACTTTACTTGGCAACACACACAATATGCTGGAGGAACTCAGCAGGTCTGGCAGCATCTATGGAAAAGATTAAGCAGTCAGCGTTCTGGGCCGAGACCCTTCATCAGGACCCTGAACTTTGCTTGTCTGATTTCAATCGTGAAAGCACTGGAAATAGTTAATAATCCACATGTTGCAGATTACAATTAGCAACATATAAAAAAACATTTGTCACAAAACAATTTCCCATTATTGAGACATCTTTGGAACAGAGTTGTTGTGATGTAAGGAAACATCACCCAAATTCCAACAAACAACAAGAGTACGCGTGCTCTAGGAATGTGTGCCAGGGGATAAGCATCGCCTCATGATACAGAAAAATTCCCTTGATGTTCCTTCAAAGTGGCGCCATGAGATCTCTTATAGTCACCTGAATGATTCTTAGTTTAACATCACACCTGAAAGGACAACATATTTGCCAGTGCAGCATTCCACTACAGTGGAACGACAACCATGCTAGAACTAGAATTGAACATAAACTGTGTCTGAACAAAATATACTCAGCAATGGGCAGCACAGTAGTGTAGTCGTCAGCATAATGCTTTACAGCACTAGTGGTCCAGGTTCAATTCCTATCGCCGCCTATAAGGAGTTCGCATGTTCTCCCCCTGCTGCGCCGGTTTCCTCCCACGGTCCAAAGACGAACCGGTTGGTAGATTAATGGGTCAATGTAAATTATCCTGTGGTTAGGCTCAGGTTAAATCGGGGTTGCTGGGCAGCATGGCTCAAAGGGCCAGAGGAGAGGGGAGCGATTGGTGGATAGATGGGTAGTTGGATAGAGGGATAGAAGTATAGATGGATAACATTCCAATTCAGCACAAGTAAACAGCTGACATTAAAGTATTGTCCTGTACCTGGTCACGATACTAGCTTCTGCATGATCGCATGCAGGAAGAAATCTTTCCTATACACAGCAAGTGGCATGATATTCAACAGTGTAAAGCTTCACAGCTGGGCCTGATCTTGTTCTCACCTCTCCCAATAGCAATTACAATGAGTTCTTCTGGGAATCACTCGTGTTTGGGTACTGAATGTGCCCAAGATCACAAACCTAACACAACATAAGCCACAACTAGGGGACGTATAGCCGGGAGATGCTCACCATTTTTCCTCTTGTTCAAAGGAGAGAGGCCGTTGCTTGACTGCAGCGTGAGCTCTTGCAGTTCATTTGTGACCGCTTCACTCTGTGGACTCGGAGCTGATCCATCATCTTCACTGTCGCCAACCCCACCACCGTCTGAACCGTTACCAGAGACGGGGAGGGGTTGGCTCACTTCATTCGGCAAATCCACTTTGGCTTGAATGTTAACCTGCAACGATGAAAACAGAAAAGAAATCAATAGCTTAATTGATTAAAAATATGAATGCATTCTGACTACTGTACTATTTTCTAACAAAGGATCAAAACAATAAAAAGGCTAATTAATTAATTTTCAACTTCATTTGTAAAATATAATTCTCTTTGCACTGTTAAGCCATTAGTAATGCAAATTCTGCTCTCAGATAGCTAACCTTGACACACGATCAATCTCACAGCGAAGGTAGGCGACGATAACCAAATTCACCACCACCTCCAGGCAGCCCAGCAGTTATGAAGTATTACTGAGCACTAAGCTTTCGGACTTCAGGACAGCAAGGATTCCCACTGCAGAGGGGTGGTCCATCAACAGTGGCCACCTCAAAGCAATGAAGACCACCACTGGTATCTCCTTAAAATCCTCCAAATCCTCCAGCAGAGGGGGAACCAGGCAGTGCCTTGCCCCCAGCATCGTGCTCTATGGTCAAACAACTGATGGGTGAAACATAACATCTAGTATCACAACTCTAAGCTCCATAACATTAAGACATTTTCACAAGGACAGGGAAAGAGCTTCAAGGATGTTTCCAATGCCTCCTTAAAGCTAATGAAACAGCACCACTTGGACAGGCAGGGAGCATCTGAAGTCTCCTCAAAGGCAGCACAGAGAAAGTGCAGTACAGAACCTCCCAAACAGCGTTTAGGGAATCTCCTGCCCACCTATAAAAGTCATCCTTGACCCCTTTGGTGAAGAATGATACAAATCCGAGTAAAATCAACAACAGCAGAGCCCAATCTAAAACTATCTGCTACTTCAAACAACTATATAAAAGAGGAGATTAAAATTGCATGGCTAATAGCCCTTGACAAGTTATTTTCTTTTGGCTTAGGGTAACACTCGGAGCTTAACCATACAATGGGGGCACATCAAATCACATCCTTTTCAAAGACCTTCAAAGTCTACCTCTTTAACCAAGCTTTTGATAACCTGTTTCCTGGTTAGATATTCACTCTGTACATTTGTCAGCGTCCCATGGATGTTCATTTTCAAACACATTATACACTCACAATCTGTACACAAGGAAGCACGTAGATGTCTGAAAAGTGCTTCACCAAAAAGTCCTTTATATAACACACAGCATGCTCTTGTGAATGAAACTTACCCTAAGAAGTCGATTCTCCAGTGTAGACAAAAGTTAAGACTGCTGCTGGAAAAATACTTCCACTGTGAACGGCTGCACAAACTAATCGTCTCGTAGACCCATTCACACCACCTAACTGTTCAAAAAAACGCACTTACAGAAAGACCTTGGACAAAGTACTGCATTCAGCAAATGAATGAGTCATTTTGCTCCTCCCTGAGGCAAGGGGCAGCGCGATCCCAATGATAAAATGGAAGGCAGCAATCCACTTCTCAGAACAATAGACACCACACTTTCAAGCTGTGTTTTGAACATAACTATACTGAGATAGCAGGTACTTTTATTGCCCAGCCAGGTGCCATCCCTGTATTTTACTCAGTTTAAGTTTAAATGTATTGTCAAAGGCATATATACCTAGAGCATAAATGCCACAGAAGTTTTTAATTGCAAATTTCAGAAACTAGGATTTCCACAAGAACTACAAAAGAAACCCGGGTAAGCAGATATTCAATAGATTCTTTTTAAATCTTTATATTAATTTTCAAGCATAGGCATAATAACAATAGTAGTACAGAGATTGGAAATACATAGTTAATAGACAGTATATACAAATATAAGCTATAGATAACACAAATGTACTAAGCCTCCCAAACCATGATGTATTTAACATGATAGAAAAGAAAATACCAAACAAAACCCCAAATTAGAAATTAAAAAAACTAAACTAAACTGAACAAAGCTGGGCTATTATATTACAACGGATATAATCAGTAATGTCAATAACTCCGCTCCTCTATCCAAATATTTAAGGATAATAAAAAGGATTCGGAAAAGGTCGATAAAAAAAAATTCCATAGATTCAGGAAGAATACTGACCATTTTCACTGTGATATGCAATTGACTGTGAAAGGAAAATTCAAGCCAAATGGTTTATTCCGGTGTCTATCAAGAAACTCCTACACTTTAACTTATCCTTTGCGCCTATACTTTATGTATCTAATAAAGTGGCCACTTCGATAGGTACATCTGCGCACCTGCTCATTATTGCAAATATCTAATTAATCAGTCAAATCAATGCATAAAAGCATGCAGTCATGGTCAAGAGGTTCAGCTGTTTTCAGACCAAACTTCAGAATAGGGAAGAAATGTGATCTATAAGTGACTTGGACCATGGAATGACTGTTGGTGCCAGATGGGGTGGTTTGAGTATCTCAGAAAATGCTGATCTCCTGGTATTTTCCATGCACAACCATCTCTATAGAGTTTACAGAGAATGGTGCAAAAACAAAAGAAACATCCAATGACCGGCAGTTCTGTGGGCGAATGCACCTTGTTAATGAAAGAGGTCAGGAAAGAATGGTCAGGCTGGTTCAAGGTCACAGGAAGGTGACGATAACTCAAATAACCACACATTACAACAATGGTGTGCAGAAGGGCAGCTCCGAATGCACCACACAACCATCCTTAAAGTGGACGGGCTGCAGCAGAAGACCACATACACTGAGTGGCCACTTTATATTATGTACAGTAGGTTCCTGATAAGGAGTCCACTGAGTGTGTACCCAGAGAATAAATGCAACAAAAGCTAGTTTCTTGTGCAGCAGCAGAGTTCAGAATCCAGGATTTCTATAAGACACTACAAAGAAACCCAGATAAGCATATATTCTATACATTCAGGAAGAATACCAACCATTTTCACTGAAATATAAAATTACAGCAAATGGAAGTTCAAGTCAATGCTCTATTCCAGCGTTTTCCAGGGAACTTCTTTCACTTTAACCTATCCTTTGCTCCTATACATTATTGTCTGACATCCCCTAAACACATTTGTGCTCTCACTTAACTATGGAAGAGAATCTGTATCCCATGTACAAATAAATTCAAAGAATTACCCAAAACATTATCCACAGAATTTTTTAAAATTCCATCTCTTGAATTAACTACTAGGGGACATGGATTTGAGTTAGAGAGACTGTAGATACTGAAATCTGTCATCAATTTCCGGAAAATCTCAGCAGATTCGGTAGAAACTGTGGGTGTGGGGGAGAGATATTGACAGCACTTCGAGTGGAATCCCTCCATCAGAGTGCAGGCTTTAGTTATTTCCACGGTTTTAGTTAGTTATTGGTAGAAGAATCGGGGGGGGGGGAGGGTATTTAAAGAAGTATTTTTCAATCAACATATGAAGTCTGAGGCAGGCAGTTATGGAGAACCTGAAAGGCTGATTGAAGCAGAAAATCTCATCAAATTTGACGGTTGAGTGCTTGAAGGCATAACCCACAAGGCTGCAGGCAGTGGGCTGGAAGTGACGGAAACCTAAATGGATCAATTTTTTTTAGCCAGCAGTGACCAAATGGGCTGAATGGTCTCTGTATGATTCAATCACTATTTTTATATCTTTTAATAAGACTGAGGAAGATACAAACGCAAAGTTCTGAAGATCTGGTCAAGTTCCATTTGGAAGAGAGTTCATTTTTGGCCATGCTCCTCAAAGGATAATGTCCTGTGCAGGAGCACAATCCAGATTCAGAGGTTAGAGAGTTAAATTCCAAAGTTAAGTTGCATCAACTGCTTATGTCACTGAAGGACAGACTGTTGGATTTAAGAAGAGCGAAGTATTCAACAGGTTAAACAGAAGAAATATTGTGCTAACTATGTTGGCATTGAGGTTTATGAAGATGAGTAAATGGAAGTGAGGTAGAAATCTAGGTGACTGAATACTCCATTATTTGTACTTGAAGCATCCTAGTAAAAAGATTGTGAAAGTAATACAAGCAGAAAGTAACACTTGCTCCATTACGGAATAGAGAGGGCAGACAGCAACAGGAGTGGATGACCTCAAGTAACCAAATATACATTTGGAAAAAGCTCAAAAGGTTTATGGTTGGTTATTCTAATACATATGATGCCACGGCAGAAAGGCCACTTGTGACATGTTCAGCCTGGTACGGTGCGGTTGAGTGAAGTGGACAACTTGGAATGAGTAAGGAACACATGATGACTCAATGCATGTTCAAAACAATTAGGTATTTAGAAATATTATAGATCAGCAGCCATTTGGAATTGAGTTCAATGACACAGGAGAGAAATAATGGAAATGAATCAAGGGAAGTTGCTCAACTCAAAGCTCAGCCTCAATGAAATCAATAAATCAGAAAAAAAAATGCAAGACGGCAAGTGGGCAACTAAGTTCACCATAAACCCAACAGGGATGGGATTTTGTTGAAATTAAAGGACTGCAGTAAAAAACTCCGCCATAGACGATTCCAAGCCCGGCTGCAATAGGAGGAGGGTTGGACATGGGGCTGGTTTTCCAGTGCTACAGAAATACCAAAGGCCAGATCCCTGGGAGAGGAAGGATCTTTGATGGGCTACAGATGGCACAATTTGAAGGACTACCCTGGGATAGAGGACTCCAGTGGCCTGTGACCCAGCAGGGGTGATGGGCCAAGAAGAAGAAGGAAAAATAAAAAGGGGCATAAAAAAGTGAGATGAAAAGTAGGTAAAGAGCAACATAACAAGCTCATTATTTTCCAAAAATAATTAACAAAAAACAATAAGACATTAAATGTACTGAAACATTACGAAAAGAAATATTGCTAATTGTTATTTTAACTATACTGGGAAAACAAAACATACTTTCTATCAGTGATAACTTGAGCCTAATGTAAAAAGGCAGCACCTTAAAAACAAGGCAACTTGAAAGTGCTCAAAACTAATTTGAGAATAGCTACTTTTTGTCCATTAAAACTAAGGAAGACAAGAATCATTCAGTACATGAGAATGTGAAAAGTTAACAATTCCCAAACCATTATGCTACTCAGATTTATGTAAAGTTACACTGATTGGAATTGTTCAAAGTTTAATTTTTAATATATTAAATAAGAGTCAATGCGATCCTGGCTTGCCAAAATCACATGAAATGAAGCACCCAAGCGGATTACTGAAATCTGAAAATGCAGAGTTAACCAAGACCTGTGATGTCTCAATAGTCTGGATTGTGACCTCGGGTTGTGGAGTGTCTCAAACCAAGTAAAAGATAAATGTCATTTTACAGGGGCTTAGACATTCCAGTTTAGATAGGTATCAGGTTCAAAGCCGCTCATCCAAAACAAAAACCCAGACCCTCCTTTCAGTGCAGGATTCAGAGTTCAACAATGACGCAAGTCCCACCTTTTGTCTACATGATGCAACTGCTCTCAGGTGCATTTAAAAGATCCCATTACACAAGTTCAGAGAACTGGGGGAAGTTACATCAGGTGCCTCGGCCAATGTTCATCCATCACTCAACATAACTGGTTTGGTTACTACTCCATCGTCAGCTTTCGATAAACAAACTTAAGTGAGATATCAATTTTAGCTCTGACAAAAAATTGTTAGCAGGAGGAACCACAATGAATGGTTCAATTACCAACTTCCAGGAATACTATAATGCACACATACCAAGCATCTCTTCAGCTAGGAGCCTAGGTACAAATTGGCTGCCATATTTTCTGACTCAGTAGCTACTTTAATAGGTACGCTGCCTGCTCATTACTGCAAAAATATAATCAGCCAATCATGGGTCCACAACTCGATGCATAAAAGCATGCAGGCATGGTGAAGGAGTTTTTGTGTTGTCCAGACCAAACATCAGAACGGGGAAGAAATGCAATCTAAGTGACCAGCCGTGGAATGATTGTTGGTGCCAGATGGGGTGGTTGGAGTATCTCAGAATCTGCTGATCTCCTGGGATTTTCCTGCACTATCTCCAGAGTTTACAGCGAAAGGTGTGGAAAACAAAACACATCCAGTGAACGGCAGATCTTTGGGCGAAACTGCCCTGTTAATGAGAGAGGTCAGAGGAGAGTGGCCAATCTTGTTCAAGCTGATAAAGGAGGTGACAGCAACACAAAGAACCATGTGTTACAACAGTATCTCTGTCAAACCTTGAAAAGGATAGGCTACAGCAGCAGAAGACCATACCAGGTTCCATTCCTGTACCTAATAAAGTGGCCACTGAGTGAATATCACAATTGTGACCACATGACAAAACACATTCCAGTGCCGACAAATTACTATTCCACACTGAGAAGTAATCTTAATTTAAACCTCACAAATAGACAGTTATGAGAAGGACATACACAGGTTCAACAATGGTAAATAACATTCTTTGAAAGTCTGTGTAAGCTAAGCGTTATTGAGCGGTGAGCAAAAGATACGACATCCGCCAGTCCCGAGCTACAAACTGCAATGAAATAAGCAAGAATACATAAGTTATTCCCTTTGCCTTTTGCATGACATCACTTAATGTGACTGGTTACCATAATAACGGCGCAACATAGAAAACAATGCAGATAGGGAACAGATGCATGGTTCCTGCATCAGGCTTTGAGTGTAGTTTTCATTGATTCTACTGTACTTCTTTGTTTTATTATGGATGCCTACAAGAAAATGATTCTCACAGGACAGCATGTGGTTACATGTACATACTGAGAAAATAAATTTACTTTGAACTTTGAGCCTGCAGATGCCACAGACTCCCTGTCCACGATGACAAAACACATTCCAGTGCTGACAAATTACTATTCCACACTGAGAAGTAATCTTAATTTAAACCTCACAAATAGACAGTTACAAGAAGGACATACACAGGTTCAACAACGGTAAATAACATTCTTTGGCAGTCTGTGAACTGCACAATCACTGTAACAAAAGGAGAGAACTTCTTGAAGCAAAATATTTCAAAACTTGAAATCAAAGTCAATTAGGTACTTAGAATATAAATTAAAAACTTTGAATAAGCAAACTTAAGCCAAGAAATCCATTTTGGCTCAGAGAAAAGTTAGTTAGCAGAAAGAGCCAAAATGATTTGTCACACTAACTTCCAAGAATACAATAACCCACAGACATCAAGCATCTCGTCAGCTAGGAAACACTCCTCACTGGGCTTGACTGGTTTCATGAATAACCGACTTCCAGGAGAATATGCTGATCAATCACTCATTAACTGAATCAATATTTTCTTTAGAAATTAATTCAGCTGCTATGGTTTTCAAAGAAAAGCATCTACATTACCTTCAAAAGAAGGCTGTTAAGTTCTGGGCTACAAAGCATGCTCGAGTGAAGCACTTACACAGCACAAAGAACATGGAAGAACGCTGTAAGTGCTGTCACCTGGTGTGCAGACAACTAGTGTTGGTAAGATTTTGCCTCTGTACCTCTCCAGTAACAGGTACAGGTCACAAAGGGGGTTTTGTTCCAAACCAACACACTGCGCACAACCATCAATTACCTGCAGTCACAAAACCTTCTATTGATGTTGATAGTTACTATACAGACATCAACCTTGAATACAAGGACCCCTTTAAGTCATTTACCAAAGTCACCAAACAGCATTTTAGTGCATGCAAGGCAGGGCAGCAGAAAAACTCATTTTGAAATCCCAGCCCACCTTGAGAATACTAGAAAAGGCCTTTCCCATTGAGTTTTACTCAATATACAAATGCACATTATTTGCATCTCACTGGGGTCATGGGGCAAATTACAGTTTTAATCAAAGGAACGACTACCACATTTAACAGGTATACTCCAGCGGCCAAGGGTGAATTATCTTATAACGGTGATTTAGTAAAGCATCTGGAATCAGGCAATGCAAAAAAATACACTCAGTAGTCACTTTACTAAGTACACCCGCTCATTAATGCAAATCTCTAATCAGCCAATCACGAAGCAACAACTCAAGGCATAAAAGCATGCAGACGTGGCCAAGAGGTTCTGTTGTTACTCAGACCAAGCAACAGAATGGGGAAAAATTGTCATCTAATTGACTTTAACCATAGAATGATTGCTGATGCTAAATGTGGGGGATTTGAAAACCTCTGAAATTGCTGATGTCCTGGGATTTTCACACACAACTGTCTCGCAGGTTTACAGAGAATGGCGCGAAGAATAAAAAATATCATCCAGAGAGTGGTAGTTCAGTGGGCAAAAATGCCCTCTCAGTGGAGAATGGCCAGACCGGTTCAAGCTGACAGGAAGTCAAGAGTAACTCAAGTAACCACGTTACAATGGTGGTTTGCAGAAGAGCATCTCTGAATGCACAACACATCAAACCTTGAAGTGGATGGGCTACAGCAGCAGAAGGCCACACCAGGAGGAACCTAAGAAGTGGCCAAAGTGTATTACAACCTATCTAACTTCTAGATTCCATGACGACTGACTGAGCTCAGTGTGATCACCAAGCAGCTAAAAGCTGATAATGAGCAGAAGATCAATAGTTTTTAACAGAAATAAGATATTTGTAGTGAAATAATAATGGTTAGAATTTTCCTTTGTAGACATTGGCAAAGAAATAGAAATTTATATATTGTAACTTACAGTACAAAATACATCAGAAATATGCAGAGCACAGTGACACAGCTAGTACAGTTGTGGCCTCACTGTTCTGATGCTGTGGAAGTTTCCTTGTTTTCTGCATAACTATGTGGCTTTCCTCTAGGTACTTCCCACATTCCAAAGTCATGCAGCACTGTAGATTAATCATTCACTGCAAATTTCCCCAAGTTTCCAGCTCAGGGGTAGAATCTGGTTGGGCAGTGGGGGTTAGGCAAGTTGGCTATGAACGTAAGAGAAAACGTTAGTGAGAAATGGGATTGTTATACAAGCGAGCACACTTGATGGGCTGAAATAGACTCCTTCTATGTTGTAAGAAAACATGAAGTATAGCAGTGGAGCTGTGCTTAGCCACAGTCTTAACTATAACATGAGTGGTGCAGGGAGCTCAGCACGCAGCCTTGTGGAGGAGATGTTGTTGCCAATCCAAACTGACTGAGTCTGCAAGTGAGGAAATCAAGGATCCAATTGCACGAGGAGGTACTGAGGCCAGGATCTTGAAGCTTATTGATTAGTTTTGCGAGGATAATAGCATTGAATGCCGAGCTGCAGTCAATAAAGAACGTCCTGATGTATGCACCCTTGCTGTCCAGCTGTTCCAGGATGAGTGAAGAGCAAATGAGATGGGATCTGCTGTGGACCTGTTGGGCCGGTAGGCAAACTAGAGCAGATCCGGCTCACTTCTCGGGCAAGAGTTGATATGTTTCATCACCAACCAGTCAGAACACTTCATCACAGTGGATGTAAGCGCTACTAAAAGATAGTAACTGAGGCAGGTCACCACATTCTTCCTAGGCGCCATTGTAATCGAAGCCTGCTTGAAGCAGGATAGATTCTCTGAGCAGTTGGTGCTCAGGCACTTGAAGCTGCTTACCTTTTCCATTGCTGACCGCTCAACAAGGAATGGCGTGTGATCTCCCAACATCCTATTCCTAATCTACAATCAAATCCTTGGTCCTGCTGACACTGTGCACAAAGCTGTTGTTGCAACACCATTCAACCGCTGATCTATCTCACACCTGCAAGCCTCCTTGTTGCCATCTGAGGTTCTGCCAACAGTGGAGTTATTGGCAAATGTACAGATAGTGTTTGAGCTGTACACAGCAGTGAGTGTAGAGAAAGTGGAGGACTACATTAAGCTCACATCCGTGAAGTGTGTATGTGATGGCCATCAGAGAGAAGTTATTACCACTGCACAATGACTGTGGTCTCCTGATAAGGAAGTCAAGGATCCAGGTGCACAGGGAGGTACAGAGTCAAGGTTTGAATAAGTATGAAGGGAATGACTGTGTTGAACACTAAGCTGAAACAATAAACAGCAGCCTGAGTCACCCCTTTAATCTGGAGCCCTCAGCTACAGAAAAATATCTCAGACAGGGGTGATTTATCTATTTGACTGTCTGGTAGGAGTTAGGTGCAGGCCCACTTGGACAGTAGAGGAGGTTGCTTCATTAAATTGAGATTGCAGATATTCAAGCAATGAAGCTGATTCCTGGAGGAAGGAAAATCAATAGAAGGCAAAAAAAAGTAGTAAGAGAAAAAAAACACCCCAAATACTGGTTGGAAATAATAGACATCACGATGAAACTTCCTTTTATCTGTGCCCAGCTGGAATCTGTATTTGTAATAATAACAAGGCAGGTGGAAGTCTAAATGCATCATTAAATAGATCTACTGTAGAAGTACAGGCAGTTCTGCTACAACACAATAGCTGTGTTCTTAACAAACTTGACATTACAGAAAATTGCATTATTAAAAACAATTGCATCACTGGGGAAAAGGGTGTTCAGGACTAGAGAGCTTTAGAATTGTAGTTAACAAATTTATCCTACTGGATTTCAAGTTCAAGTTTATTGTACACATGTATACAGCTAAATGGAACAATGTTCCCCTGGAACCAAGGTGAAAACACAGTATACATACCATATACCTCACATAAAATATTAACACAATATTAACAGACAAGGAAAATACATTCTGTAGATGTCCAAATTGGCATAAAGTGCGTGCAAAGTTCAAAAGTAAAGGTGTGTTTAATGTCTATATGCTTATTTTGTTAAATAGTAAAGGGTACTTTCAACATTGTTTAGAGTATCAATTATCAGTTGCTTGTCCGTTTCCAAAGTAACTCTCCGAAATAAACTCCCACAGTAAACTGGCAGCCTGCATTTTTGAGACGATGGTATTTGGCTACTGTGGGGCTAATTCCTGATAGAAACTGTATTATGACCAGTTCAGCATGTGTTAGCACACTGTTCTCCAACTCATTAATCATTATATCCAATGTGCATTAAGGAAACACACTGCAGTAAAACATAGTTATATGGCACATAAACAGGCCCTTCAGCCCAACTTCTCCATGCTGTTCAAGATGACTACTTGGGTTACTTCCACTTGTTTTTGTTTGGGCACATATACACCTGGGCCAGGGGTTCCCAGCCTGGGGTCCACAGACCCCTTACTTCATGGTATTGATCCATGGCAGAAAAAAGTTGGGAAATTCAGCTCTAGGCCTTTTATATCCATATTCACTTGTCATTTAAACATCATAATCATACCCACATCTACAGCTTCTCTGGCAGTTTGTTCCATATACCAATCACCCTCTGTGTCAAACAAAAACTGCCCCCCCCCCCCCAGCTCCTTTAAAACCTTTCCCCTCTCACTTAAATCTAATCCTCTGGCTTTCAACTCACCTATCCTGGGGGGAAATCTGTGAGCATTCATATTATCTACATACTCATTATTATATATACTTCTACAAGGTCTCCTCTCAAACTCCTGCACTCCTGCTTCTCTTCATGACTCAAGCACCCCTGTCCTCATGAATCTTTTCCGCACCATGACCAGCAACTGTACTATGTCCAGCAAAATAAACACTAGTGTGATACAGCTAGCTAGGGAACAGAGCTACATCAGCACTTTATGTTAGAAAATTAAAATAAGTTACAACGTAACAAGTTATAAAGGTAAATCAAAAACTTTGACAAACTTCTACTGATGTGTGGTGGAAAGTGTGTTGGCTGGCTGCATTACAGCCAGCTATGCCTTTGAGTCGACAATACTACAAAAGGAAGTTGATTCAGCCTAGTACATCACAGGTAAAGCCCTCTTGACCATTGAGCACGTCTACAAGAAATGTTACCATAGAAAAGCAGCATCCATCATCAGAGATCCTCACCACCCAGGCCGTGCTCTTTTCTCGCTGCTGCCATCAAGTAGAAGGTACAGGTGTCTCAAGACTCACACCACCAGGTTCAAGAACAGTTACTACCCCTCAACCATCAGCCTCTTGAACAAAAGTGATAACTACACTCATTCTATTTCTGGTGTTCCCACAGCCGATGGTCTCAATTAAGGATTCTTTATCTTGTTATTTCATGCTCTCATTATTTATTGCTATTTATTTATACCAGCATTTGCACAGTGTGCTGTCCACTGATCCTGTTTACAGTTACTGTTCTGTAGATTTGTTAAATACGCCTGCAGGAAAAAGAATATTAGGGTTGCACCTGGTGACTTGTGTACTTCTTTATGATTATACACTAATTTAAACTCAGTGATGCAGGACACAAAGTCAATACAGAGGTTTAACGATGATGGAGTCTATTTACACTGCAAATGTGAACACCCAGTTCTCATGCAGTGTTATCTAAACTAATGTCATTTATCTTGCCACCTCTCCCCTTCACGCCTTCATGCTAGAAATAGCTCAGATCAAGCTACACGGTGTAGGGGGAAAAACAATCAGAGACCTTTCATTAGAAAGGAAAAGGAGACAAAAGTAGCTTGCAAAGCTGCAGGGTGTTGGGGCGACATGTGTCCCTTTGCTCTACGTTACCCTCAGTCAATGCAGTTAATGTAACTGAGAATTCCCCACTGTAATTCTACATTTACCCCCACTTTCACAGGCTGTATAAGTCACTGTGGAGGATGCTCAGAGAGACCGAAAAGCACAACATACCAGTTGTATTCTCCACTGAGACAGGTAAATCAATCTCCCTGGTGGACTTGTCAATAAATGTATGAAATTCACCCACTGGGAACAACTAACACTGGACACCAGTCAAGGTTATAATTCAACCTACGTTCCAAGACTAAAGAGTGGGGAAATACCAGAACACACTGATCATTAACTGAAACTGATTGCACCACATGAGAAAAATTTCTTCCTCCTTGGCCTCCTCCTACCAGCCAGCAATTCTCCTTGGCTGTTTTTTTTTCTTTTCTCTCTCTCTCTCTCCCCCTCCCTCCCTCCCTGAATAAGCATGCATATAATTGAAAGGCAACAAAAAACAATGAAACATTACTGAGATTTTTATTATACGGAATCTATAAAGTGTGCCCAGCATTTCCTTCCCAAGTCCCTTGTTCACTTCCAAAGAAAGCCTTCCAAGTTAATGTCTACCATCTGTCCTAAACTTTGCTACTACATTTGCATACACAATATACACTCAGTGGCCACTTTATTAGATACCTCCTGTACCTTCAAAGTGATCGCTGATTGTACAGTCATGGTTTTCTGTTATCGTGGCCCATCCACTTCAAGATTTGATGTGATGTGCATTCAGAGATGCCCTTCTGCACACCACCGTTGGAATGTGTGATTATTTGAGTTACTGTTGCCTTCCTGTCAGCTTGAACTGGTCTGGCCATTCTCCTCTGACCTCTCTCATTATCAAGGTGTTTACTGCCACTCACTTGATACTTTCTGTGTCTCACACCATTCTCTATAAACTCTAGACTGTTGTGCATTAAAATCCCAGGAGATCGGGAGTTTCTGAGATATTCAAACCACCCTGTCTGGCACCAACAGTCATTTCACAGTCAAAGTCACTTAGATCACATTTCCTCATTATGATGTTTGGTCTGAACAATTTTTTTTTCTTTCCAAAAATACTTTATTCAGAAATATTACAAAATAAAGTTATTTACATAGAAAAAAACCATTTGTTTCCTATTAAAGATGTTTACAATAAAACACTCATTGACGCTCAAACTTTAGACAAGGATTAAAGACTATTTACAATAAAATAAAATTATTAACGATAAACATCCAGGCGTTGACTCTCATTCCTTTACCAAAGTTCCTTTACGGTCTATACATTTCCAGCCACTCCTGATGAGGGGTATTCTCCTCCTCACCTGACCCCTCCCACTCCCGCGGGTGATGAACTTTAAACGGTGGTCCTTCCTCAACAGGCCTGCGCAGTGGCTGCACCAATCCTGAGTGCATCCCTCAGCACATAATCCTACAGCCGAGAATGTGCCAGCCGGCAGCATTCAGCCACGGGCGTCTCCATGTGCTGGTGGTAGACCATCACGTTTCGGACCGACCAAAGAGCGTCTTTCACTGAGTTGATGATCTGCCAGCAGCACCGGATGTTTGTCTCCGTGTGCGTCCCCGGGAACAGCCCGTAAATCAGGGATTCCTCAGTTACGCAACTGCTGGGGATGAATCTTGACACCGCCCCTTCCATCCTCCTCCACACCTTTTTCGCGGACCCACAGTGTGCAAAGAGGTGGGTCACTGATTCCGCCTCATTGCAGTCCTCCCATGGGCAGCAGGGTGTGGAGACAACATTGAGTTGCTACCAAGTGATTGGCTGATTAGATACTTGCATTAACAAATGTAAAAGTGTACCTAATAAATTGGCCACTGAGTGTACCTTACACTTTAATAGTATAACAAATCTTTGAAGTCAGGTAAAACAGACTATGAACAGTCCAGTGCAGTGTTAACCGCCCAACCATTTGTACTTGGATACTAACTCAGAAGCATTTCACATTCCACACAGCTACTCCTTGTTTCTTGTCACTATCTCTCATTTAATAATTAAAATAATTACTTAAAGAGCACTATTCATACAGACGACATAGTTCAAAGAATAGAGTGCAAACATGAAAGTTAAACTAATATATATGAAATAGCAGAAACTTTTATAGGAGTGCCTCAATTCATTAAAAGTCAGAGTAGATACCTACTTGTAAAGGGTTTGGTTTGATTTAACTAAGTGAAAGGCCTAAATCGTGGAACATTACCACTCAGTACAGGCCCTTCAACCCATTATGTTGTGCTGACTTTTTAACCTACTCTGCGATCAATCTAACCTTCCCCTCCTCCATTTTTCTATCATCCTTGTGCCCACCTAAGAGTTTCTAAAATGCCCCTCAGGTATCTGCCTCTACCACCGCCCCAGCAGGGCATTTCACAAACCCACCGCTCTTTGTGTAAAGAACTTACAACTGACACCTCCCACCCAAACTTTCCTCCAAACACCTTAAAATGTCTTAGCCAGTTCATCTCTGGAAAAAGTCTCTGGTTATTTGGTGGATCAAAAAGACCAAACTTTTTGGTCTGCTCATCATTCAAATACCACCTCGGAATCTTTAAGATTGTCCAAAATCTGACAAGAGTGCAAGTCAGCTGCCAGA
The DNA here is from genome assembly GCF_048418815.1 of Hemitrygon akajei. Lineage (NCBI taxonomy): Eukaryota > Metazoa > Chordata > Chondrichthyes > Myliobatiformes > Dasyatidae > Hemitrygon > Hemitrygon akajei. The sequence goes on from NC_133154.1 coordinate 13,395,176, forward strand.
ATATAGTTTTAATTTTAATCCCAAGAGAATGGGAATGTGAGAAATCCCCATTGGCTTACAATACAGAGGAATGGGCACTATATAATTCTGACACATTTGGTAATAATACAGCAGATTGGGAATGTGACAAGTTTTAAATTCTAGATGAGGAGAAAATTCAAAAATCGGAGGTGCAAGAGGTCTTGGGAGTCCTCGTGCAGGATTCCCTCAGGGTTACCTTGCAGGCTGAGTCGATGATAAGGGGAAAAAATGCAATTATTAGCATTCATTCTGAGAGGTCTAGAAATATAAAAGCAAAGATATGATGCGGAGGCTTTATAAGACATTGGTCAAACTGCACTTGGAGTATTGTCGGCAGTTTTCGGCCGCTTATCTAAGAGAAAATGTGCCAGCATCAAGGTCCGGAGGAGATGCACAAGAATGATTCTAGGAAGGCAAGGTCAACATCTGAGGAGCTTTGGATGGTCCTATGCCTGTAGTCACTGGAGTCTTGAAGCATGATGGGAGGGATCTCATTGAAACCCACTGAATATTGAAAGGTCCTAGATAGAGTAGAAACAGAGAGGATTCTTTCTGTAGTGGGGGAGTCTAGGACCAGAGGGCACAGCCTCAGAATAGAGGGACATCCATTTAGAACAGAGACGAGAAGCCAGAGGGTGGTGAATCTGTAGAATTAATTGCCACTAACAGCTATGGAGGACGTCATTGAGAATATTTAAAGCAAAGGTTGACAGGTTCTTGGTTAGTCAGGGCATCAAAGATACGGGGAGAAGGCAGGAGAATGGGGTTGAGAGGGATAATAAGAGCAGACACGATAGCTCGATTGGCCTAATTCTGCTCCTATAATCTTATGGTCTAAGTGGTGCACCTCACTAAAAGGAGGTTGTACCACTACACTATTCCTTGCCAAAGCTAAAAATATCTTAATTAAGCAGGCGCTGGAGTCATCTGCATCTGTAGAGGGAAATGGACAGTTTTGGGTTCAAGATCCTTCATCTGGACTGGATGCTTTCTGATCTACTGAATTCCTCCAGCAGCTCGTTTTTTTTTGCTCCATATTCCAGCAAGGGCAGTCTCTTGTATCCCTAAGCTTGCAGAATTTGAGTTAAAGAACATCCGCAATTCTTTGAACACGGAAACCCAGCTGCTTACTAAAGGTCGGTTTCATCATTCTGTGAAGCCGAGGCTCCCTGAAATCACCAGGAAATGGAAATGTATCTGCACCAGGTTTGATACATCCCTAACCCCGACCCAGTTCAATTAAAATGCCAATGAATGACTTCCGACACACAGCCCAGCTTCAAACAGGTCAAGACATTGCGCAAGGTTAAAAAAAAACAAAATCTGATCCGTAGCAAGTGCTTGCAGCAAACCACAGACTCTGGTTTCCCCCCGAAAAATAAATATCTGAATTTCGGTTTCCATGTAATTGGTAATTTCCTGAAACTAGTGTAACCTTTAAAACTAGATGAGTGTTGAAAGAGCAGCTCTTTAGTGAGATAAACCAGCAGCCAAAGCCTCCACTTTTTCTTAAACACATAATTTAGCACTCACATTCACGATGCAGCCGTTCCTAAAAGGATGATAGAGATGTGGAACAACACAGCTGTCTGCCAAACATAACCGGAGAGTTTGCAAAATCACCCTTCTATTCCTCAGCATTTCCCAAAAGGAACAAGCGATGACTTTGGTAAAATTCTCCGTGGTTCTCAATGACAGAAATACTTACAACTTATGCATAAAGAACGTAGAGCTCAGAAAGATGTAATCTGAAGCAACAGGCTTGCACGGTGTTCATGAGCCAAACACCTCCTTCCACTTGAGGTACTCCACTTCCTTCTTCCTGTGTACATCAAGGTTCCCCTTAAAGACATCACCATTCGTATTGTTGATTATAAATTTTATCTTGGATATAGCGTCTAAGAACATCCAAATAACAAAGGGCTTCATGCTCTATTTCCATGGGCCTGAACTTCTCTAGCTTGAGATATATGAAATCCAAGAGCACGTTAAGAGGCTCCTGAATAAGTACATGGAGCTTAGAAATTTAGAGAACTATGGGTAACCCTAGGTAATTTCTAAAGTTTTTCAGCACAGCATTGTGGGCTGAATGGCCAGTATTGTGCTGTAGGTTTTCTATGATTCTATGACTACATACTTAGTCACCACCCCATCAATTATTTGACTTTCATTGTCTTCCTCCTCCTTAGGCTGTTGCTTGGCAACATGGATTGGGAATTGGGGCGGCACAGTAGTGAGGTAGTTAACACAACATTTTACAGTACCAGTGACCTGGGTCCAATTCCCGCCACTGCCTGAAAGGAGTTTGTACGTTCTCCCCGTGACAGTGTGGGTTTCCTCCGGGTGTTCTGGCTTCCTCCCACAGGCCAAAAAAAGCAAAAGACAATTAACCTAATCAGTCAGTCTGTGGAAAGGAAACATTATTTGATTACTTCATTAGAATTTTCATTTATTCAAAATGAGTTGTAAAGTTTCTTTTTTTTATTTTGCATTACTGTAATAAAGTTTTCTTTTCACTTATTCAGAAGTAGTTGTATGTGAATCAACATGTCACAAATCACGGTTGTTGAAGGCATTACTTGATCACTAACTTGTTAATGGCACTATGCAGTGGCCAAGTCTAGCCAAAACTACTTGGTGCTGCTGGCACCCTGCATGGGTTTGTTATACTTGTATGACGTGCTCTCAGCTCCAGTAATGGTTGTTCCAAAGTCAAAGCTATGCATTCAATCTTTTGTTGGTAATTAACAAACGTACAATCTTGAAGTGATGAAACTAGGCCAAATGAAGTGTAACTGAGTGGTCAACAAAAGATACGACATCTGTCAGCCCCCAGCTGCAAACTGCCACGAACAAAGCATGAAGACGTAACTTATTCCCTTCGCTTTTAGCACGCCGCCACCCATAATAAACACACAACACAGAATGCAATGTAGAGAGGGAACAAATGCATTGCTCTTACATGTTATTTAATCACTGGGTGCTGCAGAATCAGAGCACAAAACACAGTGAAAAAACAGAACTGCAGATTCAGTGATGTCCCTCTCTATTTCTGCACAGAAGACCATTCTGACAAACGTCCACACTCTGGCTAGCTTCTGCAAGCTCTGCGCTCAAAAAGTACAAAATAAACAGCTACTCAAAATTTATCAAGAGGTTCCTGCAGAGGGACACAAGTTGTCGGTTTCTCTCTCATAGTTTAGAAAGATGGAGTGTGGGGCAACTTGAAAGAGGAGGAGAATATGGCTTTGTTAATTGACTCTTTACAACCTCTGTTTTCCTGAGGTGCAAACTGTCAGATACACAAAAAGGTATCAAAAGAAGCAAGTCTAGCCACATTACACCTTTACCTTAGGGTATACATTTAGAAATCCTGATGTGTCATGTTTGAACAGGTAAGTATAGTTACAATTTAGATTCTGTAGCCTCTAGCTACAGTGATATTAATCACTACACGAGAGCCCACGCAAAGGCAAACAAAGGACTAGAGCGATGCAACAACATTCTATGTATAATTGATAGCTCTTCCAGTTTGAAATTCTGTAATAAAAGATGGCTTTAAAAAGTTTTAGTGTTCTTCAGATCATATATAGTTTATAATAGATTTCTGCTGGTCTACTCCCGAACCTGTCAGGTAATGATATAGCACAAATACATCATTAAAATTCAAATAGTATATAGATCAAATCATTGGCACTGTATCTTGGCTGTCCCAACATGACCACACAACGCACAGATCTGAATCCAAAGTTCAAAGTAAATTTATTATCGAAGTACATATATGTCACCATATACAACCCTGAGATTCATTTTCTTGTGGGCATACTCAATAAATACGTAGAATAAGACTGAGAACAGAATCAATGAATGACCACACCAACTTGGATGTTCATCTGATGTGCAAAAGACAACAAATTGCGCAAATACAAAAAGAAAGAAATAATAAGTAAGAAATAAACATCAAGAACATGTGATGAAGAGTCCTTGAAAGTGAGTCCATAGATTGTGGGAACAGTTCAGTGATGCAGCAGGTTGAGTGAAGTTATCCCCTCTAGTTCAGGAGCCTAATGGTTGACAGGTAATAAATGTTCCTGAACCTGATGGTGTGAGTCCTGAGGCTCCTGTATCTTCTACCTGATGGCAGCAGCGAGAAGAGAGCATGTCCTGGGTGGTAGGGTTCCTGATGATGGACCCTGCAACAACAATCTGTGTAGATGTGCTCAATGGTGAGGAAGGCTTTACTCGTGATGGAATGGGCCGTATTCACTTTTTTTTGTCAGATCAAGAGCATTGGTGTTTCCATACCAGGCTGTGATGCAGCCAGTGCATGTACTCTTCACTACACACCTATAGAGGTTTGTCAAAGTTATAGATGTAATGCCAAAACCACACAAACTTCTAAGGACGTAGAAGTGCTGTCGTGCTTTCCTTACAATTGCACCATGTGCTGGGCCCAGGCCAGGTCCTCTAAAATAACACCGAGGAACTTAAAGTTGCTGATCCTCTCCACCTCTGATCTCCTGATGAGGACTGGCTCATGGACCTCCAGTTTCCTCTTTCTGAAGTCAACATCAGCTCCTTGGCCTTGCTGACTTTGATTTGGTTGTTGTTGTGGCATCACTCAGCCAGATTTTCATTCTCCCCATCATTATACTAATGTTATTCAATGAAAGAGTATCCACATTATTTCTACCATTTCATCCAAATAAAAACAACTGATCACTGCCTCAAGACCCTTACAAAGTTGCTATACTTTGATGAAATAGTACACAAATTCTTGGAATTGTCACCCCACGTCACTTTTTGTGCTATGCAACAATACACATACAAATCAAAGTCAAAATAAATTTATTATCAAAATACGGTTATATCACCACATACAATGAATTCTGGATAATTAGAGCAGCCGCTAATGTGAGACAACTCATAAAGAACAACAAATTGAGAAATTGCCTCAATTCTCTCTGTTTATTTGGGACACTATACCGCTTAACTGGGGCAGGAGACTGTTGTCGAACAGTTCCTTACTAGCGTCGGTCATGCACACTTAAGTGGCCATTAGATGCTACACCATGCTTACAGTGAACATTTTTAAACAGCGTCAATTGCATGTGTTTGTGTGCAAAATGCAGTGGATTTTGTTACTGATAGCGGATGAGAAATAAGCAGTAAGACAATTCGGAACTGTTTTCCTCACTGCAGTTCCAAGCATTCAGGCTTGGAGATGCCAGAAACGGCTGGAAGTGAAAATGAAACAACTTCACTACTTCAACAAGTTAGAAGCTATGAAGAATTTGAAGGTACCAACAACCAATCTTGAATGATACAATGAAAATGAAGATTTGGAGGATGCAATCATCGATAACATTGTATGAAGGCAGTCCGTTATCTGCACTAGGTGCATGCAGTAGATTATTGTTCATTGTCCACACTGGATAAATTCCTCTGTCAATAGCTATTAAGAACTAATACAGTTTGATAGTATTGGTAGTGTTCTAATTTGTACTATATTTTATTTAAATACATAACTTGTTGCTCAGTTTGCCTTTTTTATACCTTTTTAAGGATTTCCTTTCAACTTCAGCTTATTAGGGTAGCTGCTTAAGTGGGCCAAAATGCACTGCCTGATATGTCCCAATTAACTGAAATCCACTGTACTATCTACAGATTCATTTTCTTGCAGATATTTTACAGGAAAATAAACACAATAGAATGTATGAAAAACTATGCATCAACAAAGACTGATAACCAATGTGCAAATTAAAACTTTAAAAAAATAATACCAAGAAAATGTATTTGTAGAGTCCTTGAAAGTGAGTCTGCAGGTTGTGGAATCAGTTCAGAGTTCAGGTGAGTGAAGTTACCCACACCTGATGGTAATAGAGTAATAACTGTTCCTGAACCTAATCATGTGGGACCTGGTGGCGTGGTGGTAGTCTTATTTGCTCGTGTATAATATAACATAATCACAACAGTCTTGCAATTAACAAACGTTTTATGTTCAAGACTTAATGAGCAGTCTATACAGCCATCTGTCAGTTTACGAACATGCTGGGCAGAATCTTTCCATGACACGACTTAACCCAGCTCCCATATCAATCTGTGTACCTAATTTCTCAAGTGTGTACTCAGACAAAATGTCCTGCAGACCCACAGCTGGTTAACAAGACCCTGTGCAGCTAAAAGACTTACCAGTGACTAGTTCTGACTAGACAAAGCCTCAGCTTCCAGCCCAGCCTGCCTTTCAATGTCAAGCAGTCACAAAAATTACCCAATACTGAAGGTATTTTAACAATGTCAACTTCGCAATCTGTGTGTCAGGTTAATTTTTTTTTAAAGTCTCAGGTTTCCTTACACTGGTCATTGCATGTCCTTGAAGAATGGTGTTAATTTAACGAAAGTGAACTTATGAAAATGTTTAATAGTTAATCAGAATTAGCAATTTGCATTTTAAACCAAAAAGGAAATAATGACGACAATTCCATAAGCTTTGCCTTGCTTAAAAACATTCTCTCTAATCTGGGGCTTGATCATAAAGTTTGAGGAAGTCTTTAAAAGCTTAGTTGAAGGGAAAGTTCAGGAATTCCAGCAGCAAAAAGCAACCAGCTCAGACATCATGACTCATTGTTTGTGGTGGGTCTGCAATTCCTTTCTGTAGCTGAATCTCCAAGATACCTGGTGCCTCAGGACGAGTGATCTCATACCTATGATTCACACACTGCAGACAAAGGAAACATCAAAGTTCAAAGCAATTTTATTAAAGTACATAAATGTCACCATATACTACTTCGAGAGTTATTCTCTTGCAGGCATTCATAGTAGACAAAGAAATACAATAAAGTCAAAAAACTAAACACAAAGACTGGCAACCAATGTGCAAATAAAAAATAATAAATAAGTAAATAAATAATACTGACAACATGAGCTGCAAGGTCTATTTCGAAAGTCCATCCACAGGTTTGTGGAATCAGTTCAGTGTTCAGGTGAGTGAAGTTATCCTCACTGGTTCAGGGGCCTGATGGTTGATGGGTAATATCTGTTCTTAATAAATTATTCTGTAAATGGAAGTTCTGGTAAGAAAAACAAGGACAGTATGTAATCTAAATGAGCCAGGGTCCCCATCCCCAGGTCTATTGGCTAAAATAATTCAGCTGTACAGGCGAGCAAACTCATGTCAACACCTCTTGGATCCCTGTGTTAGAGACCACTCAACAGAGGTTACAATGACCCAGTGAGCTCAGCATCAAGCTAGACGTTCCTACTGGATCATTGGAGGCCAACTGGAGATACAAAGGGTCCTGGGAGTCCTAGTGCAAAATTCCATAAAGGTTAACTTGCAGTTCGATTTGGTAGAAAGGAAGAAAAATGCAATGTTCGCATTCATTTCAAAGGATTAAAATATAAAAGCAAGGTGGTTGATAGGTTCTTGATTAGTAAGAGCGTCAAAGGCGACAGGGAGAAGGCAAGAGAATGGGGTTGAGAGGGGAAATAATTCAGCCACGATCGAATGACAGAGCAGACTCAATAGACTGAACGGCCTAATTCTGCTTTGCAGTCTTATTGGTCTTATAATTACAGACACATGCCTTATAACACCAGACTGTTAACAGCAAACTGAATCAAGAAACTTGCCACAGCAATTCGCAACAAGACTCACACCTGAAGAACACACCCAAAAATTGTAATAACGAGAAGCAAGTTTTACGACCTAGTGCAAAACACGCTGAACTGATTGGACTAGAATTCCCAATCGGCAGGAAACAAACCATTCATCACAGTGTCGATTACTTGTCCAAAACAACTAACCACTCCTTACACCCTCGCCCCCATAATGCACATGAGTACATGAGAGGATGCCCATTTACTCCAACCACATGAAATGTAAAAATCACCTGAACTCTAAAGATAATCTGTACATTCAGGTAAAAAGCTATTAACTTTAACGATAACATTTTCCCTCCACTGTCCCTATTTATTGCAAGGTGACCTGTGTACAGTCCTCACCTCCAGTGCTGCTATGTGAAGTTTACACGTTCCCCCTGCCAGAGCAATTTGTGGTTTTAACTCATTTAGCAGATAACTTTGGCCACCAGTCTTCAGATGTGAATTGTGGATTTGATTTCAAAGCAGCTCTGAATAATTGGTTCACAGACCAGGGAGACCAAGAAACAGGCACCTAGCTGATTGTCTGCATAGTCCAATCAACATTCCATTGCATGGATGTGACAGTGATGAACACTTGCTGTGGGAGTGATGGTGCGACTGCTGTAAATATGAATTTGTCTGAAACCTCCTGTATGTTCTTTGATCTTCAGAACATAAAATGTGTGTAGTGCTGGGCATAGCCAGACCTTTCCACCAAAAGCGTCTCTGTATGATGCCTGTTGTATCTTGTTCTGTTAAATAAAGAGGCTGCTTCAGATCTACCAGTACTTTACTCCAGTGACTTCATTCACGCAACAACACTCCCCATCATTTTATAGATACCCTCTCCATGTTCCAGTTTCTTCCTACATCCTTAAAGATATGGGGTGGACAAGTTAATTCACCACTGTAAACTGCCCTTAGTATATATTGGTAAGTAGTAGGAGATTGGCAGCACAGTGGTGTAGTGGCTAGCACAGCACTTTACAGTACCAGCAACCCAGGTTCAATTCCCGCCACTGCCAGTAAGGAGTTTGTACATTCTCCCCGTGACCGTGTGGGTTTCCTCCAGGTGCTCCAGTTTCCTCCCACAGTCGTGGAAGGTTAACTGGTCACTGTAAACTGTCCTGTGATTTGACTAGGATTAAATCGGGAGATTACTGGGCAGCACAGCTTGGAGGGCCAATTCCACGCTGTACCTCAATAAATTTATGATGAGAATAGAATAGCATCCGAGGGAAGCTGATGCACAGAATGAAAAAGGATTAAAAGGGATTCACTGCAGTATCAGTAAAATAGATGTTTGATGTAGATGTGAGAGCTATTTCTGTACTGTATTGCTCTATCCCGGTCTTGAGAAAGTACTTCTACCATTGATTTCTAGCGCAGTGAACTGGAATGTGGGTTAATGACACTTCAGCACATCAATTATCAACTTTATTCACCACAATCACTCAGTGGCCATTTTACTACATACAGCTCTCGTTAATGCAAATATCTAATTAGCTTATCATGTGGCAGCAACTCAATGCATAAAAGCACACAGGCATGGTCAAGAGATTCAGTTGTTGATCAGGCCAAACATCAGAATGGGGGAAGAAATGTGATCTATCAGACTGACTGTGGAATGACTGTTGGTGCCAGATGGGGTGATTTGAGTATCTCTGAAATTGCTGATCTCCTGGGGTTTTCATGCACAATAGTCTCTAGAATTTATGAAAATGGGTGTGAAAAACAAAAAAAAATAGTAAGCAGCAGTTCTGTGGGTGAAAATGCCTTGCACTGACAGGAAGTTTAACAGTAACTCAAATAGCCAAGCATAACAACAGTGATGTGCAGAAGAGCATCTCTGAAAACACATGCCAACCCCTGAAGCAGATGGGCTACAGCAGCAACCACTCTTGTACCATTTAAAGTGAGTGTACATTCACATGTATTAGGATATATGGCAGGGTGTGTGTGTCTCTCTCTCTAAGGTATTTGCATTGTACTGTATTTGTCAATGTGGAGCGAAGAGCAAGTTTATAAATCTGCCTGGAGCAAAGTATGTCGGAGATAGTGAGTGTGGAGTGCCCCTTGAGGGGTGTGGAACAGGCAGCAGAGGAGTGAGGGGTGGGGGTAGCATGAGTGCAGACACACCCTGCCCTGAGACACCAGGCAAGGTCATTTCCAAACAATTGGTTTATTGATCATTACAGAATGTCTTTCTGTTGCTTCCCGCTCCCTCCCCTCCCCTTCCCATCTCCCTGCCCTCTTCTCACTCTCAGTCTACAATAGAGGCCCATATCAGAATCGGAAAGATGAGAAAATCTGAAGATGCTGGAAATCCAAGCAACACACACAAAATGCTGGAGGAACTCAGCAGGTCAGGCAGCATCTATGGAAAAGAGTCAACAGTCGATGATTCAGGCCAAGACCCTTTATCAGAACTGGAAAAAAAGATGAGAAGTCAGAGCAAGGTGGGGGAAGGGGAGAAATAAGTACAAGGTGGTAGGTGATAGGTGAAACCGGGAGAGGGGGAAGGGAGGGGTAGCAAGTACTGGAAATTTGAGAAATCGATGTTCATGACATCAGGTTGGAGGCTACTCAGACGGAATAAAAGGTGTTACTTCTCCAGCCTGAGTGTGGCCTCACCCCGATGGACTGACATGCTAGAATGGAATAGGACACAGAATTGAAGTGGTGGCCACCGGGAGATCTTGCTTTATCTGGTGTACAGAGCATAGGTACTCAGCGAAGCAGTCTCCCAGTCTAAGTCGAGTCTCACTGATATACAGGAGGCCACACCAGGAGCACTGGATACAGTAGATGCCCCAACAGACTCCCAGGTGAAGTGTTGCCTCACCTGGAAGGACTATTTGGGGCCCTTAGTGGTAGTGAAGGAGGTGGTGCAGGGGTAGGTGTAAGGCTAAGTGCCAGGAGGGAGATCTGTGGGGAGAGAGGAATGGACAAGGGAGTCACATGGGAGCAATCCATTTTGAAAACAGAAAGTGGGGGGGGGGGGGTGAGGGGAAGATGCGCTTAGAAGGTGGATCCCATTAGAGATGGCAGAAGTTATGGAGAATTATGTGCTAGATGTGGACGCTACCGGGGTGGTAGGGAGAACAAGAGGAACCCTATCCCTGCTATGATGGCAGGAGGATGGGTTGGGGGCCGACATGCACGAAATTGAAGAGATGTGGGTGAGGACATCGCTAATGGTGAAGGAAGGAAAGCCCCTTTCTTTGAAGGAGGACATCTCATTAGTTATAGAATGAAAAGCCTCAACCTGAGAGCAGATGCAGCAAAGATGGAGGAACTGACAGAAGGAGATGGGATATTTACAAGTTTCAAGATGGGAAAAAGTATAGTCCAGGTAGCTGTGTTAAAAGATAATAGTAGATAAGCTGTCTCCAGAGATAGACAGAGAGATCTAGAAAAGGGAGGAAAGTGTCAGAAAGGGACCAGGTAAATTTGAGGGCAGGGTGAAAGTTGGAGGAAACGTTGATAAAGTCGATGAGCTCAGCACAGGTGCAGAAGCAGCTCCAATGCAAGTGTCAATGTGGCACAGGAAAAGTTGGGGGAGTGAGTCCTGTGTAGATGTGGAATACAGACTATTCCATGTAGCCAACAAGACAGGCATAGCTAGTAACCATGTGAGTGCCCATAGCTTAGAGGAAGTGGGAGGAACTGAAGGAGAAATTATTGAAAGTCAGGACCAGTTCCACCAGACAGAGGAGAGTGGTGGCGGAGGGGAACAGGTTGAGAACAGAAGTGGAGAGCTTTAAGCCATCCTAGTTGGGAGTGGAGATGTATAGGGGATGCATGTCCATGATGAAAATGAGACAACTGGGGCCAGGGAACTTGAAGTCATTGAAAAGATCTAGTGTGTGTGAAGGGTCACGGATTTAGGAAGCAAGGGATTGAACCGGAGGGATAAAGAATTGAAGTATGCAGGTATAAGTTAGTAGGGCAGTAAAAAGCTGAAACAATAGCTCTCTCTGGACAGGCAGGTTTGTGGATCTTAAGTAGGAGGTAGAAACGGGAGGTGCGGGGTGCGGGAACTATGCTGTTGTTGGCAGTGGATGGGAGATCCCCAGAGTTAATAAGGTCACAGAGAGAATTCTGACAGGCTGCATCACTGTCTGGTATTGGGGGGGTTGGTGCTACTGTACAGGACCAAAAGAAGCTGCAAGAAGTTGTAACATTAGTCAGCTTCATCTTGGGTACTGGCCTCTGTTGTATCCAAGACATCTTCAAGGACCGGTGCCTCAGAAAGGCGATGTCCATTATTAAAGATCCCACATCACCTGAGTCATGTCCTCTTTCATTGTTACTGTCTGGAAGGAACACAATTCAGGAACAGCTTCTTCCCCTCGGTCCTGTGATTCCTAAATGATCATTGAACCCATGAACACTCCCCCATTTTTCTTTATATTTTTCTGTTTTGCTTTATTTTTAATCCACCTATTCTTGAGATATATATATATATTAAAAAACACACACAAATATTACTGTAATTGTTTTGATTTACTTATTTATTTTTTCTACATGCAGATGATATTAAACCTGATTCTCATCTGATGGTGCAGGTGACAACGGCCTGCTCCTTAGTGGGGTCCTGTCCCTTCAAACACATATTTACAATGTAAACAGCATTATAAAAAGTGTTTACAGTGCAGTGACTGAGGTAATAAATAGAGGGTGGGGAAAGGGCTAATTAGAACGGCTGATCAGATTAACTTCCTGGAATGGAAGGTGCAGAAGAAACTTACAAGACAGCTGGAAGTTTTTTTTGTTTTTATTTTAATTGTTCTATAGCAGTATCCAGAAAAGAGCTTTTGTAAAAGACATTATGATGGCTGTGTAGAATTGCAGCAGTATGGGGAAGATGGAATTTTACCAACGGCTGCATGAAGTCCATCCTCTGCTGAGCTTTCCCGTTAATAAAGGACCTATGGTTCTCCCACAGAAGGTCCTGGGATATAATGACACCTATGAACCGGAATGCTGAAACTGTGCTTAATGATGGAGCTGTTTGTTCCAGTCTGTCACACCCAAGAAGAGGCTCATAATAGACTTGGTGACTGATGGCATGCAGAAAAATGCAAGGAATATCTGCAGAAACTGAGCTAATCCAGTAGGTACAATGCCTGCTATCTGCATGGATAAGAATAAAGTATTATTTTAAAAAATAACAAGAGGGGAAAACACCATGGTAATTGTAAAGAGTTTTAATTAAAAGCACAAATTTAATCCTATGTGAACAGGAGGAAAGTAGAGAGTTCACCTGGAGCCAGAGCAAAGGATATCATAAACCAGTATAAAAGGACATTCCTGTTGATCAACAAGAAGCACTCAGAACTGGAAACAGTCCGCAGGTGTGTTGGTGGATAGAGAAAGTTGCAAACACTTCTGAACGTTCTGACCCAGAACTACATCTGTCTGCTCATCACAAGATGTAAACAGGAAATGGACGCTATACAAAAATTAAAATAGAAAAGGAAGTGAATTCTTTTGTAGGCTCCAGAAAGCAGCCATGGTTATAAAATGTAAAGCTAGTCACCTATGCCATTAAGACAACAATTCCAGGGGAATTTCAGCTTCCAGATCTGACATTAGCAAACTAGCTCACATCAAAAAGACATCAACTGCCTTTAACACACACAAAATGCTGGTGGAACACAGCAGGCCAGGCAGCATCTATAGGGAGAAGCACTGTCAACGTTTCGGGCTGAGACCCTTTGTCAGGACTAACCGAAAGGAAAGATAGTAAGAGTTCCTTTCGGTTAGTCCTGACGAAGGGTCTTGGCCCGAAACATCGACAGTGCTTCTCCCTATAGATGCTGCCTGGCCTGCTGTGTTCCACCAGCATTTTGTGTGTGTTGTTGTTTGAATTTCCAGCATCTGCAGATTTCCTCGTATCAACTGCCTTCAGAAGGGTTTCCTGCAACAAAGTTCCATAACCGTTAAGGCAAGTGACTTTGTACTAGATCAGGCAGGTGCAATGAACAATGCAAATGTAATAAATAGTGCATGAATATTTATGTAATAATGATCTACATGTGATCATGCTCAATGATTTATAAAAGAGAGACAAAATGTTGTGTATTTAATATTTCAACAATATTTGAATAATCTTGTGTGCGTGTGTATGTATATATATACAGTTTGATTAAGCATTCTTGTTCATTTAAATAATTTAATTACAGAAATTTGGTATGGACGAAATAAAAACTAAAATATATACAAAGGCATTAAAATAAACACAGACACTGCTGAAGACTTAAGAACAGCAAAGTTGACGATCACAAAGCTAAAGCAAGAGGGTGAATAAACTGTGAAACTATCAAGGAAAAATACATCTACTGTTTAATTTATAATCCTATTTGGAAAAACAACATGGCTATTTCAAAATTGATAACTTAATTCAAGGAAACAGCAGTCTTAAATATCTTATATTAAGCATTTACAATGGAGGAAGTCAATGACAAATACAGTGATTCCAGTTAATCAGAGCAGCTATTTATTTGGGACAACTCTTAAGGGACAAAAACTAAATCGGAAAAAGAGTCGGGAATCCCTTTGCTTATTTGGGACACTATGCTGCTTAATTGGGACAGGAGACTCTTGCCAAACAGTTTCTAACCATCGCCAGTCATGGTCAATTGAATGGCTGTTAAAGATACAACACCATGCTTAGAGTGATCAGTTTTTAAATAGAGTCAATTACATGAGTTTATGTTCTAAAAGCATTGATTATTGTAACTGATATTTGGGCGAGAAATAAACAGACAATTCGGAACTGCTTTGCTCGGCCACATTTTCAAACATTCAGGGTTGCAGATGCCAGAAATGACCGAGAGTGAAAATGTAATGATCGCAGTACTTCAATAAGTTAGGAATTTGAAAGTATCAACAATCACCTTGAATGTTACAATTAAAATAAAGGCCTGGAGGAAGCGATCATTAAAAGCATTGTATGAAGTGTTCTGTTTGTTTTGAATGTAGTTCCTTTTGCAAAAACATCACTTCCTGTTCGTAAGCTTTTTTTTACACTTCTTGTGCAGCTTAATCTGGATTTCAACTTGGAACAAACACGGTAAAAAGACATCCATTTCCATCCACACTTTATTTGCCCTTCAAACAGCAATATCTGTGAGGATTAAGGTTTCTTAATATTGGTAAACATTTTGGAGGTGACCTCTGAAGGAAGTACGGTATGTTTATTGTTCATCGCTATGAAGCTTTTGCTGCACCATGAGTTCACTCTAATCCACGGTATAGCTATAGTATGTTGCATGTGTGTATTACCTTATTTAACACAGATCGTGAGAATATTCAATATTAGCATATTCAGGAACATGACAATTCTGTACTGAATTTAATATGTATTACTTAATTTTCTGCAGTTTCACAAAGTCTTCTCATTTAAAAGCCTGCAGAAAGCTTCCAAGCCTGGGTAATTTTTGAGGGGTTTGACTCCCTGCCTAGCTTTGTATGCAACACACTACAAGAGCAGTAGATGAAGGTAGTCCATTATCCGCACTAGGTGTTTGCACTGATTTTGTTCATTTCCTATCAAAATAACATGGCAGATAAATCCTCCGTCGATAACTATTATGAACTAATAGTTTGTAGTTCTGTAGAGGTATTGGTAATGTTCTATATTCATTTAAACACATGATTTGTTACTCAGTTACACAGTACTTTGTATTTTTTTATATACCCTTTAACAATTTCTATGAAATGTCAGTCAATTGGGACAGCCACTTAAGTGGACCAAAATATATTCATCCCAATGTGTCCCAGTTTGACTGCAATCCACTGTGCTCATTTAGGATCAGGGATATGGGGAATAATTAAAATTAACAAACAGGAGTAACGAAGAAACAAGTACAGGTAGTTCTGTTATTATAGTTATTCCATAACGCGAAATTGCTGAAATGACACACCATTTGTATTACCTGAGCTGCGTTGGTTTTTGGAAAGAAGTCATTTAAATCTGTACTTTGAAGGAAAGAAGTACAGCTCGTTCAGTTATAACACAACTTTCTATCACATGGAGGCTTCTTAGGAACGTAACTATTGCATCATGGTAGAACTACCTATAGATAATGGAAGTGCAAGGGATTACTGACACCAGGCAGCTTCTACCCTCAGTCATCTGTGTCTCAACTACAACCTATCCATTTCCTCTTCATTCAGAAACTGTTCTTTATACCAAATAATGATTTTTTTTAAAATCGCTTTTTCATTTCACAGAAGATGACTATCATTAAAGGGTAGAGCATTGTGAATGACACAGGCTGGTGTGCTAGATCCAGTTTGCAACCTTTCCACCCACAGCCTCTGACATGGGCTAGTAGATGGGAGGTGTTAGTAATCAACTCCATGTCTTACTACGTGTACAATACTGTGCAAAAGTCTTACAAGGGGTGATTGATAAGTTCGTGGCCTATGGTAAAGAGTCAATTTTTAGAAAACCTAGCACATTTATTTTTCAACATAGTTCCTCCCTCCCCCCCCCCCCCCCCCCCCCCCACATTTACACACTTAGTCCAGGGGTCGTGGAGCATATGGATCTTGGACCTCTGGAAAGTGTCCACAGTAGGGGTGATTGATAAGTTCGTGGCCTAAGCTAGACGGCGATGAATTATTAACTTGTGTGTGTGTATATATATAAAAAAAAGACATTTGCACAGTACCATAGTTGTTGACATGGAGCGGACAGCAAGTCTGTAAACATGGCGGGAGCAAAAGGATGTTGAGAATGGCAAGGGTGGAGCGCTGTGGGAGGGGTGTGAGACAGGTCAGGTAGCAGAGGAGTGCCAGAGGCAGGGGGTTAATGTAACTATAGACACACGCAGCCCTGAGACACCAGGCAATGTCATTTGATTGAAAACGATTGGTTTATTGATCACCACAGAATCTCTCTCTGGTGCTTCCCATTCCCTCTCCCCTAACTTCCCCTTTTTCATGTTCAAGTAAAGTTCCACATTCAAAGTAAAGTTTATTATCACCACCTGCAACCCTGAGATTCTTTTCCTGCCGACCTACTTAGCAAATCTTTAGAACAGTGACTGTAAATGGGATCTGTAAACTGTAAACAAACTGTGCAAATGCAAATAAATAACAAGCATGGAATAACAGTGTAACAGAGTCCTTAAATGAGTGTAGTAGAAAACTACACTCAACTTCAACCTTTTGATGAAGTGCCTGATGGTTGAGGGGTAGTAACTGTTCTTGAACCTGGTGGCGCGAGTCCTGAGGCATCTCTACCTTGGCAGCAGCAAGAGAATGATCTGGGTGGTGAGGATCTTTGAAGATTGGTGCTGCTTTTCTACGGCAACTTTTCATGAAATGTGATCGATGGTTGGGAGAGTTTTATCCGTGATGTAGTGGGTCAAACATACTACCTTTTAAAGAATTCTCCGCTCAAAGACCTTAGTGTTCCCATAACAGGCTGTAATGCAGCCAGTCAGCACACTTTCCACCACACATCTATTGAAGTTTGCTAAGCTTTTTAATACCAGACTCCTGAGTAAGTACAGGCACTGGTGTGCTTTCTTTGCAATCATATGTATATGATGGGTCCTCTGAAACAGTGACACCCAGAAATTTAAAGTTACTGACCCTCTCCACCTCTGATCCTCCGATGATTACTGGCTCTGGTTTCCCTCTCCTTAAGTCTACAATCAGTTCCTTGGTCTTATTGACATTGAGTGAGAGGTTGTTGTTATTACACCAGACAAACTGTGACAAATATTAGTGCTGACAATAACTTCCTCTTATTTGGTTGGTCCCCAAGTTCACTAACAAAATAAAATCACACCTGCATTTCAATTTCTAAATTAAATACAATTTTCAGAATTCCTGTTGCTCTGCACATCATCGCAGCAACCAGCCTCACTCCTGGCTGGCTTCTTTTAACAGGAGATAATGGGTAAGCAGCAACTATGGAAAGAGACTGAGTTAACATTTCAAGTGAAAGACCCTTCTTCAGAAAGATGGAAAGGACAAACCGAGTAGAGTTGCCTGGTGATATGCAGTGGTGAATGGGTTATTGACAACAGTTAAAGAGTGAGGACACAGACAGCAGAGTGCAAAATTTTCTGAAATGCGAGCTGTGGAAAAAGCTCACCAGGTCAGAGTGTGTGAAAGCCAGACAATAATCACAGGTGAAGGACATAGCAGAGATAGCCATTCTGATATAGACAGAGAGCTTGTTATCTGAAACAAACATTCTACATGAATTCCAGAAGGCTGCAGTTTCCTGAGACAGAAGAGGTGCTGCCCTCCAGAGTTGTATTGGGCCTCACTGACCACAGGTCTGTGGGAGTGAGACGGAGAATTCAAGCACTGTAACAGGCAGAGAGAAGGTCACAGTCACGCCTGTGGATTGAAAGCAAGGTCCCATCACCAGGCAGGACCACCCCTCCACTCCAGCATGCTGAGGGGACCGTTCCCTTCACGATTCCCTAGTCCACTATTCCATCACCACCAACAGCACCTTATTGTCCATCTGCCTTCCAGACAAGATCAAATTCTGGTCAAGCTCACTGCTATGCACTGGTTCAATAGTTTTCTTCGGCAGTAAAGCCAGACCTGCAAAGCACAAATGCTAGCCAGCTTATCATATCATTTCTCCATTAACCACTGGACCCCCATGGCAAAGCTGGCCTCGCCCCATCAATAATATCTCTTGTCCTATTTACCTCTATCCCTCACTTTCGCTGCATGTAGAATCTAACTTTTCAACTGTCTCTCATTCCACAGATGCTGCATCACCCGAAATATTTCTAATATGTACTGTTTTTAAATTCCAATTTCTAACATTGCAGTTTTCCTTCCCCCAACGCTTGTTACTTGATGTGTGGGTGTATCCAGATAATAACCCTAGGAAAATTCTTAGTCTTTTTCTTACAAAAACTCCAGCAAGATGCTTAAGCAAGGCCTTTGATTAATTGTTAAATAGCCCCATGGACATATAAAATCCGCTAGTACTTCAGTCAACTCAGATTGAAGATCAAAGCCAGAAGACCTTAAGACCATATAGGAGGAAATTAGGCCATTTGGCCCATCAAATCTGCTCTGCCATTTCACCATGGCTGATCTAACTTCCCTATCAGCCCCAATCTCCTGCTTTCGCCCTGCATCCCTTCATGCCCTGACCAATCAAGAATCTATCAATCTCTTCTTTAAATATACGTGATGGCTTGGCCTCCACTGCTGCCTGTGGTGAAGAATTCCTCAAAATTTCCAGAGAAGGTTGTTCGGAAGTCAAAGCACAATGGCTGAAACCCTGGGCCTACTAGACTGAAAGCTGAAAGTTCACTGTCTGCATGCCCACAGGAGGTTTGGAGGCTTGCCCTGGGTTGGAGGACAGAGGAAGAGTGAGTGGAACAGGGCTTGTGTTCTGCTGCTTGGGTTGTTCTGCCAAAAAATTGTTGGCACCAGAATGTGTGTCAAGCTGCCCCTGGTACTTCCTTAGGTTGTGTTGGTTATTAATACAAGCGATGGAGGTCCATTGTCTGCAGGACCACAGGAGGTGTGGAGGCCTGCCCTGGTGTTAGAGGAGGGGGAGAGAGTGAGTGAGTGGAAAAGAGGCCTGTTTTGCTCTTTTGCTGTGTTCTGTTGCTTGGGTTATGCTGCTAAGAATTGTGGGCATGCTATGTTGGCGCCGGAATGTGTGGCGACATTTGCGGGCTGCACCCGTATCGGTTGTTAATGCAAACGATGGACTTCACTGTATGTTCTGATGTGCACACGATAAATAAATGAATTTGAATCTGAACTCTGTGCTCAACAGGTTACAATTGATAGAAGGGGCTGTGGAAGGAACAACATGTACAGCAGTCCACTGAAACAAGAAATTCTATATATTTAGAATTTAGTTCAACTCAAATTCTGGAATTAAAAATGACCAGAAAGAACCAGTCAATAAAACAAAATAGCAAATAATCAAGATTTATATGGTTTAATAATTAAAAGTAAAGAATGTTTAAAAATAAATGAAGCACAGTTGTTCTAGCCTAGATCCTAATCTGTCTCCTGGATTGATTAAAGTTAAAAATCAGACATTTGCCCTGTCAAAAACATTACACCCTGTCAAAGCTCCAAACATGAACTCAGTAAAGGATATTGGATTGCTATGATTTGGCAGCAACTTCTAAATTTTGGCAACTGTGGCTTCAAATACATAGGTCAAAAGTGCTTGAAATAAAAGACTGGCTTGATTGTGTTGTTCAATCCCACTGCGCTATGAAACTCTGCCAAAAAGCTTCAGCATGTGCATTAGTTGTTTTAGCAACGTCCATACCTGCACATTATAAAGTAGTAAATGCGCCTGAGGTCAGATACCAATGCAGCTGCCACTGGACTCTGCTCAAAGGCACCAAGCCACGGGGCTGGATATCCTTAACCAGACCCACAACGTAATGGAGGAGTTGGGATTACATAGAACAACCCAACACTCAGACGATTCACAGACCTCAATTACAGAAAGCAAGGACATTCTCATTTTACTTTAATCAGAATGTTTTAAATTATCATTCCAATGCACTTCTAAATATGTTTAAGCTTTTAAAAATACTTAAATCCTTTTACATCAACCTCAATGTTTTTGACCAGAGATATTGACAAGCAGTCCAAAGGCTTTTGACAGCTGCAGCAAGGAGGCCTGGAGAATATCTGGGCCTGTGGGGTTGTGACAGGGCAGGTAGCAAGTGTGAACAGATCCAGCGTTCAACAGCCCACAGGCTTCAGTAGTCCTTGTGTGCCTGGGGCTGCCGAGCAGGTCTTCAACCTAAAACAAGTTGCGTACCAGAACAGTGGCTGAACAACTTTGAAAATTGCCAGAGTCAACTTGTGAAGGCGACACAATGACGCACTAGTAGAGTTACTGCCAAAGCAACCAATGAATCAGAATCAGGTTTAATATCACCAGCACACGCTGTGAAATTTGTCTTTGCGGCAGCAGTACCTAACGCACTGCCTAATAATAGAGGAATTAAAGTATATATACTAAATAGATAAATAAATTAGTGCAGAAATAGAAATTTAAAAAGTAGTGAGGTGGTGTTCATGGGTTTAATGTCCATTCAGAAATCGGATGGCAGAGGAGAAGAAGCTGTTCCTGAATTGTTAAGTGTCTCTCTTCAGGCTTCTGTACCTCCTTTCTGATGATAGCAGTGAGAACAAGACATGACCTGGGTGATGGGGCATGACCCAAGTTCAATCCTGACCAACACACAAGATGCTGGAGGAACTCAGCAGGCCAGGCAGCATTTATGGAAATGAATAAACGATCGACATTTCTGACTGAGACCTTTCTTCAGGAATGCTGCTCAGGATCCTGACCTACTGCTGTGTGCAATTTTCACACACTCCCTCTGAATGCCAGGGTTTCCTCCCACATCCCAAAGATACCTAGTTTGCCAGGATGGAGAGTATAAAATGGCCTGTTATGCAGTGAAATTGTGGGGAGGGCATTTGCAGAGGATATTATTACAGTAATAGAATTAATCTGTGAGATAACCTGGACTTAAATGGGTTGAAAGGCTGCTTCTATGTTGTAAGGAAATGTGGTAAAGTATAGTCTAAAGTTCTCTTCAAAATTCCAAGCAGCCAATGGGCATACCTGCTGATATAGTTATTCCATAGGGATTATTATATAATGATCCAAGTCCTTCACCCCAAGGCAAATTATTAACCAGATTAGGAACCTGCCTAAACTGCAGTAGACAGAATGTAGGAGTGTTAGCAATGTCCCACAAGGATCTGTATAGACAACTATTCACTGTTCTTGAAAGCAACTTGGATGATATGATAGAAAGCTGGTGATTACACAAAGAGCCAGAATTTTAAACAGAGTACATAGAGACATTACATTTCAAAGTTATGTTAACAGATTATACAACTATGCAAAACCACAGCAAATGCATTTTAATATAAGCAAATGTGAGGTCATCAACTTTTGCCCTGAAGAGGAATTAACATTTACAAGCTAAGAGAAAACCCAATGGTGGTCCATGCATACAAACTTAAATTCCAGGACTGGTGCAGGAAAGTAATAAAGACCATCTTTAGCTATTATATTCAAGTGCAAGAACTGAAGACAACAATATATTCTGTAGTTTACATTTCTGGTTAACCATTGTTGGGGTATTGTGAACAGCTATAGACACCATAACCAAAGAGGGCATACGTTCAGTGTACACCTGTTCGTTATTGCAAGTCAGCCAATCACGTGGCAGCAACTCAATGAATAAAAGCATGCAGACATGGTCAAGAGGTTCAGTTGTTATTCAGACCAAACATCAGAATGGGGAAGAAATGTGATCCAGGTGACTTTGACTGTGGCATGATTGTTGGTGCCAGAAGGGGTGATTTGAGTATCTCAACATGCTTATCTCCTGGATTTTCGCACACAGTCTCTAGAGCAGTGGTTCCCAACCTGTTTTATGCCATGAATCAATACCATTAAGCAAGGGGTCCATGAACCCTGGGCTAGAAACCCCTATTCTAGAGTTTACAGAGAATAGCGCTTACAGTGAAAAACAAAAAAAGTTGTCAGAGGAGAATGGTCAGACTAGTTCAAGCTGACAGGAAAGTGACAGTAACTTAAATAACCACGCATTACAACAGTGGTGTGCAGAAGAGTATTGGGCTACTGCTGAAGACCATGAACATACCCCTGAGTGTATTAGCCTCAGGAAGGAGTGAAAAAAGATCAGTTTAAATGATGGCTGAATTAAGGTTTAAATTGAGAGATAACACGGGTTAAGGCTGCATTTCTTAAAAGTCATTCAGTTGCCAGGAGTCTTAAAAAGAAGAAATTCCTTTGGGTAGATGAAAAAATAACGATTAGGCACAAACATCACCAGAATTCAGTAACATTAAATGTTTCCAGCTATTAAAAATTACAAACTTTTTTTTAAGCTTGATGTCTATTAGAAGTGGCCTTAGCAATTTTACAAGTTTTAACACCTATAATTCTTTTCCTCAATATCAAGAAACAGATTACAATGCTGTGCCAACCTTTCCCTCCGACACAGCCCTCAATTTTTCTTTCATCCACATGCCTATTTAAGAATTTTTTAAATGCCCTGTATGAACCTGCCTCAAACACATACATTATGGACATTTTTCTAGTAACAAAGGAAATTCTAAGAAAACCATTCAAGGGAAAATCATGGCGCTTTTTTTTTGGGGGGGGGGATTGTCAATTAAAAAGTTTGTCCTGCATCCAGTGACATCTACCACAGAGCAAGAGTTTCAAAACACTAGGATTGCAATTCAATTAGCATTCACTCTGCACTAATGCATGCAAATTTCTGAAGTACTTTTCTACTTTTACACTTGGGCCATGGCAAGACATAGCAAAGAATTTGCAATGTAATTACAAAGACCCCTGGTATTACACAAAAATATACCGTTCCATTTATCCAATAGTTTCACTGTGGAGAGCAGTGAATACAAGTCAACTAGTACAAAAGTTCAAATGTTGAAGTACATATATATTATCATATACTACACAGAGACTCGTTTTCTTGCAGGCATTCACAACAAAATCAATGACAAACTACACCAAAGACTGATAAACAATGTGCAAAGGACGGCAATCTGCAAATTTCAAAAAACAATAAATATATAAAATTGTGAGAACATGCTCTTCTTGAAAACCCACCCACCTCCCCTTATGTGATTAATATCAATTAGTATACACTTTGTTTTTTTTTAAAGTGACTTCAACCGTAAGGTGATAGGAGCAAGATTTGGCTTGACACTAAATATGCTGCTAGCCCTCTAAACTCTTAGACTCAAAGGAAATGACTATTTAGACAATCTACACAAGTTATCTTAACACCAGGAGATCAGGCCATTGCACATCAAAGGTAACAAGAGCAATGAAAGGCTTGCAGAGCCAAAAGAAGAGCTCTGCCACGTGTACTGATTCTTGCAGATATTCCTTTCACAGTATTTCTCATTGCGAGAGAGTTTGGGGAATCAGCATACCATAGATAACACACACAAAATTCTGGAGGTTGGCCAAGATCCTTCATCAGAACAGGAAAGGAAGGGGGAGAAGCCAGTACAAGTTGAGGAAGGAGGAGGAGTACAAGCTGGCAAGTGACAAGTGAAACTCGGTGAGAGAGCGGTGAGTGAAGTGAAAAGCTGGGAGGTGATAGATAGATAGATAGATACTTTATTCATCCCCATGGGGAAATTCAACTTTTTTCCAATGTCCCATACACTTGTTGTAGCAAAACTGATTACATACAATACTTAACTCAGTAAAAAATATGATATGCATCTAAATCACTATCTCAAAAAGCATTAATAATAGCTTTTAAAAAGTTCTTAAGTCCTGGCGGTAGAATTGTAAAGCCTAATGGCATTGGGGAGTATTGACCTCTTCATCCTGTCTGAGGAGCATTGCATCGATAGTAACCTGTCGCTGAAACTGCTTCTCTGTCTCTGGATGGTGCTATGTAGAGGATGTTCAGAGTTTTCCATAATTGACCGTAGCCTACTCAGCGCCCTTCGCTCAGCTACCGATGTTAAACTCTCCAGTACTTTGCCCACGACAGAGCCCGCCTTCCTTACCAGCTTATTAAGACGTGAGGCGTCCCTCTTCTTAATGCTTCCTCCCCAACACGCCACCACAAAGAAGAGGGCGCTCTCCACAACTGACCTATAGAACATCTTCAGCATCTGATAGATGGAAGACGTAAAGGACTGCAGGAGGAGGAATCTCATAGAAGAAGAGAGCAGATCATGAGAGAAAAGGGAGGAGGGGCGCTAGAGGGAGGTGACAGGTAAGTGAAAAGAGAAAAGTATGGGATTAATTACTCCATGTTTTTGAACAAAATCATAAAGCCAATAAAAATGTGACTATCATGTCTTCACAAAACTGGACCCTGTCAGTGGAGATGACAGCATAAATGTCAATATCACTCAAACTTGTTGAGCAAAAGCAAAGACCCTTGAAATACTCATCAGATTAGCACCCATTGAAAAAGGAAGGTCATGTCTCAAGCCAATGATCTTGCTGCCAGAATGGAAAAGTGAGAAAGCAGGTGTGTTTTAGGCTGAGGAACAGAGAGAAGAGGGACTGTCTGAGAGAGAGTACAGGCAAAAGCTGTCAAGGTAACCTTCAACTTTACAAAATGGCAGTGGAAGACAAAACAAAAATGAACTAAAACGGGAAAAATTGGTGGCCACCTGAAATTGTCAAGTTCAATCCAGGTGGCTGCAACATGCCCAAATAGAAGATGAAGTGCTTCTTCATTGGTGTACGAACACAGACATCATCTGACTTCAGTAACGTTAAATGTATCCAGGCATTAAAACCTACAAACTTGCGTTTAATCTTAACGTCAATTAGAAGTGGCCATAGCATTTTAAAATAGTACATAGAAAAAGAATTCTAAGCGTTACAATTAAGTAGACTATTATGAAAAGATCAACAGGCAATCTAGAGGTACACCAAACAAATTTAATTCAATCTAGAGGGCTTTAAAATGCCCAAACGGAAGAATGGGCTGCTGTCTCTTTAACTTACAAAAAGCTCTGTCGAATCCATGAAGCAGACAAAAAACAAGAAGTCCGAGATGGGAGCAAAATGCAAGTGACAGGCAGCTAAGTCAGGATCACCCTTATGGATTAACCCAGAGTTATGCAAAGCAATCCGCATCTGGTTTCTCCAATATAGGAGACGGCATCTTGAGCACCAAAAGCAAAAATATTAAATTGGGAAAAAAATCCAAGTTAATCTCTGCTTCACTTGGAAGTGAACAGGTAAGAGGTAGGTGCTGCATTTCCCATACTGGAATGGGAAAGAGTCAAGAAAGGAAGAACAAATACGGGACTTACAGAGGAAATGCTCAAAGGGAACTGGAGGAAGATGTGTGTTGGCAGAAACCCTCTGAAATGGTGCAACTTGGAGGACAACATTAGGGGCAACACGGTATCGTGGTGGTTAGTGTAACACTTTACAGCTCCAGCTGTAAAATTGCTCAGGGTTCGACTTCCACTGCTGCCTGACAGTACCGTAGTTTGTACATTCTCCCTATCATCACGTCGGTTTCCTCTGGTGGTCCAGTTTCTTCCCACATTCCAAAGACTCATGGGCTGTGGTCATGCTATGTTGGCTCCAAAAGCATGTCAACACCTGCTCGCTGCCCCTAACATATCCCTGGATATTCCGGTTTGATGCAACAATGCATTTCACCGTGTGTTTGATATTTTGATGTACCTCTGACAAATAAAGCTAATCTTTTAATCTGTTAAAAGGCAGATGATTGGGGGGGGCATTGGGGAGAGAGAATAAGGAAGGGCAGAAGCTTAAAAAAAATCAAGGGAAACCTGATCTAGTCGAGGAAGTGAGAAGAGAACTGCAGATAGAAGAGACACAGCTGAGAAACCTGCTAACTCTGATGGAGCAAAGCCAAGATTAAGGAAAAATCTATCTCAGAAAACGCGAAGCAGCAGAACCGATCTGTTATAGGAGGAAAGTGGGAGGGTAGAATGACATCTTCACAGAATATGCTGAAGGAGGAGGTAGTGTTGAGATAGCTGTGGGCTAATAATGGAGATTAGTCACTAACCTATACCCTAAGCTGTAAATAATGTTAAGAAATGAAAGCATCTAATATGGAACCTGACAGCAGAGCAAAAATTGACTGTAACGATACTGAAGCTTCTGAATTCTGTACAGTCAATGCAAAGAGTTGGCAGAATGACAGGATTTATAATGGTTACCTTGACAACTTTAGTCTGCAATTTATCCACAACCCTCCTTCCTTTCTGTGCAGTTCCAGCTCATTTGTTTTCTTACCTTGTTTTTTCCTCTATAAATGCTGCCTGATTTGCTGCTTGCTTAAAGCAATGAGCCTTTCATTGCAGATTTTCTGGTGTCTCTAATTTTTTGCTCCAGCACATTGTTGAAGTGACTGAGGTCGATTTTATGCCAGAAATTCATGGCCACTTCACTTTATTCTTCTGGAGTAATTACCTTACATCCAGAGAATTTCCTGTAGTTTGTCAATAGTCCTGTTCCCTCTGCTCTAAAAATACACTGGTATTGTGCACTGTTCACTTACTGGCTGTGCCTAAATGAAAACCTCAATTCCCTCAGCCAATAATTTAGAGAACAGTGACAACTTGAGCAAATTTATTTTTAAATAATATATCCATGCACAAAACTGAAAATGGAAATCAAGGTAAAAATGAAGCCACATCTTAATCTAAAAATAGTTTTTAAACTTTGATACTTCGTCAATTTAAGATTTGGTGAGTAATCTCTATCCAAAGCAGTCAGAGATTTTTTAAAAAATTCATTTATAATTTGTGGCAATACAGGTTGAATTCTCCTTATCCGAAGTGCATAGAGTCGGAAGTGTTTTGGATTTTGGAATATATCATGAGACATTTTAGGATTGCCATTATTTCCAAATGGTAAATAGTCTATCTTACACTTGTTCATCATACATATGTACTGATGCAGCCATTCAGCGTGTTAGATTTTCATCAGTGACAATCTCAGAATCAATGAATTTCTTTGCTGCTTCGCAATCAGCAGAGGTGCTAGCACCACAAATCCTTAAAAATTTAATGCCGTGCTTTTAGCTAAATTTCTACAACCAGCCTGCTGAATATTCAGTTTGCCATGATAAATCCCCCTCCTTCTTTCTCCCGAGGCCTCCCGTCCCATGATCCTTTCCCTTCTCCAGCTCTGTATCACTTTCGCCAATCACCTTTCCAGCTCTTAGCTTCATCCCACCCCCTCCGGTCTTCTCCTATCATTTTGCATTTCCCCCTCCCCCCACTACTTTCAAATTTCTTAGTATCTTTCCTTTCGGTTAGTCCCGACAAAGGGTATCGGCCCGAAACGTCGACAGTGCTTCTCCTTATAGATGCTGCCTGGCCTGCTGTGTTCCACCAACATTTTGTGTGTTGTGTTGATAAATCTTAGCTTGTTTCATGATCTGCATATGGTTACGTGACATATACTCACTCCACCACTGACGAATCCACTCTTTCAATACACGATCAAGATCTTCATTTTATGCAGTTTTTTCCATTTTTCATTAAGCCCTGTTCATTACACGTGAGGTCACTTCTCAAAACTGTCTGTGGTGCGCAGAGACCTGTGCATTACCTGGAAACCTTCCCAGCGCCTTGTGGAATTTTCCATTTTTTGAAATTATGGCAGCAATCAAAAATATTAGGGATTTTGGAGTTTTGGATAAGGGGTGCTCAACCTGTTTTGTCATGCAAAATACTAATAGCACCTCCAGTTTCTCTGTCACTTTACAAAGCAAAATTACAGCTAAATAATCATTCCTGGGTACTGCTGCTGCACTTCAGTTAGTTGTTTATCCACATTAGCACAGGTGAAGAACTTAAGTGTCAGCAACAGCAAACTCACCTCTCAGTTAAATCAAGAGTTCGAGCCCCATCTAAGACTAGGCTGAACCGCAGTGCCAAGAGGTGCTATCTTTTGTACAAGGTATTAAAGGTATTAGAGAGAGCTCAGATCCAATGATACAACAGAAAGGACTGGAGTCTTCCTCCCAAACTGGCCAAATGAGAAAGCAAGCTCTGAGGTGCCCTAATACTCAAGTATACCTGAATATAATTGAAGGTCCTAAAGGACTGCAGATTTTTCCATTTAACACCACCCCACCTCCTCCACACAGTTATATGGGAGACCAAGATAGGCATCCGTTTAGTTTCGTGAGATCATGGATTTGCACCTTGGAAGGTTTTCAGGGTTGTACGGGAGACCGGCAGTTGCCCAAGCTGCAAGCTTTCCCCTGTCCACGCCACCGATGTTGTCCAAGGGAAGGGCACTAGGACCCAAGCAGCTTGGCACCGGTGTCATCGCACAGCAATGTGTTGTTAAGTGCCTTGCTCAGCTGAGGCTCGAACCAGAGACTTTCAGATCACTAGCCTTATCCACTATGCCACGCGCCAACATAAGAAACCAAGAAATGAACATGTTAAATCAAGGCTAGCGAGTTTTGGGTTCCACAGATGAGAGATTTCAATACCTTATAACCTTAGCCAGATGGCCTTTGCTAAAAGGATTGAAAAGGTAGAAATCAAGGCAAATTATGGACTTCACAATGATAAAACATAAATCTCATTCAAGCAGATGAGTCCTGATGAAGAGTCTGGGCCAAAATGTTGACTGTTTATTTTCCTCTATAGATGCTGCCTGACCTCTAGCATTTTGTATTGTGTTGTTCCCACAGATGAGGAAGGTGGCATTTAGAGTCAGAGTAATACAGCATGGAAACAGGCCCTTTGGCCCAATGCACCCATGCTGGCCAAGATACCCACCTAAGCTAGTCTCATTTGTCCACATTTGGCTCATCTTCTTCTAAACATTTCCTATCTGTATTCCTGTCCAAATGTCTTTCAAACGTTGTACTGCACCTGCCTTAAACCACTTCCCAACCAAGTCCTAGCCTCCCTAAACTCTCTTCAGGCCCTCGAATCCTGGACAAGGAGCTGGACGGCAAAAGGGAAACCCTGGGACAACACCCCAAGTACAATTCAAGAGAGAGAAAAGTAGAAAGCATGGAGGTTCAGCGCTGTTCTGGGTGAAACCGCTTTTTGTTACATTGGTATTCAGGACCTTGTCGTGGTGGAGAGGTCTGTGGGTTCCTGCGATCCCAACAGCAATGCCGTCTGGAGTTCGGTCATCTGCTGCTTAGCTCCAGGTAGGGTCAGCCATGGCGGCAAGGTCAAGGGGAAGGTTCCAGACAAAAAGCGATCCAACTAAGACCTCAAATGTGGAGCTGGCAGAAAATTATGACACATCACAATGGCAATGAAGGTGGAGGAAGGCTGCATTCCATGCCACTGGTCCCCGACCTCAATACATCAATGACCGTGTGGTGGCTGCCTGTGCAACAGCCTCCCCACATTAAACAAAGTCATGCCCACGCATCTCCATCAAGGGAGTCCACTCTAACATCCCAAGTGAAGTCCCTGAAGCCCCACAAATAGGCATTTCGGAGAACATCATGCTCTACTCAAGTGATTGCTAGAAGAGTCAGGATTTTAAGAAGTTACTTTAGAGCCATGCATAGGATTACCCAAAATTTGGTATCCTTCAATCCTGACCCAAGAGTGAAATTCTATTTATTCAAGAAGTTTAAAAAAAACATTTGCAGAAAAAGTCAAACTGAAAAGTTCAGACCCCAGAATGAAAACAAAACACCAGATGTAAGAGTATTTGGGTTAAAAAGTGCTGATCTGAGGATGATAGGAAAGCTGCTCTTCTGCTGAGAATATACAAAACTGGGTTTGTTGCTGTTATTTAATTTGATTTACAACAGGCTTCAGCAATCCAACCTTGCATCACTCATTGGCTTTTGACAAAAGGATTGTACCAACAAGGAATACATCCAGTTTATAGTTCTTCAAAACAAAACTATTAATCATACATATTACAGAACTGGGAATGACACTTAAATACCTGCTGCACTTCATGGCTAAGAGGAAGGTAAAGAAAATAATTAGCCAAGATTTCAGTTCCTAATCACCAGTGAGTATAGATTCAAAGTATATATATTATCAAAGTATGTATAAATTATACAACCTCGAGTTTCATCTGCTTACAGGCAGCCACAAAGCAACCCAAACACCCGCAGAGAAAGAGAAAAAAAACACAAACCATGCAAACAACAGAAGCAAGCAGCATCATTCTGAACCAAATTGAGTCCATTGACCCAGAGCCGGACAGCAGGGGTAGGCCCATAGCCTCAGTTCATCGTATAGTGGGGCAACTCACACGAAGCTCGTAGATAGAAGTGCATAGCATCCAGAGCAGTCTCCCAGCCTCTGTGCCACAGAGAGAGAGGGAGGAGAGAATATCAAGTCAAGTCACTTTTTATTGTCATTTTGACCATAACTGCTGGTACAGTACACAGTAAAAACGAGACAACGTTTTTCAGGACCATGGTGCTACATGAAACCGTACAAAAACTACATTGAACTACATAAAAAACAACACAGGAAAAAACTACACTAGACTACAGACCTATCCAGGACTGCATAAAGTGCACAAAACAGTGCAGGCAATACAATAAATAATAAACAAGACAATAGGGCAGTAAGGTGTCAGTCCAGGCTCTGAGCATTGAGGAGTCTGATAGCTTGGGGGAAGAAACTGTTACATAGTCTGGTTGTGAGAGCCTGAATGCTTCGGTGCCTTTTCCCAGATGGCAGGAGGGAGAAGAGTTTGTATGAAGGGTGTGTGGGGTCCTTCATAATGCTGTTTGCTTTGCGGATGCAGCGTGTAGTGTAAATGTCCGTAATGGCGGGAAAAGAGACCCCAATGATCTTCTCAGCTGACCTCACTATCCACTGCAGGGTCTTGCGATCCGAGATGATGCAATTTCCGAACCAGGTAGTGATGCAACTGATCAGGATGCTCTCAATACAACCCCTGTAGAATGTGATGAGGATGGGGAGTGAGAGATGGACTTTCCTCAGCCTTCGCAGAAAGTAGAGACACTGCTGGGCTATACTTGCTATGGAGCTGGTGTTGAGGGACCAGGTGAGATTCTCCACCGGGTGAACATCAAGAAATTTGGTGCTCTTAACAATCTCTACCGAGGAGCCGATGTTCAGCGGGGAGTGGTCGCTCCGTGCCCTCCTGAAGTCAACAACCATCTCTTTCGTTTTGTTCACATTCAGAGACAGGTTGTTGGCTCTGCACCAGTCTGTGCAAGTCACGGAAGATTCAACTGAATCTACAAATATTCAGCATTTTAGGCTCACATAACAATGATGGGCGTTTAGCCAGAAGACCAGAGTATTGCTGACATCTGAGAAGAGAGGTGTAGATAAGAAGACCACTCCGCTCTATTAAGTAGAAGAGTTTTATGATGAGTAAAAAGAATTACATTATCAGAGTACCGGTAATGCATCTCAGGTCACTATTTGTCTATCTGTAGGTTCTTAGGGAAGTGGTGAATTACAGAGATAACACCCAATTCTGTTTAGGGCAAAGGACTCAGGGACTTCAAAAAAAAGCGTCTTTGGATTTAATGTCACTGGTTCGCCTGTTTTCTCCATTAAAGCTGTAAACCAATTCCTTTGTCCGGCCTTTTGCTGCAACACTTAAAAAAGCCAGACGCGATTCATTGCTTTAAAGAGAATCTTCAATGCCTTTCTTTCATCTCCTTGATAGGCCTTGTCAATTTCACTAATTGTAAAAGCTTGCATTCACATAAAGCCTTTAAGTTGATAAGATCTCCCAGGGGGTACATTTAATCAATCTAAATCACTAACACCAAAGACAAAAAGGAAACAAGAAGCATTATCAGAATGATAATTCTTACGAGAGGAACTTGGTGGAAATGTCGGAGGTGAAGAGGATTGGGGGGGTATTTTTGCTGATACAGGACACATGCCTAAGTGGAGCGTTGACAAGCTAATAATGATGAGACCTGCTTAATAATGATGAGCTTGTCTGTGTTACCAATTACTTCAAGAGTCATAGAAGAGCCTCCCTGCCAAACAAATGTTCAACAAATGGAATTCACAGGATAGAGAGGAGAGAAGTAGTTTTGAGTCAGCAGTATACTGGCTGATCAGTTTTCTAATTATTCTGTTGGATAAGCACAAATCAGCTATTAAAGAGCTCAAGATTAGCCCTTCCTTCAGCTCCTACGTTCTAAAGTGATTTCAACCCAGTCTTCCATGATACCATATGGAATACAAGAGCTGAAGAAAGGGCTCCTCTTGACCTCTTTCTAAACATTTAATACAGTCCTGAGAGGAAAAACAGTATTGCTATTATTCCTTTTAGATTGGCAGGATGTTGGCATCCTAGCGAGGGTAATTTTTAACTCAAACTAAGAAACAACTACAGGAAATAAGCCAACAGGCAAATCTGGAGTGAGACTGAGCCACTCTGCCTCTTGAACCTATTCCACTCTTCAATAAGTACATGACTGATCTGATTATAACTTCAACTTTGCCTACCTGTAGAAACCTTTCACTTTGAAAATCAAACATCTACCTCCTACCCTCAAAAATATTCAATTTTGTTGTCATTCCCCTTTTCCAAAGGCAAAATTCCAAAAACAAGCCAAAAAAAGTTTCATCCTTGTCTTAAATGGGTAACCCCTTTCAAGAAACAGTGCCTCTGGCTCTAGATTCTCCCACATGTGGAAATATCCTCCCCACATCTCAAGGTCTTGTACAATGCAATCAGGTCCCTCCATTCCTCAATTCCAGCAGACACGAGCCCAGTTTGCTCATTTGAGGTATCATTTTCTGAGCACTCTCTCAACTACTAATACATTTACACAGGACATCGTAACTGAAGTTTAACCTTCCTATTTTTGTATACACATCCCTTTGCAGTAAGTAATAGTGCAATTTGTTTTCCTAATTACTTGCTATGTTTACATTCCAGGCTTTTGCAAATCACACTGGTCCCCCTACAACTTGGAGTACTGCAATCTTTCACTACTTGAGAATGCTTTCTATTCCCCAAACACTTCATGCCGACATTCCTACATTCCACTCCATTTGCCAGATCTTTGCCCACTCCCCTAATTTATCACATTTTTTGCCACCCTGCCCTCCTCATAACTTATTTTCCTATCAAGGTCATCAGCAAGACCCGACCAGTGGCGTAGTGGCATCAGCACCAGACTTCAAGGTGAGTGATCCAAAGTTCGAATCCAGCCGACTCCTTGCACGCTTTCCGTCTGTGCTGGGTTGAGTGTCGAGCTAGCACAAAATGCTAACGCAATGACAAAGCTGTCGGCCTAAGTGCCAACAAGGTCATCAGCAAATTTAGTGACCAGACCCTTATCCAACTCATCTACACAAGTTTTGAAAAGTTTGGCACCCTGCACCAATCCCTTTGGCACACCACTTGTTATATATTAACAAACAAAACCCTTTTTAATGCCAACTACTGCCACTCTTCCATCCATGCTAATACATTGTCTTAATTTTCTGAAGTACGAACCTTCATGGCACCATCAACACACCACAATGGAACGTATCAAATGAGTTCTGGAAAATCCAAGTACCTTTTTATCCACAGCATAGGTTATTTCGTGAAAATAACTCCACTTAATTCGTCGAGCACTCCCCTTTCACAAAATCATGTTAATTCTCCCTGATTATCCTAACTCTTTCTATTCACCCTGCTGTAACATCGTTAATAATAGGTTCCAATATTTTCCCAGGCAGATAGCCAACTGAACTGTGGGTTCTGCTTCGCCTTTCCTCAACCCCCTATTCCCCCCACCTGCCCTCTTCTGCGGAAAAGTAGTAATATTCAACACCTTAGAATCTAATAATTCTTCCCCAAGTCTGTGAAATTTTGCGGGATTAAAACAATGCATCAAATATCTCATTAGCCATTTATTTTTAGACCCCAAAATAAAGTCCAATTGTTCAGTACCACTTCCCTAGAGGTTAGAATTTTCCTTTGTTCCACCACCAACTTATAGCTATTTTGGGAAGGTATGCTGTGTGGTGAAATACCCCATCAATACACGTAAACAAACGGTGGGACTGCGGAGACTTAAACACGCAGCAACACTCCCTCTCCCAGTCCCATGGCGCTGAAGTAACTCACTGCTCCAGTTGCACATGCTGTTCCTCCAACATGCCTCAGCACACTGTTTTATTAATACACTGTCCTAGTTTTACACCGACAGCTCTGCGAGGCAACCCACAGGGAGAGTTCAGATGCAAGGCACAGGAAGGATGATTTGTCAACTCTTTCCCATCTAATGATCCTTATCAGAAATAAGTATTGCTTAAGGATGAAGAGTCCAAATCAAAGCTGAAACAGTTCAATACATCATTTAAAGAAGTGGTTTAATAATTAGTCTAATATTAATACAATAAGAAATGCCGTGACTGATTAAATACCTCTATTTGTGTCAATTCGGCAGCTTCACTTGGGCGAGTCAGTAACAGTCAAATCCAGATCAATGTCATCACCATCACCACACTAGAGGTAAAGTAATAGAGGGAGGTCTCATGAAACAAAACTGCAATTCCTTAACATTTGGAAATACAACTCTTATCAAGATTCAAGACTGTTTAATGTCATTTCCAGTATACAAGTGTAAACAAGAACAAAATAATTGCAACGCCGGATCCAATGCAGCACATTAAAAAAACAACACAATAAGAAAAAGAATAACAAAACACAATAAACACAAATACACAAGATAGCTTATACATAGATTGTATGTCCATAAAGTGTCTATACTTAAGGTGACTGACAGGAAATGATAAGAGTAGTGGTGGAGGGGGATAAACTAGTGGGTGGATGTGTTGATCTGTCTTACTGCTTGGGGAAAGTAACTCTTTTTTGAGTCTGGAGGCCCTGGCATGGATGCTACGTAGCCACCTCCCTGATGGAAGTGGAGCAAATAGTCTTTGAGCAGAGTGGGTGAGATCCTTCACGGTGTTACAGGCCCTTTTCTGTATATATGTCTTTGATGGTGGGTAGGACCATTATCAAGTTAACAAAACCAGTGAATAAGTGCATTTCACGATGAGCCTATTCAATATTAAACCGAAATTGCCCTGTACTGCAATCCTCAATTTTCAGTGATTTGGTTTTTTTTTAATACACATAAACTACTTCTGCATATCAAGGTAGCTCCAAGCTTCTTTTAAGTAAGGATACCTGTTTGGGTCTCGGGTTGTCTTCTTCCCCACTTTTGTTCCATATTTTTTCCCCCCAACGCCAATTGCTTCTGCAACAAACCCTATAAATAAAGGGAGAAAGTATCACCACGTGCAACTAGAATTCTATGGTACAACTTGATCTAAACTAATACAACACTCAGCAGCCACTTTATTAGATACCTCTTATGCCTAATGAAGTGGATACTGAGTGTATGTCCGTGGTCTTCTGCTGTAGTCCATCCACTTCAAGATTCGACATGCTGTGTTCAGAGATGCTCTTTTGTACATCACTGTTGTATTGTGTGGTTATTTGAGTTACTGTCACCTTAAACCAAACTGGCCATTCTCTTCTGACCTCTCTCATTAACAAGGCATTTTGCCCACAGGACTGCCACTCATTAGATTTTTAATTTTGTTTATTGCATCATTCTCTATAAACTTTAGAGACAGTTATGCATGAAAATCCAAGGAGATCAACAGCTGAGATACTCAAACTATTCTGTCCAGCACCAACAATCATTCCACGGTCAAGGTCACTTAGATCACATTTCCTCCCCAATGTTTGGTCTGAACAATGTCTGAACCTCTTGACCGTGTCTACATGCTTTTATGCATTGAGTTGCTGCCACATGATTGGCTGATTAGATATTTGCATTGACAAGGTGTTCAGGTGTACCTAACAAAGTGGCTTCTGAATATGCAATGGATTCCAGTTAATTGAGACACATTGAGACCAGTACAATTTGGCTCAGCCGCCCCAATTAGCCAGTTTCCTAGAAACACTTAAGAAAGGTATTAAAAAAGACAAACTGAGTAACAAATTATTTGAATGAAATATAAATTAGAACACTTCCAATACTACTGTAGAACTATAGAACCGTGTATTAGTTTCTAATACTTCAATGGAGGAATTCATATGCATTACGAGTGCCTCCATGTAAAAGGATTCTCCTTCAGAAGCCGCTGAAAACCAAGGACAAACATATTGACCAAAAATAGTTTATGATTAATATTTTCCACATAGAAAAGCCATAAAATATTCAGAGGGAAAAATACACAGAATCAAATTCCTGAACAAATCAGTGCCCCCAAAAGAGCACATGGAAGAATTTTAACAGGTGTCACCTTTTGCGTAATACCTCCCAGCAAAGTTTGAAAGCAAAAGAACCACAAAAAAAAATTCATTTATAGTTCAAGGTTTAATTATTTTACATTTTGCAGCATTTAACAATTTGCCTTGTGTTGGGGCATCTCCAATTGGCAAGGAAACAGAGACTGGGCACGCTAATTTAGGAAAGGTATCAAATGACAATGCCATAAAGTAATTAAGAAAAAAATATTAGATCTATTGTTCATTACATGTCACGTCATATGAGTCAGAGACTTAAGGCGTCAGGTCTTAAAATACATTACACTTATAGTGGCTTTTTAACCTCTATATATGCCATGGATCAATGCCATTAAGCAAGGGGTCCATGGACCCCAGGTTGGGAACCCCTCCTCTCAACCATTGGGAAAGGAGAATTGGAGAAAATTCTAAGTGATTATACAAACCTGACATGAGTCAATCTCATCTCATCAGCTACCAAAAATGACATACATGGAATTTAGTTTCATAGTGAGATATGGCAATGATTGATTAACAACCTCTTTCCTTCACAATGCTGCACCTTATAGTATTCTGTCACGGAAGGCATCTCAGCCAAGAACAGGTTAATCATTATTTGTTCCTCTCTGCACCTTGAGCAGCAATCTTCCCGTTTCTTTAGCATTTGTCTGGGTTTTTTTAAAAACAAAGAGGCCGATTTACTAGCTCGACACTCAACCCTCAACCCAGCACAGAAGGAAAGCATGCAAGAAGCCGGCTGGATTTGAAGCTGGGATCGCGCGCCTCAAAGTGCTGTGCAGATGCCACTATACCACCGGCCAGGTTTATGATAGTTCTGGCAAAATCAACTTTAAGCCTTTCCTGACATTCAGGTACATTCCTCCCCTACCCCCCCCCCACCCCCCCCCATCCATGTGCTCACTTTCATTCTGTTCGAGACTGAATTTATTTACCTTGTAATAGAGTAGACCGAATGTGGAACCTAACAGAGGGTCAGCAAAATAAGAGGCATAAATAACAGGAAGATTATCCTTCTAGCAGAGGCATCTAAAGCTAGAGGGTATAAGACAGAGCACTACATCACAGTAACAGGCCACATATAGTTAGTGCATGCCGAGCTGTTATCCTGACTAGACCAATGCCTGGCATTGGTTTAGGGTAAGGATTAAGAGGTTTAGAAGGGATCAAGAACTTTTAGGGTAATTGGAATCTGCAATGCACTACTAGATACAATATCACATTTGGAATGTGATACTAGATGAGTATCACCAAGGCACAGAAGTCTATGGATCAACTGCTGGGAAATGGGATTAGTAAAGATTGACACTACACAGAAGGCAACAGCCAACCACTTCTGTAGAAAGATATGCCAAGAACAATCATGATCATGGAAAGACCTTGATAGTCTACATCATATGACATGGCACATAATGAACAATACATTGGTATTTGATGGGCAGCAAGCATGCAGTGGGCCGAAGGGCCCATTTTTTGACCTATATAGTTATTGTCAATCAGGATCACAGTCAGTTTTAACTCTGAAAGTTTCAATCAACATTTACTGAGTCCTTGGTGGTGGTGGGAAGAGCTCCAGACATTAATCCCCCTGTATGAATTAGTATTTCATAACATCAATCTCCCTCCCACAGCAAAAAGAGGGGGTTCTAATACTATTTAGATCCTTTTATAGGACCCATTCATCTAAGAGAGATTCACTCAATTATCCTTCCAATTGATGGAAACAACTTCAGCTACACCTTCGTGATTTCTACCAACTAAAAATGCAAACCTCACAGGCAACCAGATTCAAATTTGACCCTTTGGACTCAATAGAGTGCAGCATACAAGTGAGATACACAAGGTATCAACCATGAACCTGGCTCAAGATCGCAACCGCTGGATATAATACCCCTTCACTCCAACTAGACTGGAAAGAGAACCTGGCATATCGACTACCAACCAGGGTCATCGGAAAACAATGAAATGTTATTGATGTCCTGCAAGTACGAGAATTGCACTGGCCCTGTGCTTGGTATTACCACAGATCACCCAGAGGTCCTGCTTTGCAAGTAGAGGGTGCTCCTCCATTTCCTCGAGTTTTGATGAGAAACTTCAATCCTGTCATTCCCTTTCAAAAACCTGATCTCTGTGCACAAACACTCTCTCCTCTTCTCCCATGGATCATAGGACAAATGGATCTACATTCACACCGTACCAGCATCCTAGAACAAATATTTTCAGTGTAGAAGGTTGAAAGAAGTTTCTCCCAGTGGGCCATCAGTTACAATCATTGACAAGAAAGGAAGAGGAGATGGATGGTAGAGAAACATTTGCTGTGTTGTTAGAATCCAGATCATCCTGTTTCCCTAAAAGGAAACTGATTTTTAGAAAAGATGAATTTTACAGAGCCACACTGAAATCAAAAGAAAAGCTTAGTACACTTGCACATGTTCAGCTTCAGCAATACACAACTTGTGGAACAGATTGGCCCCAGTGACAAATAGCACCAACAACCCATGGATGCCAGAGCCAAATCATCTCTCAAGGCCAGAGCCCTCTGTACTGAAAACTGCATTCAGTTCTGATCCTGCAGGGTGTAGTCCAGAAGCTATAGTTTGTGGGGCAGCTCCAACCAACATCAGTTTGGGCAGACAAGACACTGTGCAGCAGCTCAGTACAAGACGTTGCTATTGAATATCCTCCTGTCACATGAATGCAGAAGAAAACACTGCCTGTTACCACAATGAACACCTCAGTATAACTGGGAGAGAAGAACAGGTAATTGTGGTGGAAAGGAGTTGACTGCAATAGACACATACAAAATGCTGGTGGAACACAGCAGGCCAGGCAGCATCTATAGGGAGAAGAGCTGTCGACGTTTCGGGCCGAGACCGCATCTCCCTATAGATGCTGCCTGGCCTGCTGCGTTCCACCAGCATTTTGTGTGTGTTGCTTGAATTTCCAGCATCTGCAGATTTCCTTGTGTTTGACTACAATAGACTTTGGTAGAGAAACCTATCAAACCCAAACTGCTCATCCACATCAACTGACTGAGCCGACTTATTAATAACTTCTCAGACAAAGAACTAGCTTGTGCATCTGAATTAATATTCCAAAGTATGAACACCTCAGCCAGTAAAACTGTTCTTTCTGCAAGATCATCAACTCAATGTCTGTACCTAATATTAGCATCAGAGCTTACCGTGAACTGTAATTGTCCAGTTGTTCAAAATCCTTTTTCCAAAAATCCCAAAATACAAAAGATTGAAATTGAACAAGGTTTATTATTGTCAAACATACCAAAGTACAGTGAAAAGCTTGCCTTGTATTCTATTCAGACAGATCGTTACACAGTATATTGAGGTAGAATGAAGAGAAAGTGCAGTGAGGTAAACAATGTGTAGGATCAAAACAAGATCCAGAGTCCAACTCATCGTACGAGGGAACCATTCAATAGTCCTAACAGTAGAGTGGAAGCCTGGTGGTACATGCTTACAGGCTTTTATATCTTCTGCCCAATTGAAGAAGGGAAAGGAGAGGATGCCCAGGGTGAGAGCAGTCTTTGATAATGCTGGCTGCTTTACGAAGACAGCGAGAAGTATTGACAGAGTTCATAGAAGGGAGGTTGGTTTCCCTGACTTGCTGAGATGTGTCCACAGCTCTGCAGTTTCTTGTGGTCATGTGCAGAGTAGTTACTATACCAAGCCAAGCTGCATTAAAATAGGATGCTTTCTAAGGTAAGGGTTAAAGGGGACATGCCAATAGATTGTTTTACCGTGCTACTTCAGAATTAAACAAAGAAAATACATCCAATTAAAATGAGTCACAGTACCACACCATCCCTCTCCAGTTCTAACATGAATGAAGCTCCATTCCATAACTTCTGATACATGTGACCTTTCACGAGGACAAACATCAAGTGTAACTTCAACCAAAAGCACACTTGAAATTATGCATGCAAGCACTAATAAATCTCAAGCTTTATGTACTCAAGGATGTTAACATTTAGAAAATCATAACATTGCTCAACCTCAACAGACTTCACATCATTAGATACAAACATTACTCTTGGGTTATTTTAACTGGGCCAAGAACAATTCCTACCCCTACCCCCCCAAACCACAAAGACTTCAACCAACATCTGGTTTCACAGTAAATTCATTCAAAAATTCTTTTTCCTGTCACAGGATATAGATGAGTGCAGCAAACCTCAGCAACTACAGGCTGACAAAGACCAGCAACGTAGGCTGGGGACAGGAGAATTCTATCTATCAAAAATGACCAAAGGCATTCAAATGATTCTCCCTTCCCACCCCCACTCCTCAGGAGTTAAATATTTTACTTTGGAGAGTTAGAACGTGAATTTCTCCAATAACTCTCCGGATGACTCTCTAGAATTCCACAGACTGTGGCATCAGCGATAATGTACTGCACTCAACTGCCCACTACGAAGAGAGTACAGAAGTAACTGAGGATGTGGATATGGGGCTGGATTCCTGGCCTGACCCTGCAGCCACAAGTTAGACAGGAAACAATGTTTTATGCACTGAAAGAAATCTTCCTCCTCACCACATTGCTGTCGGCCAGTGGCGTAGCACGGACCTCGAGGCGAGTGGTCCCAAGTTCGAATCTGGCCGGCTCCTTGCACGCTTTCCACCCGTGCTAGGTTGAGCATCAAGCTAGCAACTTGGCCTCGTGAAAAACAGACAAATGCTAAAGAAACGGCAAGCTTGCTGCCCGATGCACCACAGGGCAAGGAGAGGAACAACAACCATATTGTAACAAGCTTAGGCATGCATTCAAGTCAGATGATCAGATATCCTCCCAATGTCACTGATAAGCCAAATCTAATATTTAATCAGATGTGCAAAATGGAATGCCCTTAAGGCAACAGTGCCATAAGCCGTGTCTTACTTTAACAAAGCTCTGTCTAGCTTTGTTTCACTCCAGCAAGTCCACTGCCTAGTCGGAAACAGAGCCAAAACATTCTGGAGAATGCCAGCTTTAATCACTGACCTATGCCAAGTAAGTCAGTTTTAGCCAGGCGGGCAGAGCTGGAAATTGAAAACATGATCCTAACTCTCTCACATCACTGAAGTGTAAATTACCTAGAGTTTAACAGAGTTAAAGAGTTATGCAGCTCAGAACTTCTTGGTGGCCAAACATTTTAACTCCAATTCCCCGTTTGTACGTGTTGGTCTTGTGCCAAGACAAGGCCACCTTATATCCTGTCTGGGTAGACTCCAAACTGATGGCATAAACATTCATTTCTCTTTCAGGGAAAAAAAATCCCTCTCCCCCCCCCCCACTCTGACCTTTTACCTCTTCTCACCTGCCTATCACTCCCTCTGGGTCCCCTACTCCTTCCTGTTCTCCTATGCTCCATGCTCCTCTCCTGTCAGATTCCTTCTTCTCCAGCCCTTGACCTCTCCCACCCACCTGGCTTCTCCTTCTCCTCCCCCTCCCCCCACCTTTTTATTCTGGCATCTTCCCCCTTCCTCCTCAGTCCTGAAGAAGGGTCTCTGCCTGAAATGTTGACTGCTTATTCACTTCCATTGATGCTGCCTAACCTGCTGAGTTCCTCCAGGACTTTGTGTGTGTTGCGTTGGAACAGGCTCTTTGGCCTAACTCACCTAAGCCAACCAAGATGCCTTTCAGAACAAGTCCCATTTGCCTGCATTTGGCCTATGCCTTTCTAAATCTTTCCCATCCATAAACTTGTCCAGATGTCTTATACAATGCAAACATTTATCCACCTCTCCCACTTCCTCAGGAAGCTCATTCCATAGACCCACCACCCCATGGGTCCTGTGGTGGTCCTGTTAAATATTTACCATCTCTCTTTTAACCGGTCCCTTCTGATTTTTGACTCCCCTACCTTGGGGGAAAAAAGGCTGTGACCAATCACCTTGTCAATGCCCCTCCTGATTGTTCCTAATCAAAATTTCCCGATGAGCTCCCGAGATTCCATCTGGATCTCATACTTAAAAACTCACAGGGAAAGAGAAAACCATCAAATGAAGCTACTATCTATGCCCAAGCTCAGGTTCAGTTCTGTAGGTTTTCATGTGAAAACAACTTCAACTTGGGCTGATATTTCACTGCAATGCTGGAAGTGATGTCATCTTTCAGATGGGAATAAATCAAGGTTTTATTTGTCCATTCATGTCAAAGACTGCTTGACTGATCTTCCACAAAATCAAGCAAGTTTCAATAACAGCTTGGCTAACATTCAAAATTATCAGACCTTTCAAACATAGCAACTGCTTAGTTCTTATTGAAGTTTGTGTGAAATTGCTGAGTGCAAGTTATCACCCTCTGTGTGAAAATCTTGCCCCTTGGGACCATTAAATCTTTACCATCTCACCTTAAACCTGTGCCCTCTACTTTTTGACTCCCCTACCCTGGGGAGAAAGGCCTTGACCATTCACTTTACTGATGATCCACCTTCCTTCTGCCTCAAATACTGAGGTTGTAAATTCCACATTCAACCCATTCTCTGGATGGTATCCCCATGAACACCTTAGATTTGATTAGCAACATCGTACCTTTCAGGCCATAATCTAGGGGGCACACCAAATGCCAGATGCTGGGAAATAGAAATGAGCCAACACTAACCTTGCAAAAATGCCTTGAACTTTAGATTCTCTTGTCTCTCCATAGAAACTGCCTGACCAAATATTTCCTGAATTTATTGCTCTTTTAAATACATAATTAAGGTTTGAAAATCTCAGCTTCAAACAAGAAATACCTCTGAAAGACTACAAAATAAAACTTTCCCATGCATCCCCAATTAACACCATAACAATAAATTTCAACCATAACACAGAGTTCGCTTTGTTTATGGGATTGCACTGCCTATTAGTATGAGATTGGTGAAAAAAGGTCAGAGGAAAAGGTAGAGAGAGAATGAACCAAGAAACCAAGTGACATTGATGTGAAAGGATAGTAGTGGATATGGTGTATATGGATTTTAATGAGGTGCTCAACAAGGTTCCCCATGATAGGCTCATTCAGAAAGTCAGGAGGCACAGGGGTAGTAGATGGAGCATATTCTGCCTGGAGGTCGGCAACTGGTAGTGTTCCGTAAGGACCTGTCCTGGGTCTGGTGCTTTGTGATTTTTATAAATGACTCGGATGAGAAAGTAGAAGGCTTGATTCGTAATTCTGCAGATGACACGTAGGTTGGTGGAGTTGTGGATAATGTACAAAGTTGTTGTTGGTTACAAAAGGGCATTTTTAGGATGTTGAGCTGGGATAAGAAGTGCCAATGGAGTTCAGTCTGGAAAAGTGTGAAGTGATTCACTTTGGAACGATGAATACAGGTTTAATAGCAGGATTCTTAGAGGTGTGGAGGAACTGAGAGGTCTCAGGGTCCCTGTCCATAGATCCTTCAAAGTTACAGCACAAAGTAACAGAGTGGTTTAGGTAGTCTTCATTAGTCAGGGGACTGAGTTTAACAACTGCAAGGTAATGTTGCAGCTCTGTAAAACTCTGGTTAGACCACTTGGAGTATTGAGTTCAGTTCTGGTCACGTTATAGGAAAAATGTAAAAGCTTTAGAGAGGATGCAGAGGAGATTTAACAGGATGATGCCAGAATTGGAAAGCAAATCTTATATGGTAGGATGAGTAAGTTCGGGCTTTTCTCTTTGAAGCGAAGAAGGTTGAGAGGTGACATGACAGGGGTGTACAAGATAAGAGGAATAGA
The DNA here is from genome assembly GCF_048418815.1 of Hemitrygon akajei. Taxonomy (NCBI): domain Eukaryota; kingdom Metazoa; phylum Chordata; class Chondrichthyes; order Myliobatiformes; family Dasyatidae; genus Hemitrygon; species Hemitrygon akajei. The sequence goes on from NC_133154.1 coordinate 13,439,339, forward strand.
CAGGGTGGACAGTCACAGACTTTTCCCAGGTTGGAAATGGCTAACAAGGGGTTGTAACTTAAAGGCGTTTGGAGCATAGTATAGGGGTGGGGATGTCAGAGAGAGGTTTTTATTTTGTTTTATATATCTTTTTAAAACACAGAGTGGTAGGTGTGCGGAATGTGCTGCCAGGGGTGGTGGCACGTGCATTTAAGACATTTAAGAGACTCTTAGACACATGGACGAAAGAATAAAGAACTACATAGAAGAGTTAGATAGATTTTGGAGTAGGTTGAAGCGTCAGCACATCATGGGCCAGAGCCTGTATTAGGCTGTACTGTTCTATGTTTAAACAAGATAAAACATTGTACTTACATGAAAAATAGAGGTAATTAGGCATAAGCTAATGAGTGACTGATTTTTATTCATTGCTGTTTAGGTGTTGTTTGTGTGAGCAAATCTTGGTGCATTTCAGGGTTTTTAATTAACCTGGCTTTGCTAATCTGGAGAAAGTAACAACCAAAAGCCCAATAACTAATTAAATTCAAGCTCTGTATACACCACATTATTTCTGGAGTCTCAGTAAGTTGAAAAGATTTCTATAGCTGTCCTGTTAACAACACCTTAAACTTGGAAGATCTCCAACAGGTCACTAGCGTTCCTCAATTATGAACAAACGACCATGGAACCCGTCCCCAACGTCTCACCAGTGTAATAAACAAGTAATATAAACATGTTTTCCCTTCTTTGATACTGAAGTCCATTATGTAATAAATAGGATTTATAGTTTCCTTTATACAAAATAGAAATGGATTTTCCTGCATTTTTCAGTATACATGTACAAGTGTTCTACAAATATGCACTCAAGTACAAAGCATCGCTCTGAAGCGTAATAAACAGCCGAGGATTAGAACTCAGACAAGCAAATAAATCTTACAAAACAGCTGTGATACCGCACACAAGAACTCAAACTACATTTGCCAGAATTGTAGGGAATTGATTGCACCACTCCCTACGGTATATACACTTTATGATCCAAACCCTTTAGATGTAACCAGAGAAAGGAGGATAACCGACTTCCTCTCCCATCGTTAAGGCACCAGATCCATGTGCAATTGCCCAATAATATGCCTGATCAGAATTAAATCTCGGCCCTTCTACTCAAAATGTTCATTTCAGAATTGTTACTGTAGAAAATAAATTTAAAGCATTGTGCTGAGTCGGCCTAGGGGAGAAAAAATAAAAAGCCTTTAGATTCCGTTCCAGTTGCTCCTGTGCATCTGCTCAGCAGGTTGATAAACAAAGTCTGTGTGGGCAAGAGGAACTTGAGGCAGGGTGTGCTCCTTCCACCATTTACACAGTGTTTCTATGCATGAGTAAATGCATGGACCCAAGACTCACAGCTCCTTCCCAAGTGCATCCCCTCTACTCAAGAGCCAAATTAGTGAGGGTGTTGCATTTTTGAGAAGAATGCCTTTGAATAATTTCATCTGTCCACCTGGTAATCTTTTATCATGCTGCAGCTGGAAACCTGGTATCAGACATGCAAATACTGTGGCTTGCCCGACAGTTGAGTCAAGTTTATTGTCAAATGCACAAGTACAACGAAAAATTTAACTTACAGCAGCATGACAGGCACATAGCATCATGTAAGCAACGTTCACAAGAAAAACCAAGTTAAATAGGTTTTCTTTTTACAAGAGAAATGCAATTAGAACTAAGAAAATCGAAGTCCATTTAAGTGCAAAGTGATCAGCATGGTCATAGCTACTAAATTGTCGTGGGGATTCAAGAACCAACTGGTTGAAAGGGAGTAGCTGTTCTTGCACCTGGTTGACTGAGTATAATTAGATAGTTAATGCTGGGGCACTGCCTCTGGGAGAAGACACCGACGCTGGGATGCTTATTCTTTCAGTGGATTTAGAGGAGTTTGCATACAACTTTGGTGTCCTTCCAATGCCCTACAATGTCTTAGGTATATTGGGAGGACAGTTTCCTCTACTGCCTGAAAGACCATGCTTTGTGCCAGGTTTAGGTCTTGATCTTCAGACACACTTTCCTCTAGACACTAGAATACTACAGCACAGTACAGGCCCTTCAGCCCTCCATGTTGTGCCGACCCATATATTCCTTAAAAAAGTAGTACTAAACCCACACTACCCTGTAACCCTCTATTTTTCTTTCATCCATGTGCCTGTCCAAAAGGCTCTTAAATACCCCTAATGCTTTAGCCTCCACCACCATCCCTGGCAAGTCATTCCAGGCACCCACAACCCTCTGTGTAAAAAACTTACCCCTAAACTTTCCTCCCTTAACTTTGTACATATGCCCTCTGGTGTTTGCTATTTGTGCCCTGAGAAACAGGTACTGGCTATCCACCCTATCAATGCCTCTCATAATCTTGTAGACCTCTATCAAGTCCCCTCTCATCCTCCTACGCTCCAAAGAGGAAAGTCCCAGCTCTGCTAACCTTGCCTCATAAGACTTGTTTTCCAATGCAGGCAACATCCGTTTTACCTCAAATGGCCAAAAGCTATGCTTGTACAATGAAGAGCACAAAACATGTTTTGGTTTAAATCTTCACTAATACTTATCAGATCATTGCAGAATCCAGTCTGGTTCACTAATGCCCTTCAGAGGAGGAAATATTCCAACCTTGCCTGGTCAATACTACTCGGGACTCCAGATGTCCTATGTAGTTGACCCTCAAGTGCCCTCCAAAGAGGCCTGGTAAACTATTCAATTAGTATTTCCAATAGCTGCTATTGACCTTCAGCAATAAATTCAAACCAAAGTTCTTACAAATCATATCTTATGAACACTGATAAACTCCCACCACAATTCTTAGGTACATCGTCCTCACATATAGGACCACCCTACCAAAAAGGGCAGAAGATATGGGAGGGTGCAGTCCTTAAAAGTTCTCAACATCGATTCCAGGTGCTAAATGTTCTGCTATGGCAAGGACCACACCGATCCAATAATTGCATCTACCATACTCGCTCATCCGAATCAGTGTTCATTCACGTTTAACAAAACTTGAAATTGGCCCTGGGAACAAAGGAAACTGAGAACAGGGAAACAAGTACACTAAATTTCTCCTACATGCAGATCTTTCTTCACTTTATCATGTATCAACGAACACGAGAAAAGTATGCAGATGCTGGAAATCCAAAACAATGTACACCTAATGCTGGAGGAACTCAGCAGGCCAGGCAACATCTATGGAAAAAGAGTAAACAGTTGATGTTTCAGGCCCTTTTTCAGTTCCTGATGGTGCCTGGCCTGCTGAGTTCCTCCAGCATTTTGCATGTGTTGCTCACCATTTTTGAAGTCCGAGGATATCTCCTGATTCAAGGATCTGCCAGGAACAGGTTTTAAAAAAACTTAAACTACTTAAAATTTAAAAAAAGTTTGCCATCTCAGTGATAAACCAGTTTGTGTGATCACTTTGGGTCACGTGAGTGAAAAGCTGACTAAAAATGGGTTGCCTTGAAAAACGGTTTAAAAAAACTATTGGAATAAACCACCCGGGAACAGCAGTGCAGACACCTAGGAATGATATGGCCCCAACCTGGTGAAGCTTCGTTACAGGACATGCAATGCTCAGCCTCAGGAACACAGCTTTTTTCTATACATGCTGAAATCACAAAGGATCAAATTGGAGCTCTGTAGTCCAGCCAAGACTAGTGAAGAAAGACAACGGACAATTACACAGCCAGTGAGAGAAGTGACTAACGACATCCCTATTGTTAATGACCACAGGATCTGGCACATGTACACAATCTTTGATTTTTTACCCTGGTTCAGAGAAATGTCTTGTTTCTATATACATTATATGGTTATATACATGTATACAGTTAAATGACTATAAACTTGACTTGACAAAAGTAAAAGCATTTGCAATGTTCAGCCAGAAATGCCAAACAAATAGATCTGGGGCAGGATGGTAGCAGAGCGGTTAGTAAAGCAGGGTCTCCCAACCTTGGACACCTACCATTAACTGAGAGGTCAGTGGATAACCCCTGATGCAGAGGGTAAAAGATTAAGTGGTCATGAGTGTAACTGGACAGCGTGGAATCACCATGTTGTAGATTTAAATAAAAAGGGATTTTTTATTAACCTCAGGTGGGAGGTGGCTGTTTTTTTCCACGCTTTGTAACGCATCTGGTGGCATTCCTGTCTCTTTTTTTCCCCTCGCATTTTTGTCTTTTTTTTAAAATGAGGATGAGTTGCTAGCTCAACACTCAACCCATCACGGATGGAAAGCGTGCAAGGAGCTGGCCGGATTCGAACCCAGGACCACTCGCCTCGAAGTCCGGTGCAGATAACACTACATGTAAGATGTTCAAAAACCAGGTTGCTATCTCAAAGACAAAGTAACCAAAGTGCAAGTAACCATTAAAAATGGACTCTCTGGGGGAAATAAGGTTTAAAAACCTCTGGAATAAATTATCCATCTCAGTTTCCTCAAAAGAGTCCCACCATCAGAAAAGTCTCCAGACAAATTGATTCAGTCAAGGTGTTATTAAGCAGCTGGATACAGCAAAGGGATTCCCATTGTAGCACTGAAGGCCTGTACAGTTGAACCAGCTGTGCCTCTACCCAAGATGTTCCAATAGCTATAATACTGGTATTTGCCCAACGGGGAAACTTGCCTAGATATGTCATGTTCACAAAAGGACAAATCTTATCTAGCTACATGTCATCCAATCAGTCTGTTCACAGTCATCAGCAATGAGGTGGGTGCAGATGTCAATAATGACATTTAGTGGTATTTAGTGGGACGGAAGTTTATTTAGTGGTTCCACGGTTGTCAAGCCGAGGAGTGGTGGGGGGGAACAAGCTCCCACTACCTAAAAGTGCCCCTCACGGCATGCGTGAGGGTAAACTCTGATTTCAAACCTCTGCTGCCTTGCAGCCATACCCACTCATGGGAGAGGCTTTGGAAGTAAACCCGGAGGACAAATCTGGAGCTGGAGTCCCTAAGACAGTCCGACGTTGTCTTCAATCTCGTTCTGGCAACTCCTGCAACGACACCGGTACCAAGCTGTATCGGCCCTTGCCCTTCCCCTGGACAACATCGGTGGCATGGAGAGGGGAGACTTGCTGCTTGGACAACTGCCTGTCTTCCATATGACCTTGTCCAGGCCTGCACCCTGAACAGGACACTCCAGCGTCGCCTCACTGCAACGGCACAACACGGAAAGCAGCGGTCTACCCGCTACTCTACCAACAGACTGAAGCAAGACTTTCCAGGCACAGACCCATGGTCTCGCGAGGCTAACGGATGGGGGGAGGGGGAGAGAGTTACAGGTGAGGTTATGGTTTAGAGACAGGGATGTGGTGGGAAAATTAGAGGTCAGGCCAGAGTCTAAAGATCTGCACAGTGTTTGAAAGCCAGCAATGCAGACATTGGACATTTGCACAGCCGGCTGGGATATCTGACTGAATGTCAGGCTAGCGGACCAGGGTGGTCAATAGACAATAGACAATAGGTGCAGAAGTAGACCATTCGGCCCTTCAAGCCTGCACCGCCATTTTGAGATCATGGCTGATCAATTACTATCAATACCCGGTTCCTGCCTTGTCCCCATATCCCTTGATTCCCCTATCCATAAGATACATAAGGTGAAGGGCAGGTAGCCACCCCAAGGTCAGCAAATTGGAATTGTCGGCAAGTTCTGGAGTCAGAGTTCAATGTGGGCAGGTGGAGTGAAGTCTGCCCATCCCCTGGGCTCACAAGTCAGTGTGACTGGAGTTCAAGGCCTAGTTTGGTTACCGTCTCGTACTTGGGGTCAATGTCGAGGATCAAATCAGAAGTCCGGAAGTCGAGGCCCGTTGGCCAAAGCCCCAAGTCTGCAAATCTCTGCAAATTGATGCTCGATGTCTACAAGTCCAAGTCTGCCTGGAGAATGGATGCCAAAGAAGACTGCCTGTCCTGGAGTTAAAGGACTGTGTATGTGCATGGGGGGGTGGGGGTTTGGAAGGGAGGGAAGAACGGAACTTATATGCCATTCTGTGTTGTTCTGATGAGCATTGTGGGCATGTTATGCTGGCGCCAGAATGTGTGGCGACCCTTGCAGGCTGTTCTCTGCACACTCTCGAGTGTGTTGCTTGTTAACGCAATCGATGCACTTCACTGTACGTTTCAATATCACGTGATAAATTAACTTGAATCTTGATCACCAATCACATGCTCACCAATGCCTAGTTTGGGTTTTTGCCAGGGCCACTTGAATCCAAATCTCTTCACAGCCTTTGTCCAAACACAGAGCAAAGATCTGAACTCTACAGGTAAGGTGGGAGCGACTGTCCCTGACAGCGGGGTAGCATTTGGCCAAGTGTGGTATCAGCAAATCTGGGAAGAACTGAAGTCAAAATGAAAAGTAAAATGCTGCTGTGGTTAGTCATTCCTCAAGACAAAAATGACAGCTGAAATTGTTAGGTCAAACAGCTGAGGCCAGACCTCTGGAAAAACTTCCTCAAGGACATGTGTAAGCCCAACCTACTTCATCAATGACCCGTCAGCAGGTCTGAAGTAGCTTATTTACTTACAGCCCCTTAAGCCACTGGCATTTAGGGCAACAAAGAAGGTCCTTTAAAGATTCTTCATCGCCTTTCCGTAACAATTTTTTTTGACCACCAGTCAAAATCAATGACAACCCGAATCAAAGCCAAAGCTACATCCACACTAGACCGGATAATTTTGAAAACGTCGGTTTCGCGTAAAAACGACAGGTGTCCACACTAAGCGTTTTTAAAATTACCTCTATCCACATTAAAATGGATATTTGGGTGAACCTCCTCCTCCTGGGCATGCGCAGGACACAGAAAACAAGCGAAGAGGAAACGGTATACTTGATGCGCGTTGGTCCAGTTACAGACTATAAAAGCTTTAAAAAGAAATTGCCAAATGAAAGACTTGGTGCGCGTTTGTCCAGAAACATTTCCTACAGCCACAGTCTCTTCACCGATGAAAGGGACGACTGCTACAACTAAATGCAATAAGGCTTGTTACTGGGCAAAAGTGAAATTTGTTTGCCTTTACTTTTGCCATGTCTTTGTGTACTATTCTGTTGTATTTAACATGTGCAATAAAACGAGTTGCTGGGCAAAAGTGCCAATTGCATCTACTGAATTGCACAAGCAATACATTAACAAAGCACCTTGTTAAATGCATAGAACATGTCTTCATCAGTGTTCTTCTATTTCAATACAATGTTACATCTATTGTCAGATATTGATGTGGTGTTGGAGGTTGCGTTCAAGAAAACAATGAAATGCCGCGTTGCCGCCAACATATGTTCCGGCACGTCATGACAGCGGTTTTAAAAATAGCCGGTTACCCCGTACACACTACGCCGGATATTAGGCATTTTCAGATTTATTCACTCTGGAGAGGGTTTCTGAAAATCTCCATTTTCAGGGGAGGAAAACGCTGTTTCAGTGTGGACGGAGGGTCAAAACGAAGAGAAAAAGCTTTGGTTACGGATTTATCCAGTCTAGTGTGGACGTAGCCCAAGTCTAACCACTTACCCTTGACATTCCACGGCATTGTCAACCCCATGCCAACCCCCAATCAATATCAAGACTACATTAACCAGAAATTCACTATGACCAGCCACATAAATAATATGGCTATAAGGGCAAATCAAAGGCTAGATAATCTGCTGTGAATAAATCACAACTTGACAACCAAAAGCTTTGCCACTTTCAGCCAGGACAAGTCAGAAAAGTGATGGTATGAACTCCACTTGCTTGAACGAGAGCAGCATCAACTCCTCCCAAAAATCTCAGCAGCGCCTCGGATAAGGCAGTCAACTTGATTGACATCCCATCAACCGTTCTAAGGGTTCGTTCTCCCCGCTGTCAATGTACCTTGGCTGCAGCACGATCCAGTGTACTGCCTGTTCACCTATGCCACTCCAAAAGCACCTTGCGAAGACATGACTCCAACTCCAAAGATGACGAGGACAGTAGACACAGGGGAAAACAGCACATGCAGGTCCCTCTTCAAGTCACACACCACCCCAGACTGGAATTATCACCATTCCTTTATTGTTGCTGGAAATAAAACTCAGAACTCCCACCAACGACACTGAGGGAGTGCTGTCATGAAAGGTTGAGAAGCTGCCACTCTGAACCTACCACCTGTTTGTTAAACGCGTTGCTGTTGACTGAGCTGTAGCAATGGAAACATCAGCCACAATTTAAAACCTTACTGATCAAAATGGCTGCACATAGTCCCACAGCAGTTCCAATGAGATTCCACCTCGACAAGGTGTAATCAGGTTTTAGTGGGTGCAAGATTTTCAACCAAACAATCATTGGATGATATTTAAGATGCAGAAAATCCAATTATTTTGCATAATCAAGAGTTTACACGTTTAAATGTACTCCATCCACACATCACTAATAGTATTTGAATTTACGGAATTTTGTTAAAAATTGGATGGATGATCCAAGGATTCAGTGTGCATTCAGGAGACCCCAAGCGGAAGAGATGGATGGCTCAGCAATGGGAGGCAGAAAACACCAGTGCGCTTTTAAGAAACTCAAAACCTCTGGCTAAATAAAAGGGCAATTGGAATTTCCTGCCTAATGTACATACGTTTAGGGTGGCAGGGTGGAGGTACATCTTTATCAAAGGACGTGCAAGGAGCTCCTTCCCTCTGCTAGCCTGCAAGTCACCCTTGGGCAAGGTGTAGCACCTGCTTAGTCTCCCCCCCCCCCACCCCAACCCAATCAGGGCCATGTGAAGCCATGAGAGTAGGTGGTAGACGGCTGTAAAGTAGGTGATGCACGTCATGGTTATATCACTGCTGACATCAGGCAATGTCTAATAATGACTAAGGTCACCCGTCTTGTAAAGACATTGCCTAAGAGAAGGCAATGGCAAATCACTTCTGTAGAAAAATTCGCTGAGGACAATCATGGTCATGGAAAGACCACAAATCACCTACATCATACAACACAGCACATAACAACATACATTTGCATGTTGAAATGTTAATAGTGTTAGAACAAGATTACATAAACAATATGTCACTTATGTACTCAGCGCCAAACTGTGCTGACAGTGACTCACACAAGAAACAGCAGATGCTGGGATCTGAAACTTGGAGGGTCAAGCAACATCTATAGCAGCAAAGGGAACTGTCGACATTGAGTGGAAAGCCTCTATCAGGACTGAGAGGTAACCAGTGCAAAGAGTTGAGAAGAAGCAGTGAAATAGCCTCCCACCCACAACCAATTCAGCCCAGCGTTTAAATCGACTGGACACTGGGACATTCTTCGCTTCCTCCTCCAGTTGCCTCTGTCATGCCTCACCTCTGCATCCTCCTGCCTAGTCACACACCTCCACTGTTAACAATAACTGCTATTAATAAAGGTATTTAGTGGTTTTCTTTGTTTTGTATTTTGCCGCCAATAAGTCATCACTGGCATCACCAGCGCCGTCATAAACCAATCATATTACAACCCTCCCCTTTGTTTCTCTGCATCTCATTTCAAAGTTGAGAAACATTTATCCCATGGCTATGCAGTTGTTCTGGACATTACCGCCAAATGAAACAGCTTCCCAGCTGCCACCCAATCCTTCTAACTATCTCATTAGATCAACTCTCATGTTCTAAACTCCAGGGTACAGGACAATATTGCTCCAAATCTCCACTAAAAAACAACCTCCTCATCATAACTAATCCCATTCTAAGGCAAGTCATAAAAGATTCCAATGATCTCAGGAACATTAACACAATTTGACTCTAAACTAAATGAGATTATAGCAGAAGGCTGAATAGGTTTTTTTTAGCAATAGTTTAAGAATGAAAGAAGAGGGTTATTGAGTTACAAAGGTTGCCTTTTCCAATTCAGGAATAAATATTGGAAAATAGAAATTTTAAAAAACTATGCAAGCTGAAACTACATACAAAAACTATCCAAAGGGAGAAAATATAGAAGACTCATTAGAAAATTAAGACTTTCCATGCAAACATTTTACAAGCTTACATACAACACCATCTATTTCCAGCATTTGGGGTCCTAAACTGCAGATCGGTGTATCACTAACTTCACTTCCTCATAATATTCAAAGGGAAGAGGCCACTTTCAATCAGTAAGTAACCATCTTCCTATCTGCCACTGCGAGGCAAGTGATGAACAAAACGACCATGCCTCAGTCGGCACACCTGCAAGCTGGTCGGACCTGGTGACAATGATAGCAGCAGTCGCCATTTTGTTCAAGAAGTTATAAGCTCCAGGTAGCAGTGTGAGTGGAGACTCATTTGATCATCACAGATCAACTATTTTGACAAAGTGCCAGTGAATTTCTTCCCAGTGTCTAGCCAATATTTATCCCTCAACTAACATCACTGAAATAGATTAAAGTGCTATTATCACAATGCTGTCTGGAGTGGAGGGGGAAGGGGGTTTAAAGAGTTTATCACATAATAGTTGCCAAATATCACAAATTGCATAAATGACCTCACTATAAACCTACTTCAAAGACTGAAGCACTGCAGAGCATCACGAGATCACAAAATGCACTACATATAAATAAACAGGTCCTTTCAACTCTCGTTACACAGTGGGAGAGCACAACAGCAAAGCCTACTGCCACATTCTTCTAACTTAATGTAAAACAGATATTCAGGCTCAAATCAAAAAAAAATTAACGGGAGGCAACAGACACACATTGGCAAAGAAAATTTATACTTTAATAATTAATCTGGTTTAAGTTGGTGCTGGAGAATCTCAGCGATTTCTGGCTGGTGGCTAATGAAACAAGGAAAATAACTACGTAAATACTTCATCAACAACACACACAAAATGCTGGTGGAACACAGCAGGCCAGGCAGCATCTATAGGGAGAAGCGCTGTCGACGTTTCGGGCCGAGACCCTGGCCGAGGCTCCATCTTCCTCTCACCCCAACCCTTCCCTCTCCACTGACACTACCAGCCTCCCTCCCCCCTCTGATCCCATCTCTCATCTGTCCCGGGTCTTTACCATTCCCTCCGACCTTGAAATGAAGGGTCTCGGCCCGAAACGTCGACAGCGCTTCTCCCTATAGATGCTGCCTGGCCTGCTGTGTTCCACCAGCATTTTGTGTGTGTTGTTGTTTGAATTTCCAGCATCTGCAGATTTCCTCCTGTTTGCTAAATACTTCATCAGTCAATTTTTCTGGTAAATTATCATTGCAAACAATAGTCTGCAACTTCCCCCTGGACTTGGGCGCAATTTGATGTGCCAAAACTAAGACAAGGCAGCGGGCTCAATGCCAAGAGCAGGAAAGAACATTGATCGATTTAAGTGTCGAGCTGAATCAGAAAGTTCCGGGACAGGCTGAATCAAGGCAGTGGGTTCCAGAGCAAATCAAAGCGATTGAACCCAATGTTTGGACGACGATTTAAGCGCCAGGCCAGGTCAGGGTGTCGGGTCCTGAGGCAAGGAAGGGACAGGCTGGTTCAGCTCATTGCTCTGCTCAGAATGCTATTTGCTTGTGTTTATTCTTGGTATGATTTATTCCTTTTCTCTGCACACTGGGTGCTCAACATTCTTTTTTGTTAATGGGTTCTTTTGGGTTTTTGTTTTGGAGCTGCCTGTTAGGAAACTAATCTCAATAATGTGTAGATACTTCGATAATAAACGAACTTCGAACTTCTAACTTAATACAGTTAAAATTCTAAATAACAGTTCGCAATTGTGGAGAACTTAAACAGCAAAGGAGTGCTAAAGTTAAATGAAACTTTCACAGAAACGCATTTGGAGGACGACATCCAATTTCTCCCACTGTATTTAAAATTAGAAACTAAAACACGAGAAATGACAAAAAAAAAATTTTTAATAAAAAGTTATTGGCCAAAACAAAATGCAATCAGCAAAATCTACTCTGGGAACATTTTCTCTCAAAAGACTGAAGAGGCCAGCTCGGCATTCTGAACAATTGCGAAAAGATCTGAGTCAGTGGTTATGGGGGGAGCCACTTGTTGGAAAAAACAAAACAAAACCAGCAAAAATACAAGATCTAAGAATTTGGAGAGAATTTTCCCACACTGCAGCAAGAGTGTGGATGCACAGCAACATTCAGTGTTTTAAGGAAATAAATCACATCAACACTTTAGAGAAAGCTTGATTAAGACACAAGGAAGGTGGAAGTACAGTAAAAGAATTTGGAATAAGTGGGGAGGATGAGTTAATTGGAGGCGGTGACTTGAACACAGCAAGGACGGTGTTTCCAGTGACCAAGGAGAAAGAGCTGCAAGCTCTGAATTCCAGTTCAATACTCAGCAACAACTTTCACTTGCGTCTCCTGTAACTCAGCAGAATGGCCCAAGGTGCCTCACCTGAGCTTTAACAAATAATATGCAGAGGTAGAGTGGCAGGGATTAAGGGAGGTTACTCAAATCCTGGGCCTAGACAGCTGAAGACACAGTTGCCAATGAAAATTCTAGCAACAGGAGCCCAGAAGTGAGAAGTCGTACAGCGAAGGAAGGGGCAAAGCCACAGAGTTGTGTTTTTTTTCCAAAAATTCCAGCCTTGGCCACACCCCAGCCCTAGGCCTACCATTCTTCCTCCTCAAGTTTGAGAAGTATTTAAAAAGATAAGACCTATCCAATAGAAAGAACATTGCTGCCTGAAAAGTGAGTCCTGCCTTGTCTCACTGTATATATTGCAGGACAGGCAACTTCCTGGCCAATGAGATAATTCAAACAGCAAGCACAGACACGCTCCTGTCACACGCCCTGCCCACAAATCCATCCACTGTAAGCACTCTGTAAATCAGCTGAGCTGAACACTGTAAATTTCAAAGACAACTGGTAGGTTTCACGGTATGTAGCTCTGAAATTCATGTTTCGATCCACACAGCCTGACAGGAAGTACACAAGCACTGTCCTGCTGGCTGCTTTCTGAAACAAGTCACTAAAATCCACTCTAGAGAGATATTTAAATAGAGAAATCAATTTAGAGCCGATCACATACATTGTACCTGTATCAACTGACATTTCTTATCCCTGGTTACAAAAGTGCAAGCATTCAAACTAACTTAGACAGCAACATCCAATGTAACAATTATAAAAAGTTCGAAGATCAAAGTAGATTTATTATCAAAGTATGCATACTTTATACAACCTTGAGATTTGTCTCCTTACAAGCAGCCACAAAACAAGGAACCCATTAAAAACAAAGACCATCAGACACCCAACACGCAGAGAAATAAAAAAGTGCAAACAGTATTCAGAACTGAAGTTCACAAAGGTGAGTTCATGCTGTGATAGCTGCAGGTCACGGCCGGAGATGAGTAAACCTCGCAAAGCTGCATGCTGAAGTTCAGTGCAGAGTTGAGTGAGACTCGCGGAGCAGCGATTCAACCGGCCCCGACACCCTGGCCTTTTCAACCTGGCCCAGCACTTTAAAGCGTTCAAACCTACAGGTCACTCCTTGCTCTCAGACCCGGTCGATGCCCTTGGGGGTACTCTCAGGCCAGTGCCCTGCCACCTCAATTCCACACTACCTTAAAGTCACAAAGCAAATGATAAAAGCATTTCGCCCAGTACCTGTGAGTAACTGCACAATACACACACAGACAAAACTGAATTAAGTGGCTGGATTTTATGTTCAACTTCTTCTGCATCTGCTAATCTCAAAACAGACATCATAAGTGGCCTCACATCAGAACGCAACAGAAGCAGTACAGCATATAGAACCCAGATTCTGTTCTACCACAGCTGATTACACCTGGGGGAGGCACTTTCCCACTCGATCCCCATTTCCTCGCAGTGAATGTGAACCTCAGTCATGAATATACTCAGACTGAACCCCACGACTGTCTTTAGAAGTCCCAAATATTCACGATAATCTTAGTGAGTGACTGCTTTCCTCACTCACTACCACTCCTGAAAAGATGCCTACCCTCCCCCCCCCCCAACCAGGTAGAGGCTCTCAAGCTAAAGGAAATAACATCTCTTCTTTCATTCCTTCTCAGAGTTTTGCTCATCATGTGTGAAGTCATTTGGAGGCACAAGAGATGGCGTATTTTGCAATCGAGAGCAACAGGCAGCTGGAGGAGCTCAACAGGTCAAGTAGCACCTGTAGAGGGAAGGGAATGGCTGACATAGCCATCAAGACTCCATCTACATTGGGACTGAGTGTGAGGACCACCTAGCAATCAAGACTCCATCTACATTGGGACTGAGTGTGAGGACCACAAGAGAGCCCCTTATCACCCACCAGCCACTCTTCCACTACCTTTCCTGTGTCTATCTGCCCAACATCTCCCTTCCAACTTGTTTACACCCATCACCTGCCTCATTGACTATAGCTTCTCAGTCCTGATCTCAACCCAAAATGTCACCTATCCTTTTGCTTCTAAGGATGCCGTTTGACCACTGATTCCCTCCAATCGCTTGGAATTTATTGCCCATAAAGCCATATCCCATACAGGAGACAAAACCACAATGTTTGCTTTCAATGATGTCACTCACCCCACTATCGTTTGAATTATAAGCAAACAAAGTTAGTGCGGAATCTGGCACAGCCCTAGACACAGGGCTAGCGTCTTAATCACTATCCCCTAGCAGAGTCAAAACCCTAACTCAAAGTCCTCTGCTCCAACCTCAGCATCAGACTCTCCTCCTGTTCCAGCGAGTATCAGTATCGTTCACCCCCAAACTGCCACCCCCAATCCCCACACACCCCCGACACGCAAGCAAGCCCCACTTCGTTTCCCATCCCCCAGCACTAAGATCTGGGTCCTTAATCGCATTTCTCTATCTCCAAAACCCAGACCCAGTCCTAATCCTACCTACCAGTCTCAAACTCCAGTCCCAGCACCAGCCCCACCTACATACCTCCAGACAGCCCCACCTACACACCTCCAGCCCCAGGCCTACCGCTCTCCCTTGCCACCTCCTTACCTCACTCCCCTCCTCTAACCTGCCGATCCCCTCTCTGCACTTTCCTCCCGCCAGCGGACAGCAAACTACTCCCCCGGCCCCGGCTCACCTCACTTCGCCGCTCTCCGCCCGATGCGTCACCCTCCTCCTCCACCGTCTCCAAGCTCCCCTTCAGACGGGAAACATGACAACGGAAGCACCCACCTCCTGAGCGTGATTGACAAGGAAGCAAGCAATCAGTAACAAGCCGCCCCTCACTATGATTGACAGACGGGTTGAGCAGTGAACATCAGGATAGCGGCAAAATCTAACCAACCGGTGGAACACCTGTTTGATTGACATTCGAATTACCCAATCGCCATTACCTATGGTACTAAGGCGGAGCTATTATCGAATAGACTTGCACGATGGGTTTAACTGGCAACCGTGTCATCCATTCAAAAAGTGATGTCATTCATACAGTCTCAGCTGCGAATGAAAGTACCCAGTTATCATCAGTTCAGAGGTCGCTGAGGGACAACCAATTAGAGCGAAGAGTTTCGGCACATCTTCATGGCCTGGCCAATTGGCGTTGGAGTGAGTGAAAGCTCAAAACAACAAACCAAAGGGGCTGCTCTTTTGAAGCGGGAAAGTTGTTCTGTTTTATTGGTATCTGGTTAACTTAAGTTGGAGTTGGTTTATCATCGTCACGTGTACCGTGATGCAATGAAAATCTATTCCGATTCTCATTCCCCTTCCGATATGAAGGTCCACCCTCACGGTGGGGGAGCAACACCTTATATTCCGTCTGGGTAGCCTCCAACCTGATGCCATGAATATCGATTTCTCCTTCCGGTAAAAATAATCCCTCCCCCCTCCCTTCTTCCTCTATTCCCCACACTGGCCAGTTACATCTTCTCGACCCCCCCTGCCCCCTCTTCTCTTTCCCATGTGGCCCATTCTGCTCTGCGATCAGACTCCTTCCTCTCCAACCCTTTATCTTCCCTGCCAACGTGGCTTCACCGATCAGCTTCTGGCTAACCTCCTCCCCTCCTCTGTATTCTGGCGTTTTCCCCCTTCCTTTCCAGTCCTGAAGAAGGGTCTCGGCCCAAAACGTCAGTTCATTTCCAGAGACGCTGCCTGCCCTGCTGAGTTCCTTCAGCATTTTGTGTGGGTGTTGCTCTTGTCTTGCATACTGTTCATACAGATCAAATCATTCACAGTGCATTGAAGTACAACAACGTAAAAAGTTTACAGAATAAGGTGTAACAGCTACAGAGAAAGTGCAGTGTGGATAGACAATAAGGTGCAAGATCACGAGCAGGTAGATTGTGAGGTCGGGAGAAATGTTTGAGCTTGGAAGGAGGTGATTTCTGGCTTTTGCATCTTATTTCAGTGGAAGAACGAAGACAAGAAGGTCGAGGGAGTGTGGCAACAGTGATTATACCAGCGATTTACCATGTCAGTGAGAAGTACAGACAAGTTGGAATAATCAATAACCCTTATTTTCAGTGACGTTTTGAATAATGGAAGATGAACTAAAGAGAGGAGGCGAGTTAATGGATGTTTGTGTCATGGAAGAAAGGAAAGTGAAGAGGGTGTTGATTAGTGGAGTGGGGTAAGGCTGAAGAGGGTGTTGATTAGTGGAGGGGGGGAAGGCTGAAGAGGGTGTTGGATTAGTGGGGGGAGAGGGGTGAAGAAGGTATTGGTTTAGTGGTGGAGTGAGATGTATGAACAAAGTGTTGGATTTGTGGAGAGAGGGAGAGGGGTGAAGAGGATGGTTGGATAAATGGAGGGAAGTGAAGATGGTGTTAGATCGTTGGACGGAGGGAAGTGATAACGATGGTCGGAAGCATTGAGGGAGAGAATTGGGTTTGAAGGCTTAGGAACTTATTGGGGTGAGGCTAACAAGGGAAGTGGAGAGGGAGGTTATAGGGAGAAAGTGAAGTGGAGGGCGTACAAAGGTAAAAAGGAGAAAGCAAGCTGAAGAATGGGGCTTAAAGTGAGTAGATTGTCTGTCAGGATGATTTAGGGGGTTAAGGATCCTTAGATAGGGCTTAAGGGGGGTGAGACTGGGGAGGGGGCTGAGAAGGAAAGTCAGGCTTTGCAGTGACAAGGACCTCAAAGGAGGGGAGTGATTGCAGCTTAAATGAGCAAGGGCCTTAGAGGAAGGAAGGTGCGAAGCATTCCAAATAGTGTAATTGGTACCATGACAGGAAGGAAAGACAGCCGAACAAGGTAAAAGATGAAATTCTAACGATTTGAAGTTAACGTATTATCAAAGTCTGTGTACAGAATACAACTCTGAGATTTGTTCCCTCACCCCCGCCGCCCCGCCCCCACAGGCGGCCATGAAGCAGAGAAGCACCGTGGAACCTGTTCAAGAAAACATCAGACACCTAATGTGCAGTAAGAGAACAAATTGCACAAATGGCAAAAGGCGAGCAGACAACACATTGAACATCGAACGTCAAACCAGGAGCCCAGCAGGTATTCAGTTCAGAGTCGCACCGCTCGCCCGCTGCAGGCCGCAGGGCCAAGCGTTTTTTGCTGAGGCGCTCCAAACCGCATTGATTCCACCACCCCCCCCCCCCCCCCCACTCCATCAAACCACTCAGGAACAGCGAAAGAAAAAGAGTAACCGAAATCCGGGAACGCGTGGAACACGAACCCCAAAGTCCCCCAAAACAAGCTGTTGTGCCTTCCACAGCCGTTGCAACATCTTGTTTGCTAGTTTCCCTCCGTAGATATTTCCTGCAAAAACACTTCCTTGTATGAATTGATTCTAGCATCAACAATCATGGAGTCATATTGCACAAATTTGAACTCCTTGGCCCATCATATAAAAACCAGCAATCAAATACTTAGCTATACCAACACAGGAGATTCCGCACATGCTGGAAATCGTGAGTAACACACAAAATGCTGGAGAAGCTCGGCAAAATAAGGCAGCATCAATGGAGGGGAATAAACTGCTGATGTTTTGGGGCAGGGTCTCAAGCCAAAATATACTAACCCCATTCCCAAACAAATGGTCCATGGCCTTCAGTGGTGATTCAAGTGTTCATGAGAGTCTCTAGCTGCACTAACTACCAATGCTTTTCAGGTTCCAGACACCCTCTGGGCAAATATCTTCTCCAGATTCCCACTAAAACTCTTGCCCTCGCCCGAAACCCACGCGCTCTTTATCTTGGATAGTTCTGCAACCTACCATTTCTAAATGCACCTCATACCTCTGACAGGCCCCTTCAGCCTCCTGTATTCCAAAGAATATGAGTCCAGCCCATCAAATCCCTCTGCATAACTCAAACATCCTGGTGAATCTCTGAAATTCCACTGCGATCACATTCTGCTTATAAGGCGGCAACCTGGAATATCAACAGATGTGGCCTACGTCGATATTGTTTTACAACTTCCCTGCTCTGATAGTCTGTGCCCCAGTTAATGAAGGCAGGCATCCCATGTTCCTTGTTCACAACCTTATCTACCTATACTGCCACCTTCTGGGATGCTTGGATATGTACACAGGTCCCTACGCCTCCCTCGGGACCTACAATTCATTGTATATATCCTACACTTATTACCCCTGTTCCTTCTGTAAAGTGAGGCTTTACAGATAGTCTTGTGAATAATTGGTTTGGAAAGAGAAGAACTAACATTGGTTCCTGTGTTGGGTCCAGAAATAGCCATTACTCTGACCTCTTACATCTCACCTGCCTGTTACTTCCCTCTGGGTCCCCTCCTTCTTCCCTTTCTCCTATTGACCACTCTCCTCCCCTATCAGATCATTCCTTCTCCAGCCCTTTTCCCTTCCCACCCACCTGACTCCACCTATCACCTTCCAGCTAGCCTCCTACCCCCACAGGCATCTCCCCTCCTTTCACTCTCAGTCCTAAGGAAGGAGTCTCAGCCCAAAACGTTGGCTGTTCACTCTTCTCCATAGCTGCTGCCCGGCCTACTGAGCTCCCCCAGCGTTCCGTGTGTGTTGCTTTGGATTTCCAGCATCTGGACATTTCTTCATGTTTGTGATGATCTGCCTGAGGCATTGGTTGAAAACATGGTCAGAATTGTTTATAATGCCACTCCCTTTCACATCTGGTGTCCAAATTAGTCACTTTAAAGTTGTGGAATTATAAGGACATACTAACAGCGTAAAGCAGTGCATTCATTTGAGTCGAGTATTACGTTCCCCCAGGGGGTTGAATTCTGGGATTATAGGGCAGATTCCCTTAATGAAGAACACCTGGGTGTGACTTTGCTTAACATGGGAAGACCGATGTCCGGGCAGCCACCACATGGTCCTTGCCAGACTGGGGTCAGGGTCCAGTGATACAAGACGACTGGGGATCCTTCCTCTACCTTCATTGCCGTTGTGATGTGTCGTCACCTTCCGCCAGCTCCACCGTTGAGGTCTTGATTGGATCGCTCTTTGTCTGGAACCTTCCACTTGACCGTCCTCCAGGAGGACCACAACCTTGTCGTGGTTTGGAGGCTTGTGTGCCTCAATGACCCGGAGAGCTATGTTGGCTGGAGTCAGGGCTTTGTGCTTTGGCTCTTGGTAGGGTCACCCATGTCACACAGGTCAAAGGGTAGAGGCCAGACGAAGAGTGGTCCATTGGTCCTCCAGGTTTGGGGGTTCAGCTCTGGGCTAACAACCCTGACTGGTCAAACAAAACTGTTACAGAAGCAGCAACGAAAAGCCCTCCCCATCTGAGGACCCTGAACCACACCCTGGGCACAGTAGAGAAGATGGCCAAGAACAGACAGAGATAGAGGACCTTCATTGCTGCCCTAAACGCCAGTGGCATTTAGTAAGTAGTCCCTCTCTGCCGTACCACCTTGAGTGACCAGGAGCCAAGCACCTGATAGCTAAACTACAGAAACTTCACTCTCGGGACCTCAGCAACTCACGAGTCTCTCGACCAAGACAAGACGACGATCCTCGGAGAAGCCCGCTGAGTCCTCGCTGACCGTCAAGCACGCAAGAATGACGTTTGTTATCACTGCCTTATATACCGTGAAATTTTTTTGCTCTTAGGTGCGAAGACCTAAAATTACCATACATCACAAAATAAATATTACAAAAGAAGGAGTAATGAGGTCCGGGCTCCTGAACTGTTCAGAAATCTGATGACAGAGGGGAAGAAGCTGTTCCTGAATCATCGTGTGTGGCTCTTCATTTGCCTGGACCTCCACCCCAGTGGTGCTAATGTGATGAGAACATGTGCCGGGTGGTACCATCTTGGGGCACCGCCTCTTGAAGATGTCCTCCAGAGTGAGGAGGGTTATGCCTGTGACGTAGCTGCCTGAGTCCTGCACTCTCCAGTCCCCCCGTGATCCTGTGCATTCGAGCCTCCAACCATCCTCACCGTGGATGAGTCTCTGGTGACGTACCACGTCTCCTCAAACTCCGAGCGAAGCAGAGCCTTTGGCATGCCTGCTCCTTACAGGTGCGTGATTCAGGCTAAACATTTCAGCAGTGGATGGGTACAACACTGGTGTATGAAATACTGACCTAACTGTTGGAAAAGTGCCACATAAAAGACCATAATACATAGGAGTAGAATTAGGCCATTCAGCCAATTGGGGCTGCTCTGCTATTCAATCATAGAACATAGAATAGTACAGCACATTACAGGCCCTTCGGCCCACAATGTTGTGCCAACCCTTAAAACCTGCCTCCCATATACCCCCCCACCTTAAATTCCTCCATATACCTGTCTAGTAGTCTCTTAAACTTCACTAGTGTATCTGCCTCCACCACTGACTCAGGCAGTGCATTCCACGCACCAACCACTCTTTGAGTAAAAAACCTTCCTCTAATATCCCCCTTGAAATTCCCTCCACTTACCACTCATGGCTGATTAATTTACGTCTCAAGCCCGCCTTTGCTAACCAAGAACCCATCAGCCCCTGTTCTAAATATACCCAATGACTTGGCCTCCACAGCTGACTGTAGAAAGTGCCAGCAGGAGGAGCTAATTAAAAACTTCAAGGCTTTCTTGACCATCAGTGCTTTCAGGAAGACACCTGCTTGTTATGTCTTGATGCAAGTCGCTGTAGATTGCACAGGGACCGCGTCAGTGGAGAAAACCCAAGGGCAACGTTGCTGCAGCCGGAGACCCCGCAACTATCCAGTCGCATGTTGGCAGCGCAGCTCTGCTCCGTTTCTCTCATTCAACACCCTTCATCTCGTCAAGGGAACAACCCCATTCCCTCAGCATCCAGACAACCACCCTGAACAAAATCCGAACTGTCTCTGTGGGGTTTGGTACCATTGTGATTAAGTTAAAGCCCGAGTTCAACCAGAAAGTTAGAGTTCAAACCCTGTTACAGCAGCTGGTAATTGAAATTCAAGTTTGAATTACTCTTAAATGCAAACAAAACACTGTGGCAATTAGTGTTTCTCAAGCTCCGAAGATTGATCATCAACGTCAGTGGCACAGATGTTAGAGGCCTGCCTTACGTTTTAGTGACCCAGGTACAGTGCTGTCTGTACGGAGTTTGCACGTTCTCTCTGTGACTGTTCGGGTTTCCTCCACGAGCTCCAGTTTCCTCCCACATCCCAAATGTGTGGGATGGTAGATTAATTGGCCACTTTAAATTGCTGCTAGAATGTAGGTGAATGATAGACTCTAAAGCCAATTGATGAGAAAGTGAGGATTTAAAGTTCAGAATCAGGATCACGTTTAATATCACCAGCATATGTGGTGAAATTTGTTAACTTTGCGGCAGCAATACATAATAACACAGAAAAAAATTGAATTACAGTAAATATATATATACTCTACTTTTTGCACTACCTGTACTTATTTAATTTAACTATTATACATATGTGTAAAATAGTTAAATAAGTAGCGCAAAAATAGAAATAAAAAGTAATGAGGAAGCATTCAAAGTGCAAAGTAAATTTATCAAAGTTGATATATGTCACCATATGCAACCCAGAAATTTATTTTCTCACGGGCATTCTCAATAAATCCATGATAGAATAATAATCATAATAGAACCAATTTAAGACCACACCAACTTTGGTATCAACCGGTGTGCAAAAAGACAACAAACTGTGCAAATACAAAAAGAAAAAAATAATAAATAAGCAATAAGTATCAAGAACGTGAGATGAAGAATCCCTGAAAGTGAGTGTGGGAACATTTCAATGATGGGGCAACACACACAAAATGCTGGTGAACACAGCAGGCCAGGCAGCATCTATAGGAAGAAGGACTGTCGACGTTTCGGGCCAAGACCCTTCGTCAGGACTGACCAAAAGGAAAGATAGTAAGAGATTTGAAAGTAGGAGGGGGAGGGGGAAATGCGAAATGATAGGAGAAGAGCGGAGGGGGTGGGATGAAGCTGAGAGCTGGAAAGTTGATCGGCAAAAGGGATACAGAGCTGGAGAAGGGAAAGGATCATGGGACAGGAGGTCTAGGGGAAAGAAAGGGGGAGGGGAGCACCAGAGGGAGATGGAGAACAGGCAGAGTGAAGGGCAGAGAGAGAACAAAAAGGGGAGGGGGAAATAAATAAATCAGGGATGAGGTAAGAAGGGGAGGAGGGGCATTAACCGAAGTTAGAGAAGTCAATGTTCATGCCATCGGGTTGGAGGCTACCCAGACGGAATATAAAGTGTTGTTCCTCCAACCTGAGTGTGGCTCCATCTTGACAGTAGAGGAGGCCATGGATAGACATATCAGAATGGGAATGGGACGTGGAATTAAAATGTGTGGCCACTGGGAGATCCTGCTTTCTCTGGCGGACCGAGCGTAGGTGTAATGATGGGGTAGGTGAAGTTGAGTGAAGTTATCCCCCCTCTGGTTCAAGAGCCTGATGGTTGAGGGGGCCCCTGTACCTTCGACCTGATGGCAGCAGCGGGAAGAGAGCACGTCCTGGGTGGTGGGGGTCCCCGATGATTGGTGCTGCTTTCCTGCGACAACATTTTGTGTAGATGTGTTGTGCTCAGTGGTGGGCAGGGCTTTACCCATGATGGACTGGGTTATTTCTACTACTTCTTGTGGGATTTTCCATACCAGGCCTTGATGTAGCCGGTCAATATACTTTACACCACATGATTATATAAGTACATTACTTTAAAAAGGCTGCTTGATGTTAGCACAGACTAGAGGGCTGAAGGGTCTGATTCCATTTTGCATAACTTGTTCTCCCTCTGAATGTGTGGTTTCTCCTAGTACTCAGGTTCCTGAGATACCCTAGATGCCTGACGAAGGGTCTCGGCCTGAAACGTCGACAGCGCTTCTCCCTATAGATGCTGCCTGGCCTGCTGTGTTCCACCAGCATTTTGTGTGTGTTGTTGTTTGAATTTCCAGCATCTGCAGATTTCCTCGTGTTTGCCTGCTGTGTTGTTCCTTTCCGCGCTTTGTGGCATGTTGGGCAGCATTTCCTTAGCATTTGCATCTGTTTTTCACGAAGCTGAGTTGCTAGCTCGATGCTCAACCCAGCACGGATGAAAAGCGTGTAAGGAGCCGGCCGGATTCGAACCCGCGACCACTCAGCTCAGAGTCCAGTG
The DNA here is from genome assembly GCF_048418815.1 of Hemitrygon akajei. Lineage (NCBI taxonomy): Eukaryota > Metazoa > Chordata > Chondrichthyes > Myliobatiformes > Dasyatidae > Hemitrygon > Hemitrygon akajei. The sequence continues at coordinate 13,462,716 of NC_133154.1, forward strand.
TGGATGCCACTACACCGCTGGCTGGCCAGAGCCCTATTGGTAGGTAGGTTAAATTATTGTGGTGGGAAAATTGGAAGGATTTCATGGCGACTGAATGGGATTACTTGGATTAATCTGGGAGCTTGTGTTGACTCAGTGGTCTCCCTCTGTGCCTTAGGGGCAAACAAACAAAATGAACTCTGTTTCACTCTCCGCAGATACTGCCTGGTCCGTCGACCATTTGCTGCTTCCTCTCAGTTGACAACATCTGCAGTAAATTCTAGAGAACCCGGAATAAAATGTAATTTCACTGACCATGGAAGTACAAAACAAAAGATTTGGTTTGCAGATGTCCTTCAGAGAAGGGACCCTTCTTGGCCTGTGTAGTGCCATCAGCAGTAACTGTACTGTTACCCCAGCGATCTGCCCGAATTCAGGGTTGAGCAGTTAATCACCACATCCTGTGCACAAATATTTTTGCAATGGGCGGGGGATTGGAATGTAGGGAGAATGCGATAGGATTAGTGTAAATTGGAGCTTGTTGATCAGCATTTTTATATCAAAATAAACTTTACACAGAAATTTAAAAACATTGTTACAAGGATAAACCGCACAATGCTTTTTCATTCTTACATTCATATCATAGTCAATGAGTTAGGTATTATTCTATTATATTCCTTGAAACCAGTCGGATGGTTGGCACTGGTAAAGCCCCTTGAAGTGGGTCTGTACACTGCCACAATAATTGAGGGCTTCCTCACCCAACCCAGCCCCTCCTTGAACAGTAGGCTGTGGTCCTTCTCCACTGAGTCTTTCTGGTGGCTGCACCAAGCTTCCTGTGCCCCTAGGCATGTACTCCTGCAGTCCAGAATGTGCCAACTGGCACCATTCCCCCACGGTCAGCTTGATGCACTGGCAGACCAACGGGTTTCAGAGGGCACCGGTCGCCAAGTTGCCGATCTGCCAGCGGCACTTGCCGCCCGTCTCTGGGAACTGCCTGCCGACCGAGGGGGGATCCCCTGTCACACGGCATCTCGGGACAAACCGCAACACAGGCCCACGCGTCCTTCTTCACCCCACCCCCTTTGCAAACCCACAGGCCGCAAAGAGGTGAGCCACCGTCTCGTCCCCACTGCTGTCCTCCCGCAGGCTGCACGTGGGGGGTGTGATACTCTGGGCATGCAGGAAGGGCTCCTCTCTCTGCCAGCCAGGCGAGGATATTCTGTGCTGACCACTGCCTGATGGACTTGTCGGTCAGCGTTGATTCTGTGCCCCAGGACCTCTCTGGCACCCTCTGCTATACTTGCTGTTGCCTTTTGCACCTTAGTTGTTTGTCTGTCCTTTGGGTGCGGTCTTTCACTGATTCTATCACAAACATGAGAAAATCTGCAGACGCTGGAAATCCAAGCAGTGCTCACAGAATACTGGAGGGGCTCGGCCCGAAATGTCGACTGTACTCTTTTCCACAGATGCTGCCTGGCCTGCTGAGTTCCTCCGGCAGTTTGTGTGTGTGTTGCTTTCATTGATTCTATTGTGTTTCTTGTATTTACTATGTATGCCTGCAAGAAAATGAATCCCAGGGTTGTATATGGTGACATACATTTACTTTGATAATAAGATTTACTTTATTGATAAACTCGAGAGCTTCAGCAGATGCTCAATATCCAGCGTATCGCACACAAAATGCTGAAGGAACTCAACAGGTCAGGCAGCGTCCATGGAGAGGAATAAAGAGCTGACGTTTCAGGCCAAGGTGTCCTGATGAAGGGTCATGGCCTGAAACGTCAGCTTTTTATTCTTCTCCACAGATGCTGCCTGACCTGCTGAATTCCTCACTTTTTTCCAGCTTTTCTGTTACATTCGACTCTAAGGTGAGCTACGTATCACACTCCCGCCCCATCACTTGTCACCCTCCACAGCACCGCCTTCTGCCTCAACCTTTACGTTACTTGTCGTGGTTACTTGAAAACAAACCAAAAAACGCCAAGGGACTAAGCCAGGGTACTCGACGCTGTGTGACGCACTTCCAAATAACAAATTTCCAAATCGAGAAAGGTATGTTCGATCATTTATTGAGAAACCAGCAAAGATGAATGATCTTACAGCGATTTTAAAAACTAACTGAATTAGCCATATAATGGTTTAATTAGCTTTCTAATAGCGACTTTAGCAATACTAAGAAGTATAATAGTGAGCCGGTTCGCCTGCGCAGAAAGTGGGTCACCACAATGGTATAAGTCAAGTCACTTTTTATTGTCATTTCGACCATAACTGCTGGTACAGTACATAGTAAAAATGAGACAACGTTTTTCAGGACCATGGTGTTACATGACACAGTACAAAAACTAGACTGAACTACGTAAAACAACACAAAAAATTACACGAGACTACAGACCTACCCAGGACTGCATAAAGTGCACAAAACAGTGCAGGCATTACAATAAATAATAAACAAGACAATTGGCACAGTAGAGGGCAGTGAGTTGGTGTCAGTCCAGGCTCTGGGTATTGAGGAGTCTGATAGCTTGGGGAAAGATACTGTTACATAGTCTCGTCGTGAGAGCCCGAATGCTTCGGTGCCTTTTCCCAGACGGCAGGAGGGAGAAGAGTTTGTATGAGGGGTATGTGGGATCCTTCATAATGCTGTTTGCTTTGCGGATGCAACGTGTGGTGTAAATGTCCGTAATGGCGGGAAGAGAGACCCCGATGATCTTCTCAGCTGACCTCACTATCCGCTGCAGGGTCTTGCGATCCGAGATGGTGCAATTTCCGAACCGGGCAGTGGTGCAGCTGCTTAGGATGCTCTCAATACAACCCCTGTAGAATGTGATGAGGATGGGGAGGAGATGTTGTATAATTAGCATAAGTAAGCAAAGTTAGCGGTCAACAAAAAAAGATCATTCCCCTGGACTTACCCCTCTAAGCATGAATACCTAACTATACCAATTTGCTTCGAACATGCGCAGCCCACATGACAGATTACCATAATAAACTTGCCACAAAATACAATACAAAGAGAAAATAGGTACATGGCTCCTAATATACAGAAATGTCAGCGTGTTTTTTTATACAATCCCCTGTTCCAACACACCCCTGGCCACTCTCCTTTCTTCCTCCCTCCCAATCGTCCAAAAACAGCTGGTCACGCCCCCTCTGTGCTTGCTGCACTCTCTCCGTCCCAGTTAAAATTCTGCTGCGTATTTCCACATTCCCTCCTCCCACTACCTTCACCCCTGCACCCTCAGGTCTCACAAAATCCTCACACCTGATCACCTCCGAATTTAACTGTGGGTAACCACTGGCTCTCAAGGGTTGGCAAAGTCTGCATCTCCCTTCCCACTTCTGTCCCCCTGCCCCTTTTATAAAATCACTTCAAAAAAACTATCACTCGGAGCAAGTCAGTGACCTGATCATACTTCCTTACGGCCGCCGAGGCTATTCCGTCAGCCCGCTTGTTTTCCTGTAACCCATCACACACTGGGGCATTTCCAATGCACGGGAATGGAGAGAGCAAGATTCAAGTTTATTTGTCATGTGGGCTCAGCCCTCCCTCCCTCCCTGCCATCTGCATGCGGTGCTGCCTCAGGAAAATGGCATCTATCGTCAAAGTTGCCCACCATCCAGGCCTCTTCTCCCAGCTACCAATGGCAAGAGGTGCACGGGCCTCAGGTCCCACACCAGGTTCAGGAACAGCTACTTCCTTACAACCATCAGGTCTTGCAGACATGCACAACCCTAATCCTACCTCAGCCCACCTCATACACTATCACAAACTCCTGTTTTATTTATGTCGAGATACAGTACAATAACAGGCCCTTCCGGCCCAACAAGCCCCACGCCATCCAACTACACCCACGTGACCAATTATCCTACTGACCCTTATGAGCCAAGTTGGTGCCGGTGATCATTGTTGACGTTCCGTGGGCTGCAGGAACAAGAAAATGAATCTCAGGGTTGTATGTGGTGACGTATTACGTACTTAGATAATATAATTTACTTTGAACTTTGGAATGTGTGGGGAAACTGGATCACCCTGAGGAAACCTGTGGGGAGAATGTTGAAACTCCTTACAGACTTACACAGGCAGTGTGGTAGTATTACACTAACTGCTGTGCTACCGTGCGTCTCCGATTGTGTTCTTTTGCACTAATATCTTGCATTTTCTCTCATCGCTGTCTGGTAAAACTTATGTCTGGCTGGTGCCTGAAGCCACGGGCCTAAGATGCTCCTGCAAGCCGTTCACTGTACCTCCATACATGTGTGCAAAACAATAAACTGGACTTGGCTACACTCAGTGTAGTTTACACCAGTGACTTCTACAACTTTCTACAAACTTATACAGATGTAGCATGGAGAGCATTCTGACAGGCTGCATCACTATCTGATATGTGGGGGGGGGGGGGTGAGTGCCTACTGCACAAGATCAAACTAAATTCCAAAAACTAGAAAAATGAGCCCGCTCCATCATGGATACTAGCTTTCGTAGTATCCAAGACGTCTTCAACGAGCAGTGCCTTAGAAAAGTGGCACCATCGTTAAGGATCCCCAGTACCGAGGACATGCCCCCATTGCACCTACCATCAGGTAGGAAGCCTGAAGGCACACACTCAGCGATTCAAGAACAGCTTCTTCCCCTCTGCCATCTGATTTCTAAATGGACACTGAACCCATGAGCACGGCCTCTCTACCTCTTTATTTCTGTTTTTTGCACTACTTATTTTAACTTAACTATTTATTATACATATATATACTTAATGTAACTCTTTTTTCCCCCTATATTTGTTTATCGAGTATTTCATTGTACTGCTGCTGTAAAGTTAACAAATTTTATGACGTGCTGGTGATATTAATTCTAATTCCGACCTAACAGCTGGAACATCTTGGGATGGGAGGGGAAGGCAGAACCCCTGGGTGAAGCCCAGTCACAAGGAGCAGATGCAAAATCCACACAGACAGCATCGGAATCCGGAGCAGATCTACCCACGCTGCCAAGTCAGAGCCAACGCCAGGTTTAATATAACCGTTACCTGTCGTGAAATTTGAGGTTTTGTAGTAACGATACATTGAAAAACTAAATTACTGTGAGAAATATATATTAAAAATTAAATTCAATAAGTCGTGCAAAAAAGAGGGAAAAAATACCGAGATGGTGTTCACGGGTTCATTGTCCATTCAGAAATCTGATTGCCGAGGGGAAGAAGCTGTTCCTAAAATATTCAGTGTGTGCCTTCAGACTCCTGTACCTCCTCCCTGATGGTAGTAATAAGAAAAGAGTCTGTCCTGGGTAACGGGGTTGGGGGGGGGGGGGGGGATTCCTTAATGATGGATGCCACCTTTTTGAAGCATTGTCATAGAAACATAGAAAACCTACAGTACAATACAGGCCCTTCGGCCCACAAAGTTGTAACGAACATGTCCCTACCTTAGAAATTACTAGGCTTACCTGTAGCCCTCTATTTTACTAAGCTCCATGTACCTATCTAAAAGCCTCTTAAAAGACCCTATCGTATCCACTTCCACCTCCACCACCGTTGCCGGCAGCCCATTCCACGCACCCACCACTCTGAGTAAAAAACTTACCCCTGACATCTCCTCTGTACCTACTCCCCAGCACCTTAAACCTGTGTCCTCTTGTGGCAGCCATTTCAACCCTGGGAAAAAGCCGCTGACTATCCACATGATTAATGCCTCTCATCATCTTGTACACCTCTATCAGGTCACCTCTCATCCTCCGTTGCTCCAAGGAGAAAAGGCCGAGTTCACTCAACCTATTCTCATAAGGCATGCTCCCCAATCCAGGCAACTTCCTTGTAAATCTCCTCTGCACCCTTTCTATAGTTTCCACATCCTTCCTGTAGTGAGGCGACCAGAACTGAGCACAGTACTCCAAGTGGAGTCCGACCAGGGTCCTATGTGTCTTTTGAAGATATACTCGATGCCGAGGAGGCCAGTGCCCAAGATGGAGCAAGATAGATGTTCAAGGATGTTGACAGCCAGGAATTTGAACCTGCTCACCCTTTCCGCTGCTGATCCCTTGATGAGGACTGCCGTGCATCTTCTTGACTTTCCCTTCCTAAAGTCCACAATCTGTTCCTGGGTCTTACTGACGGCGAGCGCGAGTTCGTTGCTGGCGGCACTACTCAGCGAGCTGATCGACCACTCCGGCACACCCCCTCGTCACCAACTTACAGTACGTCTCCTTGAGTGGCTCACTATCCGATTTTGTCTGATAACTTCCTTCGCAGCGCCAGAAATCAGGATCTGGGGTGGGGGGGGGGGGGGGTTCAATTCCCACCGCTGTCTGTAGGAAGTTTGCATGTTCTCACTGTAGATCTGGGCTATTATTATAAAACACTCTATGGTAAAGTACTCTTTTCTTTTTCCCTTGTTTATTTCCAACCAGCTTTGTCTTGGTAGGGGGTGTAGATTTTTTTTATAACAAAATTAACCATACTAGTGTATTTAATTACTCAATTTATTTTATTTGATTGATTATCAATATGGGATCTAGTGATTGCATGCATTTTGTGTTATTTTTATTTATAATTAGTATCCTTATGAACTCTGTATTTGTGTATATGAAATTTGATAAAAATATTGGAAAAGTATGTTCTCTCTGTATCTGTGTGGGTCCCCTCCGGGTGCTCTGGTTCGTCCCATATTCCAAAGATATGTGGGTTAGGGTTGCGGGCGTACTATGTTAATGCCGGAAGCACAGTGACACTTGCTCGATGCCCCCAGCACATCCTCAGACAGCGCTTGGTCATATGTTTCAATCTTCATGTGACAAATAAAACCAATCTTAACTTTGGTGACGTGCCTTGAAATGTTCTTTTACTGACGCAGCGTTAAATGATGAATATAATTGCTAAATCTTTCGTCTTTTCCCAAGACAAAATGTCAAGGGCTCAGCTAACGTAAGAGGCATTTTATAAGCACCAATATTGCTTTGCTGACTCTGAGAAACTGAGCACGATTGTAAAAAAATATTGCCAACTGTGAGGCAAAATGAATCAGAGAGGGGGTGAGACACGTGGCATTCGGCCAGGAGGGGCACACAAAAGGCTGAATTCAGTGTTTGCAAAAATCCCTCGGAAGCCCGTGGGATTCGAGGGAACATATCAAGTCAGATACAATATCAGCTCAGCAGCAGGAAGCAAAGGTTAATTAGTGTTTGCCAAGTGTTTCAGAGACTGGATGGGCTCCGTGAATAGAGCTCATTGCTGGGTCCATGCATTCTGTAGCAAATGTCAATGATCTGTACTTAAATATGGGATCCATGATTTAAAAGTTTGGAATGAATGAAAGAATAAGAGTTACAGAGAGTTAGAGCTCTGAACCAGTCCCTTTGGCCAACCGGTTATGTGCCAACCATCAAACACACATTTGTACTAATCCTACATTAATCCATTTCTTTTATTTTCCCCACATTCGTATCACCGCCTCCCCAGATTCTCCCTCTCTCCTACCCACTGGGGACCATTTGCCGTGATCAATTAACCGATCAAGCTGCACATCTTTGCGATGTGAAAGGCTCCTCGTTCGAAGGCCGGCGTTGTGGACAGGTGACGAAGGGCATCCGGAATCTCAGCCCCCGCTCTGGACTCGGGGGCCAGCGACGTAAATCGGGCGACAAAGGGCACCCGTGGGCGTCGAGCGGCCCTAGGTCGGTGGGTTCCGCGATCGGATGTCCGTGTGAGCGGGGGGGGGGGGGGGCGAGAGGGCCGGTGAGTTTGAGCCCAGAGTTCAGAGTCTTGTCAGCAGTTAGTTGGAGGGGTTGACAACAAAGGTCGATCTGACGTCCAGAAGTCAAAGCCTGGAGAATCGAGGCCTGGAAATCTGGTGGCCTGCTTAGGAGAAATGTCCGTGTGCAAGGGAGGATGGGAGAGAGGAAAGGGGCTTGTTTTGCTATTGTTTTGTTGCTTGTTGTGTTCTGTGTCGTTCTGCCCAGCATTGTAGGCTTGCTATGTTGCCGCTAGAATGGGTGGCGACAATTGCCCTCAGCCCATCCTTAGGCGTGTTGGTTGTGTGCTGCCTTTATGGCAGTTATTTAGTTTATAATATTTTCGCATAGTAATTTGTTAGCATTTTTTAGTTAAAGTTAGGATTGTTTAAGTCAATTGATTTGTCCGTAATACATCGCGGCTGCGATGACGTCACATCCGGGTTCGCCGCGTCTTGTGGGGAATTACCGGTTTGAGATTCACGCAAGGGTGGGGGTCACTCACATGTGCGACCATAACGCTGACTAGGGTCTCTCTATGCACCAAAGACACAGTGAAAGCAACGCTGTAAGTCATTAGATAATCGGTATTTGGAGTTAAAATGTTAACGCCGATTCTGTTAAAAGTAACGACGGTCGGTAAGGTTTACCTTTTCGTCAGTTAAAGAGTCGGGATAGTTTGTATTGAAGTGTATCTAAAGCAGCCAATGGAGCAGCTAGATTCTGACTGTATGCTGCACTTTAATGTATTGTAGTTTTACCTTTGCAAGTATTCACAATGTAAATGTGATATTTAGAAGGGAACAAACACTGTACCAATCTTGTATTGTTTTTCAACAGTTTTCACCATGCGTTAATGTGAAGAGTGAACAGTAAATGGTTAATCTTACTGCGGTCTCGTTTGCATTGATTCTGGTTTATCTCGACGTTTACCTCGGCGTTATTTCACACCCGAGCGAGAACGTTACAGTGAAAAAGCGGCATTATCAGGTGTTTAAAGTGCAGCCATGTCAACCCGATCCAGCATCAAGTCGTTGTCAAAGTCATCGTCATCCTGCGACAGGGGCAGTAGGGCATCAAGTAAGGCCACCCAAGCAAGAGCGAAAGCAGAAGCCGCCAAGGTGCGAGCGCGCTTTGCCAAAGAAGAATTAGAAGTAAAGATGAAAGCGGCTGCCAGAGAAGCCGAAAACCAGAAGGAAAAGGCTGCCAGAGAAGCCGAAGCGACTGCCAGAGAAGCCGAAAACCAGAAGGAAGCGGCTGCCAGAGAAGCCGAAAACCAGAAGGAAGCGGCTGCCAGAGAAGCCGAAAACCAGAAGGAAAAGGCCGCCAGAGAAGCCGAAGCGGCTGCCAGAGAAGCCGAAAACGAATTGGAAAGGAAAAGGGTAGAGGCACGGTTAGAAGCGCTGAAGCTAGAACGAGAAGCAGCAGCTGCCGAGGTGGAAGCAGAGTTAATAGAAGACGCCGAAGAAATGCATGATCCGAAGGACGGAAAATCTACCTCAGAAAAGATCGGATTGGAACGTACAAGGGACTATGTCCAATCTCAAATGGAATGGAAGACTCTTTCTTCCTCTCCTTACTTATTCGATAACGTCCCACTTCACGAGGAGTCTTGGAGAGGCCCGACGGCATCACGTCCATCCAAGGAAGATAATTTACCCTCGCAACTCCGCGATGAACCCAGGAATGCAAGGGCTCACGACAAGTACTTCTCGACACCGAACTTACCGGATTTGGGGAGAAGAGAGGCAAAGACTGAGTCCAGACCAGCAAATCCCATAACAGATGTACGCCCTCAGTCATGTACCTGTGGACATGTTCCCTCAGCCCGCACGCCACCTGCAGACGAATCCGCAGCACGGTATTTCGCACGACGGGATCTCGTCACTTCAGGACTATACCAGTTCGACGATAAACCTGAAAATTACCGTGCATGGTACTCCACTTTCACCAACGCTATCGACGGATTCCAGCTCAGAGCAACCCAGGAGTTGGATCTTATGGCAAAATGGCTGGGAAAAGAATCATGCGAACAGGTGAGACGCATGCGTTCAGTGTACATCAACAAACCTGAGCTAGCATTGAAGAAAGCATGGGAGAGACTTCAGGAGGGCTACGGAGCCCCCGAAATTATTGAGGCGGCGCTATGCCAACGTTTGGGAAATTTTCCTAAGGTGTCAGCCAAGGACCACACCAAGCTAAGAGAATTTGGAGATTTACTCATGGAGATTCAAGGCGCCAAAGAAGATGGCCACTCAGCTGGTCTAGTATACCTAGACACTCCAACCGGGATTAGACAACTCGTGGACAAACTTCCATTTGGGCTGCAGGACAGGTGGTTGTCCGTTGCCTCAGATTACAAGGAAGAACACGAAGGTCAATTCCCTCCCTTCGAGTATTTCACCAGGTTCGTGTGCAAGGAGGCGAAGAAGCGAAACGATCCTAGCCTCATAGGTCCAGGAAGCAGTACAATTTACACCAAGCCAGATAAATCCACTTCGAATAATTCCAACATTACTAAACCAGTCTCAGCGCTTAAGACTGAAGTCCTTACAACTAACAACGACTCTAGCAAGAATTGTCCATTGCATAACAAACCCCACCCCCTCAAAAGATGCAGAACGTTTAGGGAAAAACCCCTTGAAGAGAAGAAGGCCCTCCTCGAGGAGAAAGGGATATGCTTTAGATGCTGTTCCTCGACCTCTCACTGTGCGAGAGAGTGTACGATCGCCGTGAAGTGCCTGGAATGTGATAGCACTAATCACGACTGGGCCATGCATCCTGGCCCGTCACCGCAAACCGACAACGCTCCTTCACCCCCACAACAGGACGGCGGGGAGGGAGAAGCTCACTCCAGGACAACTGTTGTCAGCTCGAGCTGTACGGAAGTTTGCGGTCAAGCTCACGCAAGCCGTTCTTGTTCAAAGATCTGTCTCACTAAGGTGTACCCTAAGGGAGCCAAAGACAAGGCCATCAAAGCCTACGTAATTCTGGATGATCAGAGCAACCGCTCGCTAGTCAGTCCAAAGTTCTTTAACTTGTTCAACATTGAGAGTGAGCAGTTCCCATACTACCTTAGAACTTGCTCAGGCAACATGAAAACTTACGGAAGGAGGGCCGAAGGCTTCCAGATCGAGTCCCTGGATGGTAAAGTCCTCATCTGTCTCCCCCCACTCGTAGAGTGCGAGAAAATCTTGAATAACCGCACTGAGATCCCGACGCCAAGTGCGGTGCTACACCAACCACATCTCCACCACATCGCCAAACACATCCCAGAACTGGATCCAGAAGCAGAAATACTCCTGCTATTAGGGAGGGATGTTCTCCGGGTACACAAGGTTAGGCAGCAGGTCAATGGACCACACGACGCCCCCTTTGCCCAACGCCTGGATCTGGGCTGGGTGGTGATAGGAGAGGTGTGCCCTGGCAACGAACACAAATCAACGGCTAACACACTCAAGACCAATGTGCTAGAGAGTAGCCGCCATACGATTCTTCAACCCCGCACAAGTTCCATGTGCGTCCAGGAAGCACCACAAGGCTTTAACAAGCGCAAAGTAACTGACGAGACGCTCGGTCAGTCTGTCTTTGCTCAAAAGGAGCATGATAATAAACTCGCTCCATCGGCTCAAGACGCCACCATCTTAAAAACGGAGGACACCAAGGTCTTCAGAGACAAAGCAAATAGTGGGGTCGCCCCACTACCTTTCAGAGAACCACGCCAGTGCTTGCCAAACAACAAAGAGCAGGCAGTCAAGCGGTTCACGCCCTTGCAAAAAACCACGAAAAGGAGACCTGAGATGCAGCAAAGCATCCGATCGACCCACGAGGTACTGGGCACACCAATGGCAGAGGTCACAGCCATTATGAATGCACGACCACTCCTACCCGTGTCTTCTGACCCGGAAAACCCCTTCATACTGTCGCCATCAATGCTCCTTACGCAGAAGGCAGGAGCTGCCCCTCCACCAGGGGACTTCTCCGATAAGGACCTGTACACAAAGCAATGGAGAAGGGACCTTCAAGTTGGAGATTTAGTCCTGCTCAAGGACAAGCAAATCGCCGGCAACTGCTGGCCAATGGCCAGAATCACTGCCACATTCCCTAGTAGGGATGGACATGTCAGGGAAGTCGAGTTGAAAACTACTGACCAAGGCGATGGGAAAATTTACCAAAGGCCTGTTACAGAAGTCATTCTACTTCTACCTAACGACTGATTTAGAGACTGAAGTTTGTATTATGTTCATTGTGACCTTACGAAGGCCAAGCGGGGAGTGTGCTGCCTTTATGGCAGTTATTTAGTTTATAATATTTTCGCATAGTAATTTGTTAGCATTTTTTAGTTAAAGTTAGGATTGTTTAAGTCAATTGATTTGTCCGTAATACATCGCGGCTGCGATGACGTCACATCCGGGTTCGCCGCGTCTTGTGGGGAATTACCGGTTTGAGATTCACGCAAGGGCGGGGGTCACTCACATGTGCGACCATAACGCTGACTAGGGTCTCTCTATGCACCAAAGACACAGTGAAAGCAACGCTGTAAGTCATTAGATAATCGGTATTTGGAGTTAAAATGTTAACGCCGATTCTGTTAAAAGTAACGACGGTCGGTAAGGTTTACCTTTTCGTCAGTTAAAGAGTCGGGATAGTTTGTATTGAAGTGTATCTAAAGCAGCCAATGGAGCAGCTAGATTCTGACTGTATGCTGCACTTTAATGTATTGTAGTTTTACCTTTGCAAGTATTCACAATGTAAATGTGATATTTAGAAGGGAACAAACACTGTACCAATCTTGTATTGTTTTTCAACAGTTTTCACCATGCGTTAATGTGAAGAGTGAACAGTAAATGGTTAATCTTACTGCGGTCTCGTTTGCATTGATTCTGGTTTATCTCGACGTTTACCTCGGCGTTATTTCACACCCGAGCGAGAACGTTACAGGTTGTAAGCACAAGCGAGACGTTTCACTGAATGTTTCGATGTACACATGGTAAACAAACCTAAATCTAAATCTGAATGTGAAGTGGGGAACCCGGAGAAAGGCCAGACAGTTCAGTGAGAGAATGTGCAAACTCTGCTGCCATCAGGATGAACGTACAAGAGCCTCAGGACTCGCACCACCAGGTTCGAGAACAGTTACCACCCCTCACTTGAACAAAAGGGGATAACTACACTCATCTATTAAGCTGCTCCCACAACCATTGATCTCACTTTAGGGACTCTTTGTCTCAATTTCTCATGTTCTCATTATTTCACGTTCTCATTATTTTATTGCGATTTATTTATATTTGCATTTACACAGTTTGTTGTCTTCTGCACTCTGGCTGATCTTTCATTGATCCTGTTACAGTTCCATAGATTTGCTGAGTTGCACGCAAGAAAATGAATCTCAGGGTTGTATATAGTGACATTTATGTAGAAGAAGAAGAAGAGAGCCCTTAACTCCGAGTGGAGTCATCGGGACGCCATCGTGACGGCATTTTTTTAGCAGGCTTTCTTATTTTTACAAGGCCGAGTTGCTAGCTCGACGCTCAGCCCAGCACAGATGGAAAGCGTGCAAGGGAGCCGGCTGGATTCGAACTCAGGAGCCTTTGCTCCGAAGTCCGGCACTGATGCCACTACGCCACCAGCTGGCTCTGACATATATGTACTCTGATAATAATAAAATTTACTTTGAACTTTGAAACTCCACACAGACAGCACACTGAGGTCGGGAGTGACCTAGTTTCTGGCATTTAAGGCAGTGGCTCTATCAGCTGCAGCACTGCGAGATCCATCTGTTTGATTGATGGTGATGCCATCGCTCGAATCGAGTACGATATTCTCCTAAGGGAGGCGTTAATGGAGACTGCCTGTGCATGACTTTGCTTAGTGTGGGGATGCTGATGCAGGGGCCGTCACCACACGGTCCTTGACAGATCGGGGGTCAGGATCCAGTGGCGGGGAGTGCAAGCCATCTGGAGACCCTTCACTACCGAAGGCTTCCTCCATGTGGTGTGTCATCATCTTCCGCCAGCCCCACCGCCGAGGTCTGAGTTTATCGTTCTTAATCTCGAACCTCTCCCTTGGCCTTACCGCCATGGGTGACCCTACTGGGACCTAAGCTCCAGATGGCATCACTCTTGAAGTTTCAGGATCTCACAAGCCTCTCCACCATGTTAAGGTGATGATCCTTGGAGAAGGTTTGATTGATAGCGTTACGAATGTGCCGCAACTCTGAGGGGCCGACAGGTACAAAGTCGCCCCCTCCTTTTTGAGAATCGCAAGATCGCTATTAATTCAGGTCTGGGACCCAGGAAATGAGAGAGAGACACGCAGAATCCACAAGGTTTGGAATGTGTCCTGGCCTCAGCGAAAACGGAACCATTGATAACGGCCATTGTCTCTTGGAGACGGAATTGTGTATTGAGTACTGTACTATTCATTGAAGCCCTCAGGGGACGACCAGAGTGGGCTGGTTGAGGGATTGCATCATCCCAACCTGATTGACATCTGAGACCCCGTGAGTAAGGATAAAAGAGGGTCTGGGGAACAACCCCTTTAGACGCACCAGGAGAAATGCTGGAAATCCCGTGACAGCGTTTAATAGCGAACGCCGGTGAGGGCCCGTGTGCGTCCTCCCTTGCCAGGGTAGTGGGCTCATCACGGAAGAATGGCTTAGCTAAAGGAGAGGCCACAAGTGACCGGCCACACCAACGGGACTCCTGACGGATCGAAATCATAAAAGGAAAGCCGGCAAGTTTTTCTCCCAAAAATCTCTCTCTCTCCAACCGTTGCAACCCAGCGGTCCCCAAAGGCTGCAGCCTGCATGAACTGAGTGAACTTTATATTTCCATCGGACAATACATTATCCCCTAGACAACGATAGAGCTTATTTCTTATTGATTATTATTATACCCGCACTTTTAGATTTAGTATTGACGACGTATATTATCTGTATATTTGCATTGATATTATTTTTGTGTATTTTTACTAATAAATACTGTTAAAAATAGTATCATCAGACCTCAACGGACCTCTCTATCTTTGCTGGTAAGTGACCCAGTTACGGGGTTCGTAACAATAGCAAGCTACGGAGAACAGGGAATTACTAATGGGCTGTTCAAGTGGCAGAAAAAGATGGTGAATGAACTTCAGTGGAGAGAAAGGCTTTGAAGAACATCTGAGGAAAACAAACAAGGAGGAAAAATAGACAATAAATAATATGGTGCTGTAAAGAATAGTGGATTCCTGGAGGCCAATGACCAGAAATTCTTCAAGGCCTCTGGAATATTTGCGTTTATTCACTGAGTCATAGTGACTCAGAGAAGTTGTTCTGGCTTGATGTGACACAAGATTCCAGATTGCGCTCAAGGAAGCCACTATGGCTCTCCATGTTCCTGCCAGCTCATAAAGTAATCCCATTCCCCCCCCCCCACCCAGACTCTCAGAATATAGAACACTTCAGTACAGTACAAGCTCTTCAGCCCACAATGTTGTGTTGACCTTTTAACCTACACTAAGATTAATCTAAACCTTCCTACATAGCCCTCCATTTTTCTATCATCCAAGAGTTTCTTAAATGCCCCAAGTGTATTTGCCTCTTCCACACACCCACCACCCTCTGTGTAAAGAACTGACAGCCCCCCGTATACTTTCCTCCAATCACCTCAAAATTATGCCCAATGGTATTAGCCAATTCTGCCGAGGGAAAAACTCTCTGGATATCTGCTCGATCTGTGCCCCTTACCATCAAGTCACCTCTCACCCTCCTTTGCTTCAAAGAGAAAAAGCCTGGTTTGCTCAACCTATCCTCATGAGACATGCTGTCTAATCCAGGCAGCATCCTGGTAAATCTCCTCTGCACTCCCTCAAAAGCTTCCACTTCTTTCCTATAATGAGGTGACTGGAAGTGAACACAATACTCCCGTGTGTGGTCTAACCAGCATTTTGTAGAGCTGCAACATTACCTTGCGGCTCCTGAACTCAAACCCCTGATAAACGGAGGCCTCTTTTTCCCAATCATCCGATTAAACTTCCCAGAGATTCCACCACTCACCTCCATGCTAAGTATAATTTACAATGGTCAAATAAGTTGGTGGACAGAGTGGAGAGTGTCCTAACTGTTTGCATTATGGCCTAGAATGGAAACAGGAATGCCCAGAAAAGGAAATGCCTACAGAAAGAGGTGGATAAGGCCCAGTCCATCACAGGCAAAGCCCTCCCCACCGTTGTGTACGTTTACACATATCTGCATAAGTGGCAGCATCCATCAGCAAGGAGCTCACCACCCAGACCTTGCTCTCATCTCACTACTGCCATTGGGCAGTAGGTACTGAAGCCTTGGGTGCCACGCCAGCAGGTTCAGGAACAGTTATTTCCCGACAACCATCAGGCTCCTGAACTGGCGTGGATAACTTCACTCACCACAACTCAACCTACAAACTCACATCTAGAATTCATGTTCTCAGTCGATTTGTTTCATTTGCACTATTTGTATTCTTTTGCACACTGGTTGTTTGTCAGTCTTTGGTTGGGGGTATCGTGGATAGTCTGGAGGGCTGTCAGAGGTTACAGCGGGACATTGATAGGATGCAAAACTGGGCTGAGAAGTGGCAGATGGAGTTCAACCCAGATAAGCGTGAGGTGGTTCATTTTGGTAGGTCAAATATGATGGCAGAATATAGTATTAATGAGAAGACTCTTGGCAGTGTGGAGGATCAGAGGGATCTTGGGTCTGAGTCCATAGGACACTCAAAGCAGCGACGCAGGTTGACTGTGCGGTTAAGAAGGCATACGGTGCACTGGCCTTCATCAATCGTGGGATTGAGTTTAAGAGCTGAGAGGTAAAGTTGCAGCTATGTATGACCCTGATCAGACCCCATATGGAGTACTGTGCTCAGTTCTGGTCACCTCACTACAGGAAGGTCATGGAAACCATAGAAAGGGTGCAGAGGAGATTTACAAGGATGTTGCCTGGATTGGGGAGCATGCCTTATGAGAATAGGTTAAGTGAACACGGCCTTTTCTCCTTGGAGTGACGGAGGATGAGAGGTGACCTGACAGAGGTGTACAAGATAATGAGAGGCATTGATCATGTGGATAGTCAGAGGCTTTTTCCCAGGGCCGAAATGGCTAGCACGAGAGGGCATATTTTTAAGGTGCTTGGAAGTAGGTACAGATTATATATGTTACTCGGAGTCTGTGTCTGTATACGTTAACCGTTATTAATGTAATCCCAGTCTCTTTGTATTATTCTCATTGTTATGTTTATCAATTCAAAACTTAATAAAAAACATTGAGAGGAAGTAGGTACAGAGGAGATGTCAGGGTAAGTTTTTACGCAGAGAGTGGTGAGTGTGTGGAATGGGCTGCCGGTGGCGGTGGTGGAGGCGGAAACGATAGGGTCTTTTAAGAGAATCCTGGATGGCTACATGGAGCTTAGAAAAATAGAGGGCTATGGGTAAAGCCTAGGTAGTTCTAAGTAGGGACATGATTGGCACAGCTTTGTGGGCAGAAGGGCCTGTATTGTGCTGTAGGTTTTCTATGTTTCTTTGTTTGTGCATAGTTTTTCACCAATTCCATTGCATATCTTTATTTTCCTGTTAATGCCTGCAAGAAAATGAAACTCAGAGTAGTAAGTATATGATAACATATACGTTACTTAAATAATAAAGTTTACTGTGATTTTGACCTTGGCCTCTTTGGCATGTGGGAGGGAACAGTAGAAAACCTATGCGGTCACATAAAGAATATACAAGGTCCACACAGACAGCACCAGAGGTGAGGATTGAACCCAGATCATAGTGAGGAAATGGCTGTGTTGGTTACACTATTGCATCAGCCGCATAGCTGGCGGTGTGTACGGATTTCTGAGCACCAAGTTACAGGAAAGATCGAATTGTACTGGAGAGGCTGCAGAGGAGTTTTACCAGGGCTGGACAGTTTTAGCTTTGAGAAAAGCTTAACCTCAATGGAAAAACCTGCTTATACTACTCATAATTTTGTGTATCTCTATCAAATCTCCCCTCATTCTCCTATGCTCAGGGAATAAAGTCCTAACCTATTCAATCTAATCTTTCCTGATAACTCGGGTCTTCAAGTCCCAGCAATATCCTTGTAAATTTTCTCTGTGCTCTTTCAAAATACAAAAGAAATTATGCAAACCTTTTTTTTTTGGAGTATGATCATTTCATTCAATAGTGTTAACGTATTCTTTTCTTTAAAAACCATAGCACCATTCGTCTTCATCATGGCTATCCCTCGAGGTCGAGAATGATGGTCTTCCTTCCGTTGATCTATTTATGGGCTCTGAAGTGGCTTCTGAGAGAATACGCCTGTGCGTGTATTTGTTTAACGCGTACTTGATGTTGCACTCCACGAAGCACACGATACTTCACAAATCAACCAACTGATTCCAGTGGCATGGAAACCACAACGATTGGAGCTGATGGATTTGTTGCAGCCTTCATCCGCCTTCACAGCTGTTGAGTTCGAAGTAACTTCGTCCACCTGTTCCACCGTTGAGGTCTTGGTTGGATTGTTCTTTGTCCGGGACCTCACTCTCGACCTTACCAGCATGGTGACCCTACCAGAAACATAGCTCCAGACGGCATCGCTCTTGGGATCTCAGGACCACACAAGCTTCTCCACCACGACAAGGTGACAATCCACGGAGAAGCCTAGCACCAACACTACTCATTGCAACATCACAATGATTTGTGGCCCCCTGGGGTGATATACCCTTTCGTTGTTTGAGGGGCTTACGGCCCAACTCAGCCCCTTGCTCAGCACGGACTGCCCTTATGGAAGACTAAGACATTTTGGACAGGCCAAGGTGATGGCCTTCCAGCGGCACTTGATGCCTGTCTCAGTGTGCGACCCTGGAAACAGCCCTTAGATCAGAGGGGCAGGTGCTGGGGATGAACTAGACGTGGATCCTTGCATCTGTCTCCGCACTTTCTTAGCAAATCCACAGTCTGCAAAGAGGTGGGTCCCCAGCTCTTCCCCACCACAGCCATCCCAAAGGCCGACGCTGGGGGTGACATGTCATCTGTAGAGGAAGGCGCTGACTGGGAGGACATCTCCTACCACACCCGTCCAGCTAGGTCGTGGTGCTGGGT
The DNA here is from genome assembly GCF_048418815.1 of Hemitrygon akajei. Taxonomy (NCBI): domain Eukaryota; kingdom Metazoa; phylum Chordata; class Chondrichthyes; order Myliobatiformes; family Dasyatidae; genus Hemitrygon; species Hemitrygon akajei. The sequence continues at coordinate 13,481,520 of NC_133154.1, forward strand.
CAGGTCTGGTGATCTGTTCTGCCAGATGTTTAGATAGGTATACAGATGGTAAGGGTATGGAGGGCTATGGCCCATGGGAGTAAGCAGTTTAAATGGTTCGGCACACACTAGATGGGCCGAATGGCCTGTTCGCGAGTCGTACTTTTCTATGACTCTGACTCTATGAGATGGTTTGGATCATTTGCTCAGGGATCAAACCCACAGAATCTATAGTGTCCCTTGTCCCACAGTGTCAAAGGCCTATAGGATATTCTCAAATAACCATTTTATTAACATATTTTCATTTCCGTTCTCGTTGGAATATCCCCGTCAGTCAGTAATCCTGGGGTCAGTTGTGCTGTGAGGATTACATTCCTTGACTTCTCTAGTGCCTTTAACACCATCCAGACCAAGATCTTAAGGCACAAACTAACGGAGATGGGAGTAGACTCTCACATGGTGGATTGGATAGTGGACTACTTGACAGATAGACCTCAGTATGTGCGGTTGGGAGACTGTAGGTCTGACACGGTGGTCAGCAGCACAGGAGCGCCGCAGGGAACCGTACTCTCTCCGGTCCTGTTCACCCTGTACACATCAGACTTCCAATATAACTCGGAGTCCTGCCATGTGCAGAAGTTCGCTGATGACACGGCCATAGTGGGGTGTGTCAGGAATGGACAGGAGGAGGAGTATAGGAAACTGATACAGGACTTTGTGATATGGTGCAACTCAAACTACCTGTGTCTCAATATCACCAAGACCAAGGAGATGGTGGTGGACTTTAGGAGATCTAGGCCTCATATGGAGCCAGTGATCATTAATGGAGAATGTGTGGAGCAGGTTAAGACCTACAAGTATCTGGGAGTACAGTTAGACGAGAAGCTAGACTGGACTGCCAACACAGTTGCCTTGTGCAGGAAGGCACAGAGTCGACTGTACTTCCTTAGAAGGTTGGCGTCATTCAATGTCTGTAGTGAGATGCTGAAGATGTTCTATAGGTCAGTTGTGGAGAGCGCCCTCTTCTTTGTGGTGGCGTGTTGGGGAGGAAGCATTAAGAAGAGGGACGCCTCACGTCTTAATAAGCTGGTAAGGAAGGCGGGCTCTGTCGTGAGCAAAGTACTGGAGAGTTTAACATCGGTAGCTGAGCGAAGGGCGCTGAGTAGGCTACGGTCAATTATGGATAACTCTGAACATCCTCTACATAGCACCATCCAGAGACAGAGAAGCAGTTTCAGCGACAGGTTACTATCCATGCAATGCTCCTCAGACAGGATGAAGAGGTCAATATTTTTTACTGAGTTAAGTACTGTATGTAATTAGTTTTGCTACAACAAGTGTATGGGACATTGGAAAAAAGTTGAATTTCCCCATGGGGATGAATAAAGTATCTATCTATCTATCTATCTAATCCCCGTTTAATTTGTGGCCACCATTGCAATTTACACCTGCAGTTGCAAGCTCTGGCCTGTAGGTGGAGCCAGGCTGCAAGTACAGTACGAGAAGTCCCCGGGTACCAAACGGGTTTTAACGGACGGCCCTAAGTCAATTTTGACCATAAATTGGAAAATGCACAGAATCATTTAATATAGTAACCATATCTCCACAGTTCTGTAATGAATGTATCAAAAACACACAAGACTGATGAGAAAGAGCAATTGCTGAAAGTGGAGAGAGGGAGGAAGAAACGTTCAGCTATTCAATGTCCCTAGGTACGTTGGACTTCTGAGTTTAATAGAGCTCATTAAACTCTATTAATGAGCTCATTTGTAGGAAGGGGTGTACATAAATCAGATTTTCATAGATAGGGGGTGGCCTGTATAGCAATTCTCATTCGTGCAACATCCTGTATATAAAGTATAACTTCCTATCCTGATTATCAGAATCGGGTTTACTATCACTGACATAAGCAGTGACATTTTTTTTTGTTTGTGGCTGCAAGATATAAAAATTATTTTAAGTTGTGGAATAGAATTAGTGCAAAAGACTATGTGACTGTGAAATAGTGAGAAGATTATGGAAACATCATAGCTGATTTTGTAGGGGTGTAATATCAGTAACAACAGTGATATCGATTTTTCTTTTCTTGCCTGCTGCCTACTCACCAAAGCTATTTTTTTCCTGTGTGAAGATCATTCAACACTCACGAGATGACTTGGGCATGATCTTAGACCGCAGGGAACTGCCGTAATTATGGTGGAGACCAAAAGGCAGTATCAGAATCAGAATCAGGCTTATTATCACTGACTTACGTTGTGAAATCTGTTGTTTTGTGGCAGGAGTACACATAAAAGATGACTGTAAGTCACAATAAGAAATACATTTTTTAAGTGCAAAAAGAGAGCAAAATAGCAAGGTAGTGTTCATGTATTCATGGACTGTCCAGAAATCTGGTGACAGAGGGGAAAAGTTGTCCTTAAAACATTTGAGTGTGTGTCTTCAAGCTCCTATTCTTCCTCCCTGATGGTCGTAATGAGAAGAGGACATGTCTTCGATGGTGAGGGTCCTTAATGATGGAAGCTGCCTTCTTGAAGATGCCCTCAATGGTGTGGAGGCTTATGCCACGATGGAGGAGGATGAGTCTACAACCCTCTGCAGTTGGAGGGACCATCTCTTGAAGATGTCCTCAGTGGTGGGGAGGTCTGGAGCTGCCTAGGTCTCCAGTCCTCTGCAGCTCTGTTTGAACAGAGTCTAGACTGACATCTACATCATTTATTATTATATTGAAATTTGTCCTCTGCTGTGCCTATTGTCTTGTTTATTATTTATTTACTTATTAATTATTGTACTGCCCTGCACTGTTTTGTGTACTTTATGTAGTCCTGTGCAGGTCTGTAGTCTAGTGCAGTTTTTATGTTGTTTTTACGTAGTCTAGTGTAGACTTGAGTTGTCTCACATAGTCCAGTGTAGTTTTTGTGTTTCATGTAGCACCAGGGTCCTGGAGGAACGTTGTTTCATTTTTACTGTGTATTGTACCAACAGCTTATGGTCAAAATGACAATAAAAAGTGACTTGGCTTGACTTGAACTGCCAAAACAACTGCAATGCTAGAACCTGATAGAAAATGCTGGAAAAACTCATCTGTTCAAGCAGCATCTATGGATAGAGAAACAGTCAATATTTCAGATCTGCGAGTCTTTGTTGGGTTAAAAAGTGTTCAGATTAGTTTATTGTCATGTCAATCAGGGTGCAGTGAAATTCTGTGCTCGTGTGAAGCTCAGACAGGAAGCGAAATTTAAAGATCTTGGAACTGGTTCTTCACTCAACCAACCTTCAACATAATGTAAATATTCAACAGAATATCAAATCAAGTCAAGTCACTTTTATTGTCATTTCGACCATAACTGCTGGTATTAGTAAAAATGAGACGTTTTTCAGGACCATGGTGTTACATGACACAGTACAAAAACTAGACTGAACTACGTAAAAAACAACACAGAGAAAGAAAAAAAACTACACTAGACTACAGACCTACCCAGGACTGCATAAAGTGCACAAAACAGTGCAAGCATTACAATAAATAATAAACAGGACAATAGGGCAGTAAGGCGTCAGTCCAGGCTCTGGGTATCGAGGAGTCTGATAGCTTGGGAGAAGAAATTGTTACATAGTCTGGTCGTGAGAGCCCGAATGCTTCGGTGCCTTTTCCCAGACGGCAGGAGGGAGAAGAGTTTGTATGAGGGGTGCGTGGCGTCCTTTAATATGCTGTTTGTTTTGCGGATGCAGCGTGTAGTGTAAATGTCTGTAATGGCGGGAAGAGAGACCCCGATGATCTTCTCAGCTGACCTCACTATCTGCAGCAGGGTCTTGCGATCTGAGATGGTGCAATTTCCAAACCAGGCAGTGATGCAGCTGCTCAGGATGCTCTCAATACAACCCCTGTAGAATGTGATGAGGATGGGGAGTGGGGGTGGGGGGTGGGAGATGGACTTTCCTCAGCCTTCGCAGAAAGTAGAGACATTGCTGGGCTTTCTTTGCTATGGAGCTGGTGTTGAGGGACCAGGTGAGATTCTCTGCCAGGTGAACATCAAGAAATTGGTTCTTTGTTCCAAATAAATGTGTTTTGGTCATTCCTGTGTTATGACCCTGTTACCATAAAGTGTATGTTACAGGTAAATAGTGTTATGAAGGAAGTTGTTTTCTTCATTAATGTAGGTTGTGACTGACAGACCGCTGGTTTGTGTGATGGTGTTGTAGTAAATTGGATTTGACATTGCTTTTCCAGGAGAAACTGGAGATTGGAGGAAGATGGTTGCCTCTCTGACTGCAGGCCTGTGACCACTGGAGTGCCGCAGGGATCGGTGCTGGGCCTGTTATTGCATCAATGATCTGGATGATAATGTGGTCAACTGGAGCAGCAAATTTGCGTATCACACCAAGATCGGGGGCATAGTGAACAATGAGGAAGACTATCAAAGTTTGTAGCGGGATTTGGACCAGTTGGAAAAACGTGCTGATAAATGGCAAGTGGAATTTAATGCAGACAAGTGTGACGTGTTGCACTTTGGGAGGACTAACCAAGGTAGGTCTTACTTGGTGAACGGTCGGGCACTGAGGGATCTGGGGTTACAGGTCCATAATTCCTTGAAAGTGGCATCACGGGTAGATAGGGAACCAAGGAGAGCTTATTGGCACATTAGCCTTCATAAATCAAAGTATTGAGTATGGGAGTTGGGATGTTATGTTGAAGTTGTACAATAGACAATAGGTGCAGGAGTAGGCCATTCGGCCCTTCTAGTGAGCACTGCCATTCACTGTGATCATGGTTGATCATACACAATCAGTACCCCGTTCCTGCTCTCTCCCCATATCCCTTGACCCCGCTATCTATAAGAGCTCTATCTAACTAAGACGTTAGTGAGGCCTATATTGGAGTATGGTGTCCAGTTCTGGTCAATTACCTACAGGAAAGATATCAATAAGATTGAAAGAGTGCAGACAAAATTTACAAGGATGTTGCCTGGACTTGAAGACATGAATTACAGTATAGGAAAAGGTTGAATAGGTTAGAACTTTTGTTTTCCCTAGAGCGTAGGAGAATGAGGGGAGATTTGACAGAGGTATATAAAATTATAAGGGGTATAAATAGGGTAAGTGCAAGCAGGCTTTTTTTTCCCACTGGGATTGGGTGAGATGAGAACTAGAGGACATAGGTTAAGGATGAAAGATGGAACCTGAGGGGGATCATCTTCACTCAGAGTTTGGAACAAACTGCCAGTGAAAGTGGAGGATGCAGGCTTGTTTTCACCATTTAAGAGAAGTTTGGATAGGTATATGGACAGGAGGGTTATGGAGGGCTATGATCCAGGACGGTACTGGGTAGAATAACAATTCAGCATGGATTAGATGGGCTGAAGGGTCTCTCCCCGTGCTGTAGAGCTCTATGACTCTATGACCTGCCCTCCTGGCCGTGACAGTGAGGGAAAGTGAACGGGCTTGGGCTTAAAGGATCAATACACCACAGTCGGGAGGCATGACAAAGGGAGGGACAGGATGTGGGCAGGACACGTGAATGAAACACTAGGCCAGGGGTTCCCAACCTGGGATCCATCCATGGAACCCCTTGCTTAATGGTATTGGTCCATGGCATAAAAAAGGTTGGGGGTCTAGAGAGTGGAGCAGTGAGACTCAGGAGGTGTGTATTGAATTCCAGACTAATGGACGATTCTCGGAAAGCTAAGGCCACGGCTCTCTTAACCGGACCTTGATGGTCGGAGATGGGCCAGAGAAAAAAGCAAGCAGGTGTTGGGAATCGGAAACTAAAGCTGGAAGAATGAAGCAGGACAAACTGCAATCACCAGGGAGGGAAACATTCCCAGATGAACAACACTTCATTAGAACTGGGAGAGGCAAAAAACAAGTTATAGCGAAACTCCAGCTGGTGAAATATTGGATATTCGGAAGAAGCCCTAAGCAGCTCTCAAAGCTGATAGAATCACACTCCACCCACCTACCTCCTTTTCTTGCCCAGTTTCCCCATCTCTGTCGTGTCTGCTCCGATGATGTTTCCCACACCAATACCTTTAAAATGTCTTCCCCCTCCCGTGGTTTCCGCTCTACCATAGTTAACAGAGCTCTTGATTGTATCTCAGCTACTTTCTGCACCTCTGCCCACTGCCAGCTAGAGAATTCCACCCATCAGCCTCTGTTTTCATAGATCACTCTCCATTATTTTACCCCAATGGGATTCCATTCCCAGCCTTCTTCCCCTTCCCTTTAAACATTCCGAAAGGACCATTCCCTCTCAAACACGCACAAAATGCTGGAGGAACTCAGCAGGCCAGGCAGCATCAATGGAACAGTCGACGTTTCGGGCCGAGACCCTTCAGCAGGACTGACTCTTTTCCGTAGGTTCTGCCTGGCCTGCTGAGTTCCTCCAGCAGTGTGTGTGTGTGTGTGTGTGTGTGTGTGTGTGTGTGTGTGTGTGTGTGTGTGTGTGTGTGTGTGTGTGTGTGTGTGTGTGTGTGTGTGTGTGTGTGTGTGTGTGTGTGTGTGTGTGTGTGTGTGTGTGTGTGTGTGTGTGTGTGTGTGTGTGTTTTGCTGCTTTGGATTTCCAGCATCTGCAGCTGCTCTCTTGTTTGTGATTGGACCGTTCCCTCTGCGATTTCTTGGTTTAACCATCCATCTTCAGCAACCACTCCCCTTCTCATGAAATTTCCTCAAGGCGGGAAACAATTGTGGCACGGCAGCGTAGCAGTCAGTCGAACGTTCTACGGCGCCGACGATCACCGATCAGGGTTCAATTCCCGCTGCTGCCTGCAAAGAGTTTGTACAATATCCCGTGACTGCCTGGGTTTCTTCTGGGTGCTCCAGGTTCCTTGCACGTTTCAAAGGTGTACGATTAGGGTACGGGTCGTGAGTTGAGGGCCTATGTTGACGGCGTAAGTGTGACCCTCAGACTGGGTTGATCGTTGACAACGCAGTTCACTGTTTCTGTTTTGCGCAGCAAGGTAATGTAGTGGTTACCATAACGCCACTACACCACCAGGATTCGATTTCCCCTGCTGTCTGTGAGGTGTTTGCACGTTCTCCCCGTGACCGCATGGATTTCCACTGGGCTAGTAGGTTAATCAATCGCACGGATGTAATTGGGCGGTGCAGTCTCATCAGGCTGCAAGGGCCTATTAGCGACGGAGGATGAGAGGTGAGCTGATAAAGGTGTAAAAGATGATGAGAGGCATTGATCGCGTGGATAGTCAGAGGCCTTTTCCCAGGGCTGAAATGGCTGCCACAAGCGGGCACAGGTTTAAGGTGCTGGGGAGTGGGTACAGAGGAGATGTCAGGGGTGTTTTTTATGCAGAGAGTGGTAAGTGCGTGGACTGGGCTCCTGGCGACAGTGGTGGAGGCAGATATGATAGGGTCTTTTAAGAGACTTTTGGATAGGCACATGGAGTTTAGAAAACTAGGGGGCTAGGGGTAACCCTAATAATTTCTAAGGTTTGGCACAACTTTGTGGGCTGAAGGGCCTATATTGTGCTGTAGGTTTTCTATGTTTCTATATAAAAACATATAAAAAATAAAATAATATTGTGCCTGCCCATTGTCCTTTTACGTTTGTGAACCAAACAGTCAGAATCAAAATCAGGTTTACTATCACTGAGGTACATTGTGAAATTCTGACTGTGAGACAAAGGAGTCACTCGACCCATCGAGTCTGCTCCGCCATTCCATCATGGCTGATTTATTCCATCTCTCTCACCCTGACTAACCAAGAACTTAGCTTTAGACTTGACCTCCATAGCTGTCCGTGGCAATGAATTCCACAGATTCATCACCCTCTGGCTCAAGAAATTACTTCTCATCTCCGTTCCAAATCTATGTCCCTCTATTCTGAGGCTGTGCCCTCTGGTCCCAGACTGCCCCCCTGTGGAAAAACATCCTTTCCACATCCACTCTGTCTCTGTATTTCAATGTTGGGTAAGTTCCAATGCGATTTCCCCTCATTCTTCTGAACTACAGGCCCAGAGCCATCAAATGCTTCTCATACATTAACCCTTTCATTCCTGCAATCATTCTTCTGAACCTCCTCTGCGCCCTCTACAATGCCAGCACATCTCTTCTTAGACAAGGGGTGCAGAACTGTTCACAACACTCCCAGTGCGCCTTATAAATCCTCAGCATTACACCCTTGCCCTTATATTCTAATTCTCTCTAAATGAATGCTAACTTTGCATTTGCCTTCTTTACCACCGATTCAACCTGCAGGTTAACCTTTAGGGAATCTTGCACAAGGATTCCCAAGTCCCTCCGCACCTCCCAATTTTTGAATTTTCTTCCCATTTAGATATTAGTCTGTACCTTTATTCCGTCTTCCAAAGCGCATGACTGTACACGCCCCAGCGCTGTATTCCACCTGCCACTTCTTTGCCCATTCTCTTAATCTGCCCAAGTCCTCTGTAGCCTCTCCACTTCCTCAACACTACCTGCCCCTCCACCTATCTTTATATCATACGTAAACTTGACCACAAAGCTACTAAATCCGTCATCCAAATCGTTGACATATCACATGAAAAAAAAATACCAACAACTGTGGAGCCTCACTAGTCACAGGCAGCCAACCAGAATAGGTCCCCTTTATTCCAACTCTTTGCCTCCTGCCAGTCAGTCAATCTTCTATCCATGTTAGTATCTTTCCCGTAATAACCTGCTGCTTACGTTGTCTAGCAGCCTCATTGATGCACCATCAATAACTCTCGGAGACGGGAGGCGAACGGTAGGCTTTTATTAGCAGCAGAAGTGACCACAACATTTTGGAGACTGAGGGAGGAGCAGTGCCTCCAATCGCCTTTGTACAGGAGTCTGTGGGAGGAGTCACAGGAGCAGTCAGCAGGGGGGCGTGTCCAGACAGGTGTACACATAGTTTACCACACTCATGTGCAGCATATGGTCAAAACCTTTTGGAAATCCAAGTAAACAACATCCACTGACTCTCCTTTGCCTATCCTCCCTGTTATTTCCTTAAAGAATTCTAACAGATCTGACAGGCGAGATTTCCCTCAAGGGAAACCATGACCTACTTGATCATGCGCATCCAAGTAGCCCGAAACCATTTCCTTACTCACGGATTCCAACATCTTCCCAACCACTGACGTCAGGCGTTTGTTGTTTAGTGGCAGAAATACGGCGCAAGACATAAATATTACTCCGTTACAAAAATAATTTAGAAGTGCAAAGGATTTGATGTTGCAGCGTTCGCTGAGCTGGGCAATTGCCACCAGTCGAGGTGGCGACCTCAGTGCGCAGTTATTGGTGTTTCTCTCTAGGATATTTACGTTTATATAGCCCCCCCCCCCCCCCGCCCGTTCACTTGCCTCATTCCTGATTGGCTAGCCCTTCAGTTGACCTTTGAATTCTATTGGCTTGCGTTTCCTTGACTCTTAGGAATCCGTAGATGGTGGCAATTTCGATCTGTAGTGCTGAGGGCAGCCTGCAATTGTCACCATACTTCTAGCACCAACATAGCGTGCTAGCAACCTAACCCAGACACCCCTGGAACGTGGGAGGAAACCCACGTGGTCCGAGGGAGAATGTACAAACTCCTTACAGACAGCAGCGGGAATTGCACTGACCACTACTCAGCCCTTCTTTGTCATGTGCAAGTTTGGATGCAAATATTGAATCTCAAGTATAAAGTCCAAGAAAAGCTGCAAACTGGTAGAAATCTGAAATAGGAACAAACCTCTGGAAAACTTCAGCAGGTCAGACAGCATCTATGAAAGCAGAAACCGTCGACATTTCAGGCCCAAGAACTGAGATAGTGAGAAGATGGGGGGGGTGGGGGGAGAGGCAATGAGTGAAATTAAAGGGAATGGATGAAACAACGGCAGTGTTAAGGTAAGATTCTAAGGAAAGAGATGTATTTGTGGAAGCAAGTCCTAGACAACATTTTATCAAAGAAGTGAAGAAGGCAAAATGGACGGGGGGGTGGGGGGGGGGGGTACGATTACTAGTTGAGAGCAGGCAATTTCTTTGTTGGTATTCTCCAAAAAATGCGGAAATACCTGTCTGTTATCTCAACGATTCAGGAACAGCTTCTTCCCCTCTGCCATCCGATTTCTGAATGAACATTGACCCCGTGAACATTACCTCGCTACTTTCTCTTTCTATTTATTTAACTATATATACTCATATAATTACTGTAGTTCTCAGTTTTTTTCCTATTATTACGTATCGCACCGTACTGCTGCCTCAAAGTCGACAAATTTCACGTCATATGCCAGTGACATTAAAACTGATTCTGTTCCAATGCATTTATTTCTTTTCTGTCTCTAGTTGCCAGGTTTACAACAAATGCTATCTGGACAACTTTGGTGTTCAATTTTCTTCCCCCCACCCCTATCGCTAACTTGTTTTCTAAAGCGTCCTTGACCAGCAAAAGCCATTGATACTGTCAGTTTGCAACACTGCACGGGACTCCCGGGACTTCGGGCTGCCGGTGTGGGCGTGGTTGAGTCATCGATAGACGGGAGCCGAACCAATGGCGGGCAGGAGGAGTTAACGGAGGCGGGACTACAACGTATGGCCGAACCGTTGATTGGACAGAAGGCGTAACCAAGCGGCTGTGACGTCGTGGCGTTAGGGAACAGTGAGTGGTTGAACTGTTGATGGGCAGAAGGCGTGACCAAGCGGCTGTGACGTCGTGTCGTTAGGGAGCAGTGAGTGGTTGAGCTGTTGATGGGCAGGAGGCGTGACCAAGCGGCGGTGACGAGAAGAAAGGGGGCGGGGCGCTCAGCGTTGTCCGGATCGCTTCATGCGGGGGGGATCGTTACTGGGGCCCCGGTGTTTGTGTTGAGTTGCGTCCCGGACAGAGTGAAGCGGAAGCTGGCAGCGAGCAACTCAGCCCCCGGCGCGATGGAGACGGCGCCTCATCCCGTCAAACTTTACGTCTACGACCTTTCCCGAGGTCTCGCTCGTCACTTCAGCCCCTTGATGCTCGGTGAGTTGAAACCTTCCCATCCCCGGCAAGATGATGGATGGAGGCGGCAAGAGCCGCAAATCGAGGCCGGGGTGGCGGCAACCGCCACTAGGCCGCAGCAAATACAATATGTAATTTTATCTTGTAATGAATTATTTGTACTCGTTTGAACGCTTTTTGTGAAGGATGAGTTGTCAGAATTGACAACAGTCTAATTTTTGTGTTTTAATTTGGACTTTAAGGAAATTGAAACCTGTAACTAATCATTTAGTTACTGAGACTGTTAACAGAGCAGGTGTGAGTGTTAGGTTTAAATAAATGATCACGCTCCTTTGCAGGACTGGGAGTTCACACTGCCATGTGTGAAATGTAGTTGTTCTTACTGTCTCGTTGAGTTTTCTTCTCTTCCCACTCCCACTTTTTTTTGCCGGTCCACTTGCTCCCCCATCAAAACAGACAGGCATTGAAGAGATGAGAAGGTTATCTGGTGACTCCTGTGTGAACACTTCACTAGCCAGCAACTTTTCCTCAGAAGCTGAAATTGGACCAAAGCTCTATCAAGAGCAAACTAATGAGTAGAAAGCTGCCAGGACTGTCTTGTATTTCTGGAATTTCCTTTAATATCAGTGACTTGTTATTTTTAATTCCCCCCTTTCCGTCTTGCTTGAAATACTCTGCACGAGGGAGAAAAATACAATTTTGTTTGATCCCAACAATCCTTTCTTAATGTTTTTGATGGAAAAGGAAGCTAGAACATTGCAGTAAGGTCTAGTAAGCCCTAACATCTAGTGATTTTTCTCCCCCTCGAGTGAAAAGTGATTTGTGTGAGTCATTTGCAATTTTACTGACACAAATTTTAGCAGCTGTGTTGTATTCACAGAATAGTCATTGTGTTCAATAATAACATGAAAGAAGACCTCTGTTTTTTTCTCTCTCAGGCCAGCACCAACGTTTCCCTTTCAACCATCCTGAACCAAAGTTGCAGAATCATTGCTTAGTGTGAGATTGTGCTGGGAGCAACATTGCCACTAAGTTTGGCTCTGAAACAGTCTCTCTACTTTTCAATGAAATGTGTTTAAAAATGTTTTCAGATGTTTGATCAGAGTCAGGTTTAATAAATGTTACCGACATACTGTGAAATTAACTTTGTGGCAGCTGTACAATGCAATAGGCGATAATATAGGGAGAAAACCTTAATTGCAGTAAAATAGTTAAATTAAACCATATATAAAATAGTTAAAGTGCAAAAGTCATAGTACAATAGTCTGTGTTATTATTTTGGACATTATTATTGTGTATATCATTCTATACTTTATTAAGTCTGTACGCTGCTAAAAGTGTTTTTAAATGTTGCTGCTGTAACGAAAGAACTTCCCACTCGGGATCAATAAAGTACTTGTTATTCCTGTTTTAATAATAATTTTTTGAAATGTAGTGAGGTAGTGTTCGTGGGTTCAATGTCCATTCAGAAAGCAGATGACAGAGGGGAAGAAACTGTTCCTGAATCATTGAGTCTGTGCCTTCAGGCCTGTGTGCCTCCTTCCTGATAGTAGCAATGAGAAGAGGAATTGAAAGGCATAATAAAGATTAAACTAAACTAAAAAAAAATTCACAGAATGAGACTGATGTCTGCTTTCCTGGCTCAGGCAGCGCTCTGTAAGATGTTCTTCGAATCCCTTTCAATAATATTTCCTCACCGTTTTCAAAGTTAAAAGTTGTAAGAAAAGTTTGAAAGCTATTGAATTCTATTTTCACCTCCAGTTGTGGATCCATATGGTTTTATCAAAAAGACCTTAATTTATGCTGGTATTTTGCTCTGCAGTTACCTGCTCATTAACCAGAAGCCTTGCATTGTTTTGTACTGACTCTTGTGACTGCTATGACTTGGCAGGAATACAATGAAGTGACTTTTGGCCTCAGGTTCACGGCAAAGGCCAAGTGGTGTAATTTCCTTGTTCTGGCACTAGGCAGTGGTGCAGTGAACTTCTAATGTTTCAATTAGAAATTATGAGCAGAGCAATTTGAAAGGTGCGGGAAGGTACAGGTACCTGCATTTTTTGGCACAGAGTCACTTAGAGAAACCTTGAAATAGTTAAGTGACTGGTAAGAGACGTACATTTAAAAGAATCATTCATTTAAAGGAAATTTGGTGACAATTTCAGAGTTTAAAATGGCATTATCTGAATGATGTTCACCAATGGTTAAGGAATTAATATCAAATATACAGATGTAAGATTCTAAGGAATCTTGAGGGTTAAAATTGAGCTGGGCATCTGAACATTTTAAATCTGTCGTCTGCAAGAACAGGAAATTTGAGTGAGATAAAATGTGTTGTTAACTTTAACAATAACATTTATAGTATCCTTAAAACAGCAAAGATCTATCACTCTCCCTTATCACGCTTATCTATCACACTTCCCTTGTCAAGCAAAATGTTACAAAATCTCAAGAATAGACACAATTGTGATGATCACAATTTTGGCCAAATACTGAAAAATATAACTGATTTTGCAGGTCAGCTGTGATCTAATTTATGTAGAAGGGAGGGAAAAAGTGGAGAGGTTTAACGAGAGGGGCGAGTGTGGGAGAGGAGCCACTGCAAGTGACTCTTTGCCTATGACTGGGTAGAAGGATGGAAGTAGGTTATGAAGGTGGCGATGGAATTGGCTGTTCAAAGCGCTGCCTGTGCTGAAAGGGGCAGTGGTTGAAGGTTGCTTTGTTGTAATCACGAGGTTGTCAATGATTTCAAGCAGGGTCATCAAAGTGCTACTGCAAGGGCCTAAACCAGAGCAAAGGGATTCAGGAGAACTTTGGATGAGATAGCACAGATTTTGAAGGCTGAAAAATATTCAAGGACTTGCAGAGGAGAGGTTGCCTATGAGGCTATAAGGATCAGAAACTGGTACCCTTTTGAGGGAAGGCGATATCAGCAGGTTTGAAAAGGGGACTGTAGTTCAGAGAGAACTGTGGACAACAGCTAATGGGATTAAAATGGAAGTTGACACAATTGTGGGTTAATTTCATTTTGGAGGTAATGGGAGGCTGGCCTGGAGAGCCCTGGAATAATTCAGGTTAAAGGTAACAAATGCATGGTTGAGAGTCTTGGTGAAGGTCAACGGAGGCAAAAGTGGAGACAACTTAGCATTTGCAGACATAAATGAACAGTCTTCATGGAATGGGCATTGAACCCATGAACACTACCTCCTACTTTTTCATTTCTATTTTTTGCACTAATTATTTAATTTAGCTATATTTTATATATATGTGTGTGTATTATATATAGTGTGTATATATTTATGTATATACACGTCTCTATATTATATATATTTTGTATATAAATAAAACTATTTTGTATAGTTGAACAATTAGTTTAAAAACGGAATTAAAGTGTGTATATGTATATATATTTTCAATTAAGTTTTTACCTATTAATATGTATTGCATTGTACTGCTGCCACAAAGTCAACAAATTTCACAATGTGATGTTAATCAGTGATATTAAACCTGATTCTGGGGTAATCTGGCATTGGCAGCCAGCTCAGGATCATGTAGAACGCCAACATTATAACCAGTTTGTTTGAAGCCCAGTTAGTTTTTTTAACAGATAGTTTTAAAACATGTAACCTAGTTAGAGAAATTGATAAAAATGCTTCAATGAGGATAGGCTGAAGTGCACGAGATCTCACAGGGTTAAATTATGAAAGCAATTTCTAAATCTTTGTCTTATAGGCACTTTAATATTGAGGGCAGGCTGGGGGAGGGGGTGAATTCTGAGTTGAACCGTTGATAGGCAGTTGGTACTATGTGTATGCGCTATGGGAATAAAGAATGGGGACACTTCAAAATTAGAGCTAGGTCTCGTGTAAGTGAAATCAGAAGAGGAGAGGAGAAATCTGCAGCGTTCTCCAAAGAATTGGAGTAAATGTTCGTTGGGTCGGGGAGGAATAATTAACTGGTTGGTCAGCAGTGGTCTGAATGAAAGGTAGAACAAGCCCAAGGGGTGAAGGGCCTACTGTCCACTTCAATGACCACATCTGTGTAGAAGTTCTTTCATAATCACAGGGGAAATACTTTTAAGTACTAAGAGAACAGATCTGGCTCTTGAGGGGTGGGGGGGGGGAAGCTGGCTCAGTAAATTAAATGTATTGAATAAATCTGGAGGTACAATCCACAGGTGTGTTCTGTGTTTCTGGGGAGAGTGACATTGGAGCTGAGAGGGTTCAGATGATCACATGATCCATTGTAAATAAGTCAGGTTTTCTTATTCATTATCCTTCAAAGACAAGGGCGTATATTTGATACACGTTTCAGTCAGCTGAGTGAAACAGATGAACGATGTAATCGAGCTTTCTTGACTCTGACACTGATAGATTCTTGGGTGATGGTTATAGTTTGTTCCCTTCTTGTTGCTTATTGTATCAGTAAGAGCCCTTAGTGAAAAATGGTGTAGTATTAATCATGAGACCATGGAATGCAAAAATAACCCAAATTTCCCCTGAATCGAATGTGGTGTTACCAAAGTTCTGCTTTGATGGGTTGGACTGTGGACTCTTTCACTTTTATGAATTTTATATTTTGTGCTTTTAGCCTGTTCTTTCTGTATGGCATATTTTGTTAGGTTTTTGTTTGTGTAAGAGGATGGGGTTTGGGGATTCTTGTTGTGTTTGGGTTTTTTTGTGTGGGGGGAGGGTATTTGAGTTGTTCGTGTTGCTGTTCTTTGGGGGTGTTGATTGATGTTTTTTCCTTTGAACTTCTTCCACGTTTTACTTTGTTTCCTGGCTCTCTGGAGAGGATGAATCTCAGAGCCGTACACTGCATACATACTTTGACAATAAATGAATCAGATTTATTATCACCGGCATGTGACGTGAAATTTGTTAACTTTTGATCTTGACCGTGCTGGCTTCCAGAGGCCCGAGAGTACTTTGGCAGGTGGTTATTTGGATACCACATAGACGGCATAGTAGATCGTGGGCACACTTTAATCTACCTCATTTGTGATAAAATCTCTCATTTTAATGGGACACTGCAGTGGAGGATGACAAAAAGCACGTGTGTCAAAAAGTGGTTCTACCTTTAGAGCTGGGGTTCCCAACCTTTTTCCCAGGTTGGGAAACTCTGCTTTAGAGGGTAAATAACATGTTTTGCTTAAATATTTTTAATAATATGTGACCATCTGATCCTTCTCACCTCCAATGTCATTATCCTTGCTAATTAAGTCCAGGCCCTCCTGAACAAGTGCTCACTTATATATAATCCTGTATTAAAATCTAAATGCATTGTTCCATTATCCCATGCTTTTTTTAAATCAGTTCTTTTTAAAGGATTTCAAATACCTACAGTCCCTTGTCTACTTCCAACTCTTCTCGTTATTTTTAAAATTTATTCCTTAAGGGGATGTGGGCTTCTCAAGTTGATGAGCACTTAATTTCCCATCTCCAGTCTAGGAGTCCTGACGAAGGGTCTCGACAGCGCTTCTCCCTATAGATGCTGCCTGGCCTGCTGCGTTCCACCAGCATCTTGTGTGTGTTGCTCGAATTACTAGCATCTGCAGATTTCCTCGTGTGAACGAATTTCCTCCCATTTTTAAAACGAATACTGATTTTTTTGTTAAAGAAGGCGAGATTTAGCAAAACATTTGCTTACAGAATCATGACCACCTCTGAAATGTGGTGACACCCTGGCAGTTATTCATGATTAAGGCAGTGGCATTAGAATCATAAAGGGTACTGTTCTGACCACATTACAGAAACTTAAAGTATCCTACCATGAGTAAAGGGGTTTACGAAAATATTTGAATATAGAACGTTGTAACCTAAGGGAAAGATTTTGGAGCAGTGAATGCTTAGGTGAGATGTAACTGAGTCATGTAAAATTGAGAGGTGGGTCAATAGGAAGATCCTAATACTTCTGTTCCTCAGTGGCTGTTTGCCTTACCTTTTGTTTTCTTATTTTAACAGGAAAACAACTTGATGGAATATGGTGAGTTCATTGCATTTTCTAAATAATATTCTTTTGGTAATGTGTTTGTATCTGTATGTTTTAATTATAGTATTAAAATGTTTATTGTATCTGGCTTCTGTCAGGCACACTGCAATTGTTGTTAATGGTGAAGAGTTCTTCTATGGTTCAGGTGGAATTGCCAACTGTCAGCCAGTGAGTATTTTCTTTGTTATATTTTTTTCCAAAGTGTTTGCCTCAAAATGAACTCACTCTGTTCTTCAGCTGATTTTCTTGTTGATGTAAAAGCCCTTTCCCCTCTAGCTCCTGACAGACAGAAACCCTGACATCTAGCTAAATGGACCACATCTGGACAAAATTCCCCTCCAGCCCACTTGGGCAATAATGACCCTGGGCCACCCATTATTTTCTAAAGGTAATAGATGCTTGCCACATGCTTCTACCTCATACAATCTTGGTGTCTATAAGGAATCGGTCTGCACTCTCTCCATTGTGGAGCTTTGTTCTGGTGATCACAGATATAAAAAGTGCTAGTGGCACCAACCCCCACTTGTTTCTCTGTACACATGGGAGCTTGTTTCCCCACCCCCTTTCCACCTCGGTTTCCTCTCAGCAAACAATGTCCACCTGCATGTTGTCTACGTATCTTTTAGCACCTTTTTTGTGTTCAAATAAACAAAGTAATTCTGGTTTGTAAACTATCAAATTCAGGAACCCTAGCTAATTTCCTCTTCCCTGGAGCATTGAGCAACTGACAGGTTGTGTAGTGGCTTCCGCAGCGGACTTCAGGTCCAGGGTTTGAATCTGGCCGGCTCTTTGCATGTTTTCCATCCGTGCTGGGTTGAGCATTGAGCTAGCAACTCGGCCTTGTAAAAAAAATGCTTCAGAAACCACAAGGTTGCCACCCGATGTGCCAGAAGGCGTGGAGAGGAACAACAAATGCATTGAGTAGACAGCTCAGCTGGGATCAACTAAGTCAGCACAAGTCTGTGAATTGTGAGTAGATTGTAGGGAAACAAATCCAGGAATGGGATTGATGGGATTGCTCTGAGAGCCTCATTGAGCTAAGCGGCTTCCTGCTGCGTCATAAAGAAATCTGGAAGTCTTTGTTTCTGCATTCCATCGGGAGAGCTACTTTGATGTTTTCATAACTGGTATTGCTGAAATCTTTTTGGCTAACTTCCTTTTGTACAATGCTTCCAATTCCGTTCTCACTTAAAATTTGACACCAATACTTTGTAGGTACTTTTATTTTATGCCATAGTGTCCAATGTGACTTGTCTTATTTGATTCCCAGGGCGGGACATTACTTGGACCACCTGACTCTGTCATTGATCTCGGCACCACAGAAGTGACTGAGGAGTTAATCATGGACTATTTATCATCTTTGGGAGAATCATCCTTCAGGTTAGTTCCTGCTTGTTTTTTGTGTTCTCTGCTTGCAAGCAAAGTAGGCCTAGTTGTGTTGAAAAGCAATGGGTGGCACAGCGTAGCAGTTAATGCAGTGCTTTACAGCAGGCCAGCTGTGAAATCGGGGTTCAATTCTTGCTGCTGCCTGTAAGGAGTTTGAAATTTCTCCTCGTGACCGTGTGGGGTTGCTCCCACGTTCCAACAACCTACAAGTTAGGGTTAGTAAGTTGTGAACATGCTCTATTGGTGCCGGAAATATGGCAACACCTCTGGGCTGGCCCCAGCGTATCCCCTACACAAGTGACGCATTTCACTGTATGCTTTGATGTACGTGTGGCAAATAGTTATTCTTTAAAAAAAATCTTTAACAAACCATATAGACATCCAAACTTTAAGTTGCCAACAGTATGACCAATGCTTAAGCATATATCCGTACAGTTTATTTCAATGGTTCAATTTAATATCAGAGATGTATATACAGCACGATATTAATACGCAGCAGCCTCTTCGGACTCTGGATTGGGGATTGCCAAACTTTATGTGGATTTTCTGGTGTAGTCTGTTTTGTCGTGTGCTTTTGTGATATCGTTCTGGAGGAACGTTGTCTCATTTTTTAACTGCATTGCATTTGGGGTTTCTAAACGACAATAAACTGAATCTGAAATTCTTACTGTTTGCAGACATCCCCAAAACAATCCATGAGACATCCAAGAAAATCTGGTTTTTATGCATACCACTTGTCATCTACTGTATTTATAAATCAAAGTTTATTTATTATCGAAGTATGCATTCAGTATACAACTGAGTCTCTTCTCCAGATAACCACAAAACAAGGAAAACCATGGAAGTCACGGAATTAAAGAGAAACAGTAAACTCACTAACCCCCCACAATGCATAAAAAGAATGGCAATACGATAATCAAGCCCTGCACGAAACACAACAAAATCCTCCTCCCTGCACAACAAATCTAACACAAGAATGTCAACTCCCAAAACCATCTTCCCGAACCAAATTAATCTATTATAGAATTTACCAAAGTGATGTGTCACAATATATTTGTGTTGCTGCCAATGAGGAATTGCTGTGCCATGCAAGACCAAACGGCAGATATTGGGTTTCTCAATTATAGTCTTGAAAATGCTGACACACGTGAGAAGGTTTCACAAAAATTGCTTTAAATGCTGCAGATTTCCTTTGTGTCAATACTGGGATTTAATCACCTTGTTCAGCCCGTATCACAAAGTTAGCAAATCTTTTTTTTTTCTTAGAATAGTATTTGTTTTAAAATATTTACAGGTAGAATCCAGTTTTCACTCTTGCAGGTTCACAAAGGTTTGTGCACCCAAAGTATTGTCGTCTTCGAGCTCCATCAACGTGCCCTGCTTTCTCTCATGTTTCCTGGTAGCTTTCCTATTCATTACAGCCATTCCAGATTCTAACCACTTTCTAGTTTCTCCCAAATTCCTTTTCTTAATAGCTTCTAGAACTAGTTTCTCATGAATATCTTTCCATGTCCTGTACTTGTATAAGATAGACTCTTGGCCTCATTCTCTACCTTGTAATGATCTTGTGCTTCATCATTTATCTGCACTGTACTTTTTGGTGGCTTTTACACTTTATTCGACATTATTACTTCACCTTACTCTAGTGTGATGCACTGTGTAGTCGTCTGATCTGTATGAACAGTATTCAAGGCAAGCTTTTCACTGAATCTTGGTGCATGTGACAGTAATATATCAATACACATTTTGAAACCTTTCGGATTGACCCTCGTTTCACTTTACTGAAAAAAAAATCCTACCCTGTTCTTAGTGGGTATAACCCCCTTACTTCTGATTATTCTTGCTTTATTTTCAGTCCTTCTGGAATAAAGCAACCAAACTATTCACAAATGCAGTTTAAGTTTCTGTGCAAATTGCCATCTCTGTTTGTGTACTAAGAACATATTAAGGCAGTCCTGTTGAGTCAGAATATTCAGGTCTCACCAAGGATGGGACCAGGGAGTTTATTCTTGACTTGTACAAAACATACAAAGGAATACTGGAATAAGAGTAGACCATTTGGCCCATCCAATCTGATCCTTTAAAATTCATGCAACACACACAAAATGCTGGAGGAAATCAGCAGGACTGGACAATAAAAGATGAGCAGATGATTTAAAATTCATGTATGTTCGTGGCTTCATTCACCCATCCTATTTCATTCTTCTTTAACATTTTTCCCTTGAAAAAACCCTGTCAGTTTTCCTTTTGAAAGTTTCAGTTGATGCAATCCCGAAGAGAGTTCCAAGTTTCCAGTAATCATTGTGAGGAAGTGCGCCCTGAAGTCACCGCTGATCCAGTAGCTCAAGCCTCATTGTTAGTGACTTCACTAAAGGAAATTTGTAGAATTTGAGGAGGGTGTTCCACAGTTTGTCCAAATGTCAAAGACAATAGACAATAGGTGCAGAAGTAGACCATTCGGCCCTTCGAGCCTGCATCGCCATTTTGAGATCATGGCTGATCAATTACTATCAATACCCGGTTCCTGCCTTGTCCCCATATCCCTTGATTCCCCTATCCATAAGATACCTATCTAGCTCCTTCTTGAAAGCAACCAGAGAATTGGCCTCCACTACCTTCCAAGGCAGTGTATTCCAGACCCCCACAACTCTCTGGGAGAAGAAGTTTTTCCTTAACTCTGTCCTAAATGACCTACCCCTTATTCTCAAACCATGCCCTCTGGTACTGGACTCTCCCAGCATCTGGAACATATTTCCTGCCTCTATCTTGTCCAATCCCTTAATAATCTTATATGTTTCAATCAGATCCCCTCTCAATCTCCTTAATTCCAGCGTGTACAAGCCCAGTCCAGACATCCCAGGAATTAACCTCGTGAATCTACGCTGCACTTCCTCTACAGCCAGGATGTCCTTCCTTAACCCTGGAGACCAAAACTGTACACAATACTCCAGGTGTGGTCTCACCAGGGCTCTGTACAAATGCAAGAGGATTTCCTTGCTCTTGTACTCAATTCCCTTTGTAATAAAGGCCAACATTCCATTAGCCTTCTTCACTGCCTGCTGCACTTGCTCAATCACCTTCAGTGACTGATGAACAAGGACTCCTAGATCTTTGTATTTCTCCCTTACCCAACTCTACACCGTTCAGATAATAATCTGCCTTCCTGTTCTTACTCCCAAAGTGGATAACCTCACACTTATTCACATTAAACAGGGAATAGTCTTGTCCCTGGTCGGCTCTCGTACAAGCTGTTCCAAGAATGCATCCCTTAGGCACTCTACAAACTCCCTATCCTGTGGTCCAGCACCAACCTGATTCTCCCAGTTCACCTGCATGTTGAAATCCCCCATAACTACTGCGACATTTTCTTTGCCACATGCCAATGTTAACTCCCTATTCAACTTGCACCCAATATCCATGCTACTGTTTGGTGGCCTGTAGACAACACCCATTTGGGTCCTTTTGCCCTTACTGTTCCTCAGTTCTATCCACACAGACTCTACTTCTCCTGACCCTATGTCCCCCCTTGCAAAGGACTGAATCTCATTCCTCACCAACAGGGCCACCCCACCCCCTCTGCCCACATTTCTGTCCCTACGATAGCACGTATACCCTTGTACATTCATTTCCCAGATCTGATCTCCCTGCAGCCATGTCTCCGTTATCCCAACAACATCATAGTTACCCATTCGCACCTGAGCTTCAAGCTCATCTGCATTATTTCTGACACTTCGTGCATTCAGATATAGAATTTTTAGCCCATTTCTCCTCTCTCTGTTTGAATCGCTGCCTATTGTGCTTAACCCAGCTCCCCGAACTCCCATCGGGCTATACGCCCCTAGAATTTTGTTGTCCTTCCTAAATTTACTTATTCTTTCAACACATTTAACTTCATGTTCTGTCAGACCATCCCTCTGTACATGTGTCCTGCTTATCACTTGTTCCGCCTCACCTTTCTCTACTACACTTAATATTCCGGAACCGTGTAGTCCCCACCTGACCTTTATTCTTCCTCTCGCTATCCACTCTCAGTGTGATTGAGTAAAGTCAAGAACAACAGTGGAAATTTGCTCTGTAAACAAAAAATCCTTTGTTGTTCCTCTCCGTGTCCTTGGCGTGTGGGGCGCTTCTTCAGCATTTTACCTTTATTTTACAAGGCCGAGTTGCTAGCTCCACCCAGCCTAGATGGAAAGTGTGCAAGGAGCTGGCTGGATTTGAATCCAGGATCACTCACCTCAAAGTCTGCTGCAACTGCCACGTTACCACCGGCCTGCAAAAAAGAAATCCTTTAATCATCTTAAATGCTTTCATTAGATCACCCTTAATCTATATTCAAGATGATGTATGCCTCCTCTTAAACCTGTTAGCATTATTCTATCATAAGTGAAACCTATAGGCCCTAGCTTATATTGTCAATGCCCTGATTTGATATAGGTAAGGTCTTAGTCCTTGGTCTATTGTTCACGGTTTCAGTGTAGTTCTCGTCTGTAGTTCAGTGCACTGGTAAAATGTACATCAGTTCCTCGTATATCCATTCACTGAGAATTGTGTTCACACCATTGGCCACAGTTATACTGTCTGTGAATCATAGTCTATTAGCCACAATGTAACTTTGTTCATCTTATTAAACACATTTTGAGTTTTTTTCCTAATTCTAATTTTGATGAAAGTTATGTGAAGTGAACCCAAATTTGTTGATAAGTAAAGCAGGCAAAAGTTAATCCATTTATCCATCTGAAGTCTGACAATATCTGGAGATTTATTGCTGTTGAGTAAGTAGTTTGATCCTGTGTTATGGTATTCAATGAGATCTCTGGTCTTCCTACCACTGATTAACTGTTCTGTGAAATCTTTAACTTCACCCTTTTTCACCACGCAGGGGAGAATGCTACAAACTTTTTGAACATAACTGCAATACATTCAGTAACGAAGTGGCCCAGTTTCTTACTGGGAAGAAGATTCCATCCTATATCACAGACCTACCTTCTGAGGTTTTATCAACGTGAGTGCTTGTACTTTTAGTTTTGTTCCACTATTTTTCTTTGCTTCTGAATGCATTGATCTGTGTGGGGACACTGCAAGAGTCTCAAAGGGCTTAGAAAAGCTTTTGATGCAAACAGACCAATAGGCCTTCTGCCTTCACTGTAATTAACTCTGGGCTAGAGCAGGGAGAGTCCGTTTATCAGCCTGTGTTGATTTCCAGTCCTGACTACAGTCCAGTGATCCTTGCTACAAGTTGTGTAGATTTCAGCTGCGATGGCCCTTTATTGTTGGATAGACCAGCAATATTCCCTGCATTCAGTCAAGGCAAGATGCTATTGAATTACCTGTGGCCCAGCAAAGCATCTGTGCCTTCTGAATGGAACAGTAAAAGTAACCAATAAAATCTAAACACGAGCAAGTCTACAGATGCAACGCACACAAAACGCTGGAGGAACTCAGCAAGTCAGGCAGCATTTATGGAGAGGAATAAACAGTTGACATTTAAAGCTGAGACCCTTCTTCAGGACTCGAAAGGAAGGGGGAAGGCACCAGAATAAAAAGACGGGGTGGGGAAGGAGGTGTTACGTACCCCGTAACTGGGTGTCTGACCAGCAGAGAAAGAAGAATCCGTTGGAGTCTGGTGGTACTATATTCAAAAGTGTTTATTAGTAAAATAAGCAAAACAATACCACTAATGAAAATATATATATAACACAAGTTGGCAATAATAAACCTAAAAGTGTAGGAATAATAATAAGCAATAATAAACAAGCTCTATCAATGTCTAGGGGTAAATGAATTGTCATAGAAAAGTATAAAGTTCAGTTCAGTTCATGAGTGCTGAGGTAGATATATGATTGTTGTGTTGTAATCGTTGGGGAGAGAGAGCGAGCGAGATGTAACAGCAACTGTTGCGGCAGGCTAACCTTTTACTCCTTTCTTAATCCGTAGTGTCGTTGTGGCCATTCAGTTATGACCCCTCTGTCATTCAGCTAGACCGTTCTTCCGTGGTGGACTCGTCACTCTGGCATGAGTGGACACACACACACACAAGTCCCCACCAGCCCTGCTGTAACACTGTGAGTTTAACTGACCGATCTCCTGGTTCAGTCTCCGATGCCCCCACCTTTCCTGTGGGTTCCAACACTCAATCAGTGTCCACTGGTGTGTCTGGAGGGTGTCTCTCCAGAGCTGTCTTTTATCCCTACTCACGGGGTCTCAGCTATCAATCAATTTTGAATGACTGTGTCCATCAAACCAACCCACTCCTGCAGTCCACTGAGGAATGTTAATGGACAAAATGGTAGAAGAGAAATGACCCTTGCAGAAGTCATAATACAGTAAATCAACAAGTCTCTCTCCCCTCTTATCTGTAGCAGATGTTCTTGCATGTTTTTCATCTCTCTCTCTCTCTCTCTCTCTCTCTCTCTCTCATGAGCAGCATAGCAACAGTAATGGTTCGTGATTCGCAGGGAGGGGGGATGGGTAACTCTGCACCCCATTGTCCATCAGAACTGTTCATCACTCATAACAGAGGACACCTGGAAGGTGATAGGTGAAACCAGGTGGATGGGAAAGGTAAGGGGCAGGAGAGGAAGGCATCTGATAAGAAAGTGGACCATAGGAGAAAGGGAAGGAGGAGAGGGATCCAGGAGGAGGTGATGGGCAGGTGAGAAGAGGTACGAGGCCAGAGTGGGGAACAGAAGGGATAAGAGAAATTGATATTCATGCCATCAGGTTGGAGGCTACCCAGTCGAAGTAAGGTGTTACTCCTCCACCCTGAGGGTGGCTTCATCTTGGCACAAGAGGAGGCTGTGGACCAAGATGTTGGAATTAAAATGTTGGGCTGTCAGGAAGTAAGGTGTTACTCCTCCACCCTGAGGGTGGCTTCATCTTGGCACAAGAGGAGGCTGTGGACCAAGATGTTGGAATTAAAATGTTGGGCTGTCAGGAAGTAAGGTGTTACTCCTCCACCCTGAGGGTGGCTTCATCTTGGCACAAGAGGAGGCTGTGGACCAAGATGTTGGAATTAAAATGTTGGGCTGTCAGGAAGTAAGGTGTTACTCCTCCACCCTGAGGGTGGCTTCATCTTGGCACAAGCGGAGGCTGTGGACCAAGATGTTGGAATTAAAATGTTGGGCTGTCAGGAAGTTCTGCTTGGGGCAGGCGGAGCAGAGGTGCTCAACGAAGTAGTCCCCAATTTACGATGGGTCTCACCAATGTGGAGGAGGCCGTATTGGGAGCGCCGGACACAATAGACGACCCCAGCAGTGTTGCCTCACTCGGAATGACTGTTCGGGGCCCTGAATGGAGCTGAGGGAGGAGTGAACGGGCAGCTGTCCCACTTTGGCTGCTTGCTGGGGATGGACGAATGGACAAGGGATTCACGGAGGGAGTGATCCCTGTGGAATGAGATGGTGGAGGGGGAGATAAGTTTGGTGGTGGGATCCCTTTGGATTTGGTGGAAGTTGTGGAGGATGATGTGTTGGATGCAGAGGCTCATTGGGTGGGATAACATCTAACTTCTGTGTTCCTCTCCTTTTGTTTTCAGTCCCTTTGGGCAGCTCATTAAGCCAATCCTAGAGTCTGTTCAGATCCAGCCAAATGGAGGAACCAGTATCAATGAAAATAATCAAAGCTAATTAAACCAATTCAAAGTGTTGCTGTCTGCGGAAAATATGTGGTCACCAGCCTCGCAGAACTAAGCAGTGATATCGAGAAAAATGAAGATTTCCTTTCACAAGTATCTTTCATCATACTTAACATATGTAGAACAGTCAAAAAGTGGTAGAGATTTTTTTTCTAAAATGCTGTTTAAAATGTGCATATACATACTTTACTGACTTTACAGTGCAATATTCTAATTTCCTTGCTCCTTTGTTAGCTGTCTTTGAATGAACTGTGTTAATAGGCATTTGAGACATTGCATTCTTTCTTGCAATACAATAATTTTATCTGTACCACCACCTGTCCTCTGGATTATTCCTGAAACGTACCACCAGCATGGACATATTAGTATTTAACCACTGTAGTGCCAGTATGATTGTCAGTGCATCAATCAATGCAATGGATAACTTTCCAGTCACTGGATTTATTTATTAAATGTTTTGCATATTAGTGATATGGGGAAGGGAAATGTAATTTCAGTCACTGCACTTTCCATGTCGTATAATTGACTTAATTGCTCATCTCAAATTGCAGGCCATTTGTACCACACTTGTGAAATTTGCTCTAGGCTCTCTCATTCGGGTTCCTTTGTCACTTCCTATTTCCCCAGTTCAGAAACTTGTCCATTATTATATCTTGTTGAAGGTGGCACTGATTTTTGAGTGCCTTTTTTTTCCTTCTGGTACATTTTCTTGGCAGTTTTAAGTGTTTGGGTCCCAGTGACATCCTGGTAATGCACTGTTCATAGCACAATTCCTGTTGGGTTTGGAGCAAATCTCAGTACTTGGGTTCAACTTATTTCTTTATTTAGCTTTGTTATTTGTTAACTCTCTTATTCCACTGATCAAGTTTGAATGTGTATTGTATACCGATAATATATTGGTTGAAGAATGGAGTCAGGCCAGGTCTCCAAGTTTCAGACTACCTCATAATCATTTATTGTTCAGTGCTACTGTACCTTCAGTTTGCGCCCATTGTTTCTGCTGTCCAGAACTGCAGGGTGGTTCCCAGTTAAACAAGCAGGCTTTCCTTTCCTTTTCAGCTGGCTACCTGGTGGATGATAACACTGGACAACCTTTTTTTTTAAAGCATTGCTTCCTCAAAACTTTTTATTATGATAGACTGCTTGAAGCAGAACACAAATATAATTTCAGACTACTTGTTAACTTTTATTGAATATAATGCATTTAATTATATAACAGTGCTGATGCTTTGCAATAGTTCAACTAAGCTAAAAATGTTTTGTTGATGATTTTCATTTTGTGCTCAGTGTCTGAGGTTTCTTGCTTAAGTGTCCAACAATAATCAGCCAGTATTGATGGATTCCAGTTGCCCTGATATCATTTCTCCATGACCGCAATGTCCTGGTGAAACCTTTCACCATGCTCGTCACTGACAGCGCCAAGATTTGCAGGGATGAAATCAAAAAGGGAATGCAGGAAATTAATCTTTCATAATATGTTGCACTTCATGGTTTTGTATGCTTGAAGCGTGTTGTCAACCAGCTGCATGCAGTTCGGTGCTCTGTAGTTGCCAAGAAAATTTTCAACAACATCCTTGAATGCCTTCCGTGTGATTTTCTCCGGTCCCACTAGACATCCTTCAAATTACCCGTCATTGATGACCTGTTTGTTTTATTGACCAACAAAAATGCCTCCCTTAATCTTGGCATCAGTTATTCTGACTTGATCTATGACTTGAAATAACAAATACAGGCAATTTCAAAAAAAAGTTGCGTAATAGGAAATTTCATGGTGATTTTCATGATCAGCAACCCAAAATCCATAAGAAACACCTGAAAGTGTTCAGGAAGCAAAATGTTTGTTGTCCAGTGTAAGTATTGGGAGGCAGTTTTTAACCATTTGATTGCATTTCATTAATAGTAATTCACTTGGAGACCAGCCTGTTAAGCACAGAGCAGGGAGTTCATCATTCCCTGTACTTTTTAAGAACTGTTAAATTCTTCTTAAGCCCGTCACCCCAAATGGGGCATGGGCTGCCCTAGTTCCGGGCCGAAGATTTATCAGCCATGTTGTTTCTACTTTCACCATACAATTTTATACATTTCCTAGGTGAAGATCCTTCCACTCCCTGGGTGAGGCTTTCAAAGCTTCTGTTGGCATTTCTGTAACTCTGGGTTTTTTAATGGGATGGGTTGCTAGCCCTATGCCCAGCCCACCTTTTGCAGCTGGGCTTGGGACCATCTATGCCAGAGTTATCTGTTAAATAAACAGACCAAAAGCTGTTCCAGTGGTTGAATTCAAACAGTTTGAGACCATCAAGATCACAGCCTTCAATATCTACTCTGATTTAGACTGTGCTAATTTGGTGTTGTAGAGTAATGCAAAGTCTAGGTCAGGGGCGTTCATTAATTGCCAATCTGTAGGCTCAGCCCTTGTGGTGCTAGAGAAATGTTGCAGGACACGCTGGAACTATTTCCTAGGTTGTCCACTCTCCATGTGAAGACCTGTAAATTGACATGGATAATAAGCAGAAACTGCAGGCTCTGTTGCTAATCATGTTACCTCTGCCTTTTTTTTCCCGACTAGATTAACTTGTTTGATGACTAAATGGCAGCAGGCGTTTAGATATACAAGACTTTCCTGTGTACTGTGTGAGGGCAGGCAAGCTATTATAAATTGGAAATGACAAGACCTGGAACTAGTCTGTGCTTCCTGTCAAATGGCTCTGGTCTAAGCAAAATATGTACTGGAGCTTGTTAGATTGAAAATAATACTTACATGATTTCTGTGAAAGTAGGTTTTGTCTCCTGGTTTGTAGGTCTGCTCTCAATATCCTGATGGTATCTGCTAAATTTCTTAGCTGTAAACCAGACCAGTTTAAAACGCCAGCTAAAACTTGAGCCCACTGCAGTACGGTAGATAGTAAACCGCTGAGTCTCATTTCTCACAACGTTGGGGTGTCTGGAACTAATTGCTTGGCTTATTAAGGGCAGCGTAAGAAACTCGTGCATTGCGTGTGATGGCAAAGCATTGCTGCATTGTAGGAGTGGGAAAGAAGTTGTTACGGGTTGGAATCACCTATATTATTGAATTCCATGATTAATTATAAATCATTTTCTTTTTGCGTCAGTTCAGTTGTTAAATCTCGTACTGCTTCCTCCTTCCAAGCTTTGTTTTCCACACTAAGGGTTACTAACCGCTGATGCAAAACATTTCCGCCTCTATCAATACAAATTCCTCTCTCAACATAACAGGATGATCAGTCCCTTTAGCCAGTGCGAGGAGACAGATGATGGCAGCTTACCCACGGGCCCTGCAGTGGAAACTGGTCTGTGACCTTGTTCACTTTGAACTGGGTAAGTGTGATCTTACACCCTTGGAGAAACCATGAAAGAAACAGTTATTTCTTTTGAGCTTTTGCCTGTGCAATGCTTGCAAACCAGGCTGCAGGTGAAAACCAAGAATCTAGTTAATAATGTTTGTCAGCTGCAGCTTTGGTGTCTTGAAAGATTGCTTTACCTTGGCCATCTAGCAGAAAGTTTCAATGTAAATCCTAAAGTCTATGATGTAAAATGCCTCCTTCATTGTCCATAGCTATCTCTAGATCAGCTATCTGTACACGGTCCTATGTGCCAAGAGTGTTTCAAGGGCTCCTACTGCTTATAGAACAGCAGGTTGAGGGGAGAGGAGGGTATCTGAGCTTAGCCTATTGAGGTTTTGTTTTTATGCTCTGCAGCTGTGCATAAAGTCAGGATTTAAATACTGGTATTCATTATTACTCCCACACTTCCTAACAGAAATGGAGGGATGCTGGAAATACTCATTTGGTCAGTTGGCATCTGTGAAGAGAGGAACACAAGTTAGTGTTTCAGGTTGATACAGTCAAACAAAACCACAACTATCTGGACTAAATTGGATTACAATTTGTATCCTTACTGTTATGGATTTTATCAAAAATATTGCCCGCTTTTAATAAATATTTGTATCTAAACAGTGGCCCCAATTGGTAGAATTTAGCTCCTGTAAACCAATGATTCAATATCACTTAAAGTAACAGACTATAATGTTTCAAGTCCATTTAAACTCAAAGACATGGAAAGTATATTCTTAGCATTTACTAAGAAAATTTAATTTGCTGTTCTTGAGAGGCATTGGTTGGAAGATGGGGTAAAGCAAATCCATTGCCAAGTCGCAGTATCCATTCAAATTCATTGGCTCTCACTACAAATCCGTAGCAGTTCACCTTGCAATTGTGCTTTTACAAAGGACTCGCTTTCAGTTGTGTTTATTTAATTTTTAATGTCATGATTACTCCTTTAGCTGCTGATTTGAAAACATGGTGATTTCTCAGTATCCTATTACTCAGTTATGTTACAAAGCTGCTTGCTGCTGGAAATCTGCCATTATTTATATTGATTCTTCCCCAGGCTGTCGGGTTTAGCAGTTCATTTTGTGCAGATTACAGTTTGTTAATTTTTTTGTGTTGTATTAATTTCATCACTGAATCTGAATGCCCCTCACTGCATTGTCTTGATGGAAAGGATGGACACTTTCTGACATTGCTTATGTTCCTTGTAGCTGGGAGTAGCTCCTGTCTGCTGGTTGTGAAGTGACATGGCTGTCATGTTCACCTGCAACAGTGAGCATCCACGATTACTGCCAAGGAGCTGAAAGGGACACCTGTCATTCTGAAACGCCCTGGAGGGGGTTTGGAGCTGCCTTTCATAGACAGAATTATTGTTTAATTTGTACCCTATGCAACTGTTGTAGTGGCACAGTTTCTCCTCCCCCCCCCCCCCACCAACAGAATGAAACAGTGAAACGTAGTTGCTGAATATCCAAGGTAAATCTGTGGAGTAATATGACTGTAATTCAGAAACTCTTCAGTCAGGTTCATGTAGTTGTTACGCAGTTCACTTCTTGATTCAGTCTCCTGCGAATGAACTCGCACTGTAATGGGCAGGGTCCATCTTCTCCCATCTTGCACTGCGATGGGAGGCTGTAGCTGTGTCCTGGCTTCCTCCTGCAAACCTGGAAGGTTAAACTGTCCACTTACTGCTAGAGACTGCCATGGGGACGCGGTGCTAACTTCCTGCAGAGTAGTTTCACCATTTGCTTGACCCTTCTAGCTCACAGATGTCTACAGAAAAGGGAGAACGCTACTAGTTTTGGCACAATACTTGAAGAGAATGGTGGTTTAGATCAAGGCCTGTGTGTTTGTCAATACACTGAAACCTATCAATGTCTCTTGAACTGCCCTAAGTAGTTCTTCTTCGGCTGTCCATCGATTTCGATGTTGACTGTGTTGAGAGTTCAGTCTCTGCAGGCACGTTTATCATACCATCCAGAAACTCTACTCCAACATGCCTTGCAGAGTAGTAAGACAGACGGTGTCGTGTCCCCACCATACAGTCCCTCTGGGCTTCCAAATCTGATGCTAAGTGGTGCACAGGAGTCTAACAGACTTAGCAGATAAGGAAGCTGCCCCACAGTGACAACTAACTAGTCTAGTGATGCCATCTGTTGACCAGCACTCTGGTTCCTCTGCATGTCACCAAGGTGGCTGTACCATCGACCCTTTTGGATTCATCTGCCACAGACACCATCAGACGCCCTGCTGCCGGCGTCCTCGTTGGGTGTAGCCTTTGCCCGAAGTGGCATAACCTACAAAGTAGCAAAGGTATGCTTACCTCCTTGACTTAGCTGGCCACGATCCTACTACTAGATCTAGTCTAGTAGTATACCGATGGAACATCACCCTCATGGCTAGGTTAGACCTGCCAGTGAACAAATCTCTGCCATACTTCGCTGATGTTCAGCCAGTGTCACACATACGCTCTAACTAGTTAGTTCTCAGTTGAAAGACAATTGGACCAGTTAATGCTCTCCTCACCCACAACATCCACACACTGAGAATGAAGTAACAATCAGATCAAATATCTGAATCTGCACTGAGCTTGCAGTGTTGCTGTACTATTAGAATGTGAAATAAAGTAGGGTGTAAACACAACATTTTAGTCACCTGAACTCTTAATCTCACATCCAGGGAACAGTTTTAATGCTGAAGCTATGTGGTAAATGAACATTAAAAATGGTGGGTTTCAATCAGTGTTGAATGAAAATTGTGGTTGGCTGACGAGTTGTTTCCACCTTCAGTTTTGATACAAAAGATTGGTCAAATTCTCATGGCATCATAGAGATTGAGAAAAGCTGTACTTGTTGTATAATTGTTCTTTAATTTGTTGAAAAGAAGCTACTGTATATCCAGCTGCCTGAAACGTCCTGAATGAATTGTGCTCCATGCCTTGCCCTGACAGAATGCTTATATGATCGATCATTTGCACAGCAGTGTTTTTAAACGATGCACATTCCACATCACGTTGAACTGCACGTGATCTGCTTTACCTTTCTGAAGTTTGTGGCCCTTCCTTCCAGCTACAATGTTCCTTATACTTTAGCTTTGCACTCCAACTTGTTTCCTCGGAACCAGGAGAGTTTTAAATGTCAGTTTGTAAATTTGTTTTTGCTTCAAATAAACTGCATTCAGTGCTGCTCACTGTTTTGTTGTGTTTTGATGAGATATCTTTTTAATTTTTCCATAATCTACCATTTCCAAGGACAATAAAGATTTTTAAAATACATTTGTTGATTTTATCATATTAACATCTGAATGGCAAACTCTACATTGGTAAGTGTGATGTAAGCAATAATGTCTGTATGCACCATATCTTTGTGCAAATAATTTATAAATATTTCCAAAATAAATTCAGTAAGATTTTAAAAGAGACTGTTCAATTAACTTAAGGCTCATGATTAATGCAAGTACTTAAGTTGAAAGTGAAAACTAATGGAATGGATACATGCTTAATTGGAAAGAGATTAGCTTCTTTGCTGGAATCTGTTTACTGTATTGTTAAGTTACTTAATGCTAGAAGAGAAAGCAATCTCATTTTGCCAGTGACACATTAGCTGCCTCATAAGCACGCTGCCCTAAGCACCACCCAAGAGGTGACCAGGAGACTGACAAAACACTTCAAAACTGTTCCTGAAGCCACCTTTCTTGACGAGTGCATAATTCTGCCCTGTGACATTCAGGTTGACAGTGAGAACCTAGTGCCTCTGTCAGAATGTGGGAAAACCTGGTGAATGATAAGAGGAGCAGACACACTGGCTCCAACTGTAGCAGACAAGTAGTCATCTCAGAACTGGAGTGGAAACAAATCATCCTTGAATATAACATCTAGAGATAGTGGAACAGATTCTTTGCCAGCAGCCAGCTTTCAGCTGGAAAACCCCACTCTTGTGAGCAGATTGCCATAAAATTGAGAAGTAAGCAGTGATAGTAATTAAAGATGTTAACACTCTAACAGGTTCTAGGTGATTCTGAATGTTCGTTTAAAAAATAATGTTTGCCAACAGTGACGGCCGATGAGCTGGAAGGGTTGAGACTTCACTATGTGTCAATGCAGTTCTTTCAGCAGGTCACATTTCTGGAAGAGGCCCTGTCCTGTCTGGCCAGTAGAAAGCATTGGCAAGAGCTGGGGCAAACCATTAAGCGCAAGGCAGGCAGGTCTAATTGATAATTAAACCTTTGGTCAAAATTCTGGCTACTGAACTTGAAAGACAAATGAAGTATAGATCGGCAAGACGGCTCAGATTTAAATATGCATGTACAAAACATCAAACATGGTATCCTTTCTAATTAGAGGGCAAGACGATGAGGATGAGCATATTGGAGAAATCTGATGGGCCAGTGGTGTACTTTTTCTTCTGCTTGTGTGAACGGGGAGTTTTGTTTCAACTGCAGAAAGCCTTTGGCCTCCTCTGGTGTATAGTTCCAAGGGCTGAGCCCTAGATGGAATATGGAAGGAAGGTAGAGGAATTGTGCAGGCTCCATTGGTCATATTCTGCAGCCTGGGTTTGGATTTCAATAGACAATAGGTGCAGAAGTAGACCATTCAGCCCTTTGAGTCTGCACCACCATTCTGAGATCATGGCTGATCATCTACTATCAATACTCGGTTCCTGCCTTGTCCCCATATCCCTTGATTCCCCTATCTAGCTCCTTCTTGAAAGCATCCAGAGAATTGGCCTCCACTACCTTCCGAGGCGGTGCATTCCAGACCCCCACAACTCTCTGGGAGAAGAAGTTTTTCCTTAACTCTCCTAAATGACCTACCCCTTATTCTCAAACCATGCCCTCTGGTACTGGACTCTCCCAGCATCTGGAACATATTTCCTGCCTGTCTTGTCCAATCCCTTAATAATATGTTTCAATCAGATCCCCTCTCAATCTCCTTATCCAATTTCCTGCCATATCAAACAGTAAGGGATCATTTTAAGTCCTGGTGTGAAGAGGTTTCTCCTACTAATGAGTATGTTCAGGTGAGATATCAAGCAGAGAATTTAGGTGATGGTTCTCCAGAAACAACCTGCAGAGGGCAGTGAGATTTAACGCAATGGTGTATTTGCTGACGATGCTCTTGCTGAAGCCTAGAGACGAGATGGGAGGCAAATCTCCTCTGATCTCTCATTAACAAGGCATTTTTACCCACAGAACCGCCACTCACTGGATGTTTCTTTCTGTTGTTTTTCGCACGACTCCGTGTAATCTCTAGAAACTGTTGTGTGTGAAAACACCAGGAGATGAGCAGATTCTTAGATACTCGAGCGCCAACAATAATTCCAAGGTCATAGTCACTTAGGTCACATTTCTTCCGCATTCCGATGTTTGGTCTAAACATCTTGACCCTGTCCGCATGTTTTTATGCATTGATTGCTGTCACATGATTGGCTGATTGGATAATTGCATTAACGAGCAGGTGTAGTAATAATAATAATAATCATCATCTGACTGTATAAACACAGCAGTGTGACAAAAGGTCAGAAAATCTCTGGCGCTTATTTGAAGACAGGAATGCATCACACCTCTCAAAATAGCACCATGACATCTTTTAGTTCCACTCGAGAGGAGAGATCGGCCTCATTTCTAACATCCCATCTGACGGTGTGGGACCCACTCAGTGCTGTATCTGCCTCTGGAATAGACTTTGAACCCAGCGACCCCGAAACAAGAACATCAGGAGCCGAGTTACAGTCGCGTTGAAGATTCGATCTATTTTTGACTTGGGTCAACTTTTTAAAGTCAAGCCCAGGTTAAGCCCACTCTTGCACAGTGTGAACAGCCCGAGTGCTAGATTTGTGTATTACACCCAGCTGATAGCACATTCCACGTTCGGGCAGAGCAACTCATTGCTACAACCCGGAAGTTGTTCTCTCACTAAGCTTTACATTCACTGTTCCTGGCATCCAGTGGCTTCTTGTTTCACGGGTGGGTTTAGAATAGAGAGCAAAAAAATAATAATTAACTGTCTCACTGGAAAATAAATGAATTAAACGAGCAGGGGGTGCATTAACGGGAGTGACATTCAATGATCTAGATTAAAGCAGTCAGGCCGGGATCACCAAAGACTTGGGTGCTGGAATATCGGAATATTACCGCAGCCAGTGAATTCCAGAATTCACTCCATAACTGTACAGTGGGAATACTTTCATCACCAGCGTCTTCTCAAGGGTAGTCAGAGGTATGAAAATGCCTGAATTAGAGGGCGCGGTGGGTGGCAGAAGTACGTGCCGACAGATGACAGATGAAACTAGGTGAGGCGGGGAGGGTTCTGCCTCCTTCCTTTCCAGTCCTGATGAAGGATCTCGACCCGAAACGGCCGAGATCCGTTTATTTCTCTCCATAGATGCTGCCTGGTAGGTGGTTAGGTTAGGTAAGGTGAGGTTTGTGTGTGTGTGTCCCCAGAACGAGCAGGTCAGGTGGAAGAGAAAAGCACAGTAACTACATTTAAAAGGGCACCAGGACAAGCATTTGAATGAGAAATTTATGCTGGCAAGAGGAATTAGCAAGATGGTCGCGAGGGAGGCGGTGGGCCGAACGGCCTCCTTTGCTGTGCAGCACCGTGGCTGCAGAATGTAATGTCAGGATCCAAAACTGATGACAAAGCGGTCTGTCAGTTGTGTGGTGGGCAACCCTACCCTCCACAGTATTCTCCTTGACCCTGCCCTCTCCAACGCCCCGCCGACTCCCTCTCTCCACCTCCTGCGTGTCTATAAACCACTTCCCCGCGGGGCATGTGACCGAGCTCGTCAGTGGAGGGAATCTTCCTGTTGTGCTGTTGCTATCGCCGCTCCGGACACATGCGGCGGCGCCGGCATGGCTGAGAGCCGGCCCGACCCCTACACCCTCTGCCTGTTCGACGTGGACGGGACCCTCACCCCCGCCCGGCAGGTAAGCATCGTGGGGGGCCGCGGCCGCTCCCCGCTGGGAGAGACCGAGTGGGGGTTTCGCGCTCGGGACAACGTTCACAGCCTCATCAGCCCAGGTATTCTGTTCGGATCCGGCCTCTGGTCTTCCACCGAGCAGGAGAGTCAGTTCGTCCCGAGTACCGATCCGCACCCAGCCCCAGCTCTCCCGTGCACCAGAAAATCTGCAGATGCTGGAAACACACAAAACGCTGGGCGAGCGCTTTCCAGCCCTGACGAAGAAACGTGCTGCCTGGTCTGCTGAGCTCCTCCAGCGTTTTGTGTGTCCCGCTCACCCACCCCGGGGAAAACGGACACTCGGGACGAGGTTAGACTTTATCATCGGGTTGCTAGCCCGACCTCACCGTTGTCCATTGCTCCCGTCTGAACCGTCCCATCGTAAACTTTGCCGTTTCCCTTCGAGTTCCCCACAAATTCGTCCTCTTCTCCCCCAATACCTGTCTTCCCCCCCCCCAACATGCCCCCATCATTTGTCCCTGGCCAATCTTCTTTTAAACCAGTCACCCCCCACACCAACCACTCGCCAACTTTCAACTTCTGTGTCCCGGTGTGAAAGTTTGACCAGGGCACTCGCATGGGATGCAACCTCGGTACAAGTGTTTTTTTTAAACAAAATAGACTTTATTCAAAATTAAAATTAGGTACAGTAAACCATTCAATGACTCTCAGTCCTTTACAAATGTTTCCATTACAGTCTTTACATTCCCACACTTTTACCACCCAGGTGGCATTCTGTTATTCCATATTTACATACAGTGGTTTAGGGGTATACACCCCGCCACCCACCCCTCAACTCCCACGAGAGAAGGACCCTAGACTGTGGTCCTTCCCCACCGGGCCCTTGCGGTGGCTGCACCGAGTTTGAGTGCAACCCTCAGCCCGTACTCCTGCAGGCGAGAATGTGCCAGTCGGCAGCATTCCCCCACGCGGACATCTCCGTGTGCTCTTTCCTCGGTACATCAACCTCGGTACAAGTTACTGTTTGCCGTGGGCTGGGCTTCATGGAGTCAGTCACTGTCAAAGCGAGGGGCCTGTGTTGTCGTTAAGTGAGTCAGATGTTTCCTTAAGGTTGTTATAACCTGGGGATAGTAATGGGGCTTTGCTCCCACAACCTATTAAATGCTCACAATGACGTGTCTCAAATCGCCTCTGACATCCAAGTGAAGGGTGCGTGCAGTTTCAAAGGGAGCATTGTCGGTACACTGTGAATATGGAGTTGTCCTTTGATGTTTGCCACATAAAATATGGAGCCCACGTTGGGCCAGCAGACCTTTCGACCGAAAGCGTCTCCGTATGATGCCTGTTGTACCTTGTTTTGTCGATTAAAGAGGCTGCTTTGTGTCTACCAGTAATTTTCTCCGGTGACTTCATTCACGCATCAAGAATTTGGTGGAGTTGAGAGGAATGGGGTGAGAATAGGTTTCAGGGAAAATGAGCGGGGAATGGGATTGTCCTATGAACCAGCATAGACGCATTGGACCTTCTGTGTCTATTTAGAACTTGTAAAGTTCTTCTCATACCAAGGCTGGGGAAGGCAGCAATGTTGGTATAAATTATGTAAGGGTTGCCATAGGAGTCAAGTAATTGCTCTAACCAGCATCAGTGAGGGCTAATTCAACAGGCAATGTACCCTGGTGCTGGTCTGGATGAGGATCACAAGGTTGCATTTGCAGGGTTAATGTCGTCTCCTGGTAGACTACGTTAGAACAGAGGGTTTTGTAGGTTCCTTCCCTCCATCTGGATGAACCAGGAGGTACGTTGTCTGCTGAAGGCTAGATCTGTGGCATTCAAGTCTGGCGACCCGGGCCTGTACCAGAAAACCAGGTATGACCTGCGGATGGCTATTTCAAGGGTGAAGAGACAATTTTGAACGAGGTTGGAGGCGACTTCGGATGTACAACAACTCTAGAAGGGTTTGCAAGACATTACTTCCGACAAAGCGAAACCCAATAGCATGAATGGCAGCGGTGCTGAACTCAAAGCCTTCTATGCCCGCTTTGAAAGGGAGAATATAATGTCAGTTGTGAAGATTGCTCCTGCACTGGATAACTCCGTGTCTCAGAGGCCGATTTTAGGCTGTCTTTAAAGAGAGTGAACCCTCGTAAGGCGGAAGGTTCCGACTGAGTACCTGGTAAGCCTCAAAACCTGTGCCAACCAACTGGTGGAAGTATCAAAGGACATTTACAACTCTCACTGCTACGGGTGGAAATTCCCACTTGCTTCAAAAAGGCAACAATTATACCAGGGTCTAAGAAGAATAATGTGAGTTGCCTTAATGACTATCGCCTGGTAGCACTCACATCCAAGACATTGTTGGTGGATGGGACAGGTTCGTAGCAGGCTCATCAAGTGAGCATTGTGTTGCTAATACGGAGGGAAGGAGGGGGTGACGACAAAGGGGGTAGAGAGAGGGGGACAAGGGGAAGAAAAGCGAATGGGATGGAGTAAGTGGGGCAGAGTGGAAGGATAGTGAGTGAGTGGCTGAGAGAGAAGAGCAGTCACTCTGATAAAAGGGAAAAGATTTCTGAATGATTCATGAACCCATGAGCACTCCCTCATTTTTTGTACTCTATTTTTGTAATTTAAAGATCACAATGGCTTTGTGTTGTAATGCTATTGCGAAAGAACGAATTTCAAATCATAAACACAGGAGAGTCTGCAGGTGCTGGAGGAACTCTGCAAGACAGGCAGCAGCTAGGAATGGCACGTCGTATGTCAGTGATAATAAATCTGATTCTTTGAGTGAAGACAGATGACAGGGAAGTGGGGGGGAGCAGAGAGAGAGGAAAGAGATGAGATGAACACAGAGAAGAAGAGTTAGAATAGAGAGGGAGGGGGAGAGAGAGAGAGAGAGAATGTATTTGTACCTCTGATATTAGGTCGGACTCGGGGAAAGGAGCAGGACGCAGGGAAATTCTTCTCTTGCGCAAGGCCACTCTTCAGCTTCTCTCTGACTCAGTCTGTAGTAAACACCTGACTTCAGTGCCTGGGTAATTGTGTTTGTGACGATTCCCTGTGTTGGCAACACCTATTGTCTTGCCCACTTCCCTTACCTTACCTCCTGAAGACCAGCCAAGCGCCACTACCTGCAAGGACGGGCGGGGGGGAAGGTCTAGTGAAGTGAAGGGGGCAAGTGACACTCCTCTCCCCTGCACCCCACCAATGCCTCCTGGAGTCAGGGGGGGGTTAAGGGTTGATTGGGGCAGCCCACGGTGGAAGCTGAAGACCCATCACAACGGCAGTGAAGGTGGAGGAAGGCTGCGGCAGAGAAGGTCCCCGATTGTCTTGCGTTCCATGTCACTGGACCCTGACCCCATGTGGTGACAGCCCGTGCATCAGCCCCCCGCCC
Organism: Hemitrygon akajei; assembly: GCF_048418815.1. Taxonomy (NCBI): domain Eukaryota; kingdom Metazoa; phylum Chordata; class Chondrichthyes; order Myliobatiformes; family Dasyatidae; genus Hemitrygon; species Hemitrygon akajei. Next base: position 13,521,079 of record NC_133154.1, read on the forward strand.
CCCATCAACTAAAGTCACGCACAGCCATTCTCCACTCGGGGAACAGTCCATTGTGAGCACATCGGACCTGACTCGAGTGCTAGCACTAGTAGTTAAGTGTGTAACCAGTAAAACACAATGAAGAACTACTATCCAACCAATTAGAGACCTGGTTCGGCAACCGGCACGCCAGGTAATATCCGCCACACATCCTGGTTCCCAAGCTCTCTTCCTAACGCTCCGCGCCCCCCATTCCCAATCAATTCACCAGGCGCCATTCCCCGTGTTTTCATTCAACCAACCCTTCAGAGTTCTGTTTCTTGTGCTGCTTTTCAACTTGACCAGTTCACTGGGAAATGAATTATAGTGCCACATGTCAAAAAAAATATTAAATCTCTTGGGGAACATCCAATAGTTTGGAAAATTAGCTGATCAAACACCACCGATGTGCTGGGTCACTGCCTCCTAGAGCACATGGCCGTCATTCCTGTGCCATACTTGGTATTCCAGACAATGTGGACACAAGCAATGTATTACAGAGTTGTAAACAGATTGCAAGGCAGCTGGAAATGTTTTGGTGTTGGTAAACGTGACACAATCCTCTCCGTACTTGGAAAGGCTGGGAGAGTTTTCTTCCTAAACCTGCAGGCCAACAGCCCGTGAACAAGATCTGGGGGAGCAAGGGCGTTGGACCCCATGGTCCAGCGCTCCAAGGCCCGGTTACACCCACCCTGCGGGGTGTCGGCACCTCTCAAAGTTCAAAGTAACTTCATTGTCAGAGTGCTTACATGTCACCACAGGCCGCTCTAAGGTTTGTGTTCTTGCAGGCATTCACAGTAGAACAAAGAAATACAAGAGAGTTGGTGAGAAACAACGCACAAAGACTGACAAACAGCCACTGCAAAAGAAGACAAACAGCAAATACAAAAAAAACAATAAAATGCATAAACAAATAAATAATTTTTTTTTAAATTTTAAAATTCAGAGAGAACATGAGTTATAGAGGCCTTGAAAGTGAGTCCGTAGGTTGTGGAACCCATCCATTCCCCCCGCACCCCTCTCTCTCTCACCCCCCTCACCTGCCCTCTCCCCCCTCTCTCTGCCCTCCCTCCCCCTCTCCCTTGACTCTACCCTCTCTCCACTCTTCCCCCCTTTCCACCCCACTCTTGCTCCTCTCTCCCACACACCCCTCTCCTCACTCTTCCATCCAATCCTCCTCCCACATACATAAACATAAGCCCTTGGGTTTTAAGCTTGGAATTAAATCCGCAGCCCAGGAACAGAGACCGAGGGGTTATGTGTCGCAGAGGAACCTTTGTCCGACAAGCATTCTCCCCGGTCTGTGCCCCTCCTGACCCCGGTTCACCCCCTCCTACCCC